>NC_064925.1:433618295-433932170 GCF_023897955.1 Schistocerca gregaria
AGAGAATGTGTAAAACATTCATTACTATGTCTTTGTGCGAATCAACGCTTTCGTCTGGAGTTTCAAGTGTCATGCTTCAACGACTCCTCATTTAGTTGATGCACACATTTTGTGGTAAGCCCATTTCACGTAAGCGCTTTGTAATGGCATGGATTCAAATGGTTCAAATGGCTCTGAGCACTTTGCGATTTAACTTCTGAGGTCATCAGTCGCCTAGAACTTAGAACCAATTAAACTTAATCAACCCAGGGACATCGCACACATCCATGCCTGAGGTAGGACTCGGACCCGTGACCGCAGCGGTCGCCCGGTTCCAGACTGTAGGGCATAGAAGCGCACGGCCACTCCGCCCGGCAATGACATGGGATAGTATTTGTTTCAAAATCAGTTAAACGAAGTTGGAGAAGCGAATAGACAAAACAACGTCTCTGTCTCGAATATGTTATGAAAGGAAAGTCTACAGTAAACCCAATGGTGCTGCTGCGTTAGACCCAGAAGAGAGAACTGAAAGATTTTTTCTTGAATTTAATTTTGCTATCTTCTGTGAAAAATTTAAAAGATATGCTGACTGGTTTTTGTTGACTTAGCTCTACTAGTTAAAATATTACTTCTGTATATTTACACTCTGTTTATTTTCTAATAGTGTAATAGGTTTATTATTATTTATTTATTTATTTATTTATTTATTTATTTATTTTTTTTTTTTTTTTTTGCAGTTATGAGGTGATGTTGGTATGAGAATACATTCTAAATTTGTGTATACTAATGTGTTTTGTAGAAAAACAGCTACATCGTTTCCTAGTTCTCTTGACAAATGTGTCACTTGACAGTTCAACTCCTCATTTTTCCTTTTTTTCAGGTTGATTTCCTTGGAATAAATATATCAACGTGATTTTAATTGATCATCGAGACAGTAAAATTTGATAACGAGAGTTCAAATTATGATTTCTATCTGGTGGTTCACTTTCCTGTAAGCAACTATCAAAGCTTTTCACTAATTTCAACAAGTATGGATACAGGCTGATGTCCTCGCAAGAAAATTGCGTGTCCCTCAATTTCTTCCCAGACAGGTAAATGAGGCGGAGAAATGAACCCCTCTCAAACGGTTGTAGACGGTCATCAATATCTAATTCGAGCCTAAGCAGCCAGTGTAGGCTACAAGATTGGATGCCGAACTGCGGCAAAGTGACCACAATGCCAGTTTTGAAGCTTTACGAGGTGCTGACAATTCAGTGCTCTTGCTGTGCATTTATTTTCCTCATTAGTAGCCGCCGACTCTTCCGTCTATCAGTTCAGTAAAGTTACAACAGCATGTGCTATCAATACCGCCCATTAATTAAGCAACGACACGGCGGAATTATTTGACTCGTTTAATGATTCTGTTAGGGAGCGTGTGTATGTCTCCAGTTACCCACACCAGCGGAGCTGCACTCAGGTTGCAAAAGCTGTGCGGGCAAGCAACACGCTGCGGTGTCGATTAGCAGACTACAGCAGCCCCTGGTTCATTTTGTCTCATCCCTGTACAGTCTCTCAGCATCATACAACACATTCACGATACCATGCGATACTCTGTCATTAAGATCACCTACACGTAATTAATACATTTAATTCCTTATTGTAATTCCGTCACAGGAACTATGAGGGGTTACAGTGAAGAAATTGTTATCCAAGTTGCTGGTCCTGCCTTGACTTTATACAGTAGAACTCTCACTCTACGAGGAGGGAAGGTGCCACTGTGCACGAAGGACACACAATCCTTTCCAATTAAGCTGCTGAATCTGCTGCTAGCAGTCTCACAGCCAACCACGCCATGCGACAATCTGCCATCCAATTTTGTGTAATGTAATTTGTGTGGTTGATGCCCTACATTGCACAGCAGCCGAATATTTAGCTGTTATATCGATCCTCGACCTCATACTTCCCCGTTGTACTCGTATAAAATTTATCTAGAGGAAGTGTTGAAAACATTGGGGTAATAAATGTAGCCCGATGGGAACGTTAGTAAAAGATGATAAACAATTCTTTCTCCTACTATCTGATAACAGAAAAAATTTTTCGAAGGAATTTCTGGCTATAATTATATCTTGAAGAAGCTGTATAAAGAATGTGACAAGTGAGTTCTAAAAGCATAAAACATGGGCGTTTCTCCCTCCCTCTCTATTTAAAAGTTAAATTATTTTATATAGAAGTATTCTAAGTCACGACAATAATAGAATATTATTATCAGAGCAATTTATACAACATAATACCGTGAAGAGAGAGAGAGGAGGTAATCCTGATACAAAATTTAAAATAACGAAAGTAATAAGCGCTGATAAAATTAGATAATTTCGCATTATTTTTAGATGAAAAAATGGTCCTAGCAGGCTGTATGCTTTTTATTAACCATTCAATTGACAATTTTCAACGGTGGGTCATTTTCCAATTTAGGTCATGTGCCCAAGGTACACAACCTACTTAGACCACGCTCGCTTCCATTCATAAAGCATGTTGTCGCTGTGGATCCATATAATTTTTTTTTTAAATGACGCATTTGCGTAATACTTCAGTTCACCGTCTGTTTGTTTTTGTGAAGATAACCACATCAAGTAAGTGAAACAACTACCGGCATTGTTCAATGACAAGTGACCAAGCAATCCAACAAAATTCTTACGTAATAAATAGATGCAAGAAACTGAAAGAAATGTTCATTTGTATCACATCACAGGTCACTGCCACTATACATACAAATACACACTGCATTGCACTGCACACCCACACTCACACAATATATACAGTTTTGTATTACCTCAGTTCCAAGAGTACCTTCACAGAATATTGGAATAGAGATAAACAAAAACATCATTTCTGCCCTTTTTATTCCTCACGAGAACCACACACTGCATGTTATTCCACCATACAGTAAGACATTCAGGGGTGGTGGTCCAGATTGCTGTACCTGCCGGTACCTCTAATACACCGTAGTACGTCCTCTAGCACTGATCAATTGCTGTATTCGTCGTCGCATACTATCCACAAGTTCATCAAGGCATTATTGGTCCAGAGTGTCCCACTCCTCCACGGTGATTCGGCGTAGATCCCTCAGAGTGGCTGGTGTGTCACATTGCCCTTTAAAAGCCCTTTTCAATCTGTTCCAGGCATTTTCGATAGGCTTCATGTCTGGAGAACATGCTGGCCACTCTAGTCGAGCAATGTTAATATCCTGAAGGAAGTCATTCACAAGATGGGCGAATTGTAGTCCATGAAGACGAATGATTTGGAATGTTATGCCAATATGCCGCCGATATGGTTGCACTATCGGTCGGAGGATGGAATTCACGTATCGTACAGCCGTTACGGCTCCTTCCATGACCACCAGCGGCGTACGTATGTCCAACATAATGCCACCCCGAAACAGCAGTGAACTTCTACCTTGCTGCACTCGCTGGACAGTGTGTCCAAGGCCTTCATCGTGACAGGTTTGCCTCCAAACAAGTCTCCGACGATTGTCTGGTTGAAGGCATATGCGACTTTCATAGGTGAAGAGAACCTGATGCCAATCCTGGGCGTTCCATTCCGCATGTTGTACCTCACTGCATAGTGTCGTGGTTGCAAAGATGGACCTCGCCATGGACGTGGTTGCAAACATGCACCTCGCCATGAACGTCGGGAGTGACGTTGAGCATCATACAGCCTAATGCACACTATTTGAGTCATATCACGACATCCTGTGGCTGTCAGGGTCCCTCCTAGCCATCATCCACCGCAGTAGTAGCCCTCGAGCGGCCTGAGCGAGGCATGTCATCTACAGTTCCTGTCCCTCTATATCTCCTCCATGTCCGAACAATATAGCTTTGGTTCACTCGGAGACACCTAGGCACTTACCTTGTTGAGAGCCCTTCGTGACACAAAGTAAAAACCGCAAAATCGATTTTCCGTCACTTAGTGACCATCCTCAGCGCTGTAATATACAATTTAAATTGGTATGCACTGGTGTAACAAGCTCTAAGCTTGTGACTGGTGTCAACCAGCTCTAAGCTTGTTGACACCAGTGCAATCTCCAAAGTTCTCTTTAATTTTCCTGTAGGCAGTATCTATCTTACCCCTAGTGACATAAGCCTCTACATCCTTACATTTGTCCTCTAGCCATCCCTGCTTAGCCATTTTGCACTTCCTGCCGATCTCATTTGTGAGACGTCTGTATTCCTTTTTGCCTGCTTCATTTAATGCATTTTTATATTTTCTCCTTTCATCAATTAAATTCAATATTTCTTCTGTTACCCAATGATTGCTAATAGCCCTCGTCATTTTACCTACTTGATCCTCTGCTGCCTTCACTACTTCATCCCTCAAAGCTACCCATTCTTCTTCTACTGTATTTCTTTCCCCCATTCCTGTCAATTGCTCCCTTATGCTCTCCCTGAAACTATGTGCAACCTCAGGTTCTTTTAGTTTATCCAGGTCCCATCTCCTTAAATTACCACCTTTTTGCAGTTTCTTCAGTTTTAATCTACAGGTCATAACCAATAGATTGTGGTCAGAGTCCCCATCTGCCCCTGGAAATGTCTTACAATTTAAAACCTGGTTCCTAAATCTCTGTCTTACCATTATATAATCTATCTGAAACCTGTCAGTATCTCCAGGTTTCTTCCATGTATACAGCCTTCTTTTCTGGTTCTTGAACCAAGTGTTAGCAATGATTAAGTTGTGCTCTGTGCAAAATACTACCAGGTGGCTTCCTCTTTCATTTCTTTGCCCCAGTCCATATTCACCTACTACGTTTCCTTCTCTCCCTTTTCCTACTACGGAATTCCAGTCATCTATGACTATTAAGTTTTCGTCACCCTTCACTATCTGAATAATTTCTTTTATTTGATCATACATTTCTTCAATTTCTTTGTCCTCTGCAGAGCTAGTTGGCATATAAACTTGTACTACCGTAGTAGATGTGGGCTTCGTATCTATCTTGGCCACAATAATGCGTTCACTATGCTGTTTGCAGTAGCTTACCCGCATTCCTATTTTCTTATTCATTATTAAACCTACTCCTGCATTACCCCTATTTGATTTCGTGTTTATAATGCTGTATTCACCTGACCAGAAGCCTTGTTCCTCCTGCCACCGTACTTCAATAATTCCCACTATATCTAACTTTAACCTATCCATTCCCTTTTTAAATTTTCCAACCCACCTGCCCGATTAAGGGATCTGACATTCCACGCTCCGATCCGTAGAACGCGTTTTCTTTCTCCTGATAACGACATCCTGTTGAGTAGCCCCCTTCTGGAGATCCGAATGGGGGACTATTTTACCTCCGGAATATTTTACCCAAGAGGACGCCATAATTACGGCCGTAGTTTCCCCTTGCTTTCAGCCGTTCGCAGTACCAGCACAGCAAGGCCGTTTTGGTTATTGTTACAAGGCCAGGTCAGTCAATCATCCAGAATGTTGCCCCTGCAACTACTGAAAAGGCTGCTGTCCTTCTTCAGGAACCACACGTTTGTCTGGCCTCTCAACAGATACCCCTCCGTTGTGGTTACACCTACGGTACGGCTATCTGTATCGCTGAGGCACGCAAGCCTCCCCACCAACGGCAAGGTCCGTGGTTTAGCTAAAAAACAGAATTTCACTGCGAGGTCGAGAATTTTTCACCTTGTCCTTATATAGAATGATTTCTTACGTTCAATCGTAGATAAAGTTAATGGCAAACATCGGTTCATTGGCAGGCTGTCAGGGAAATGCAGTAAGTCCACAAAGAAGACTGTTAACAAAACACTCTTGTGACAGGGCGTAAAGTAAAGAATAAATCAACAGAGCATATTCAAGGAGAACAGTACGGATGGTGACGTTTTTTTGTGATCCAGCTGTATATCAGTAATGTGAATTCACTAATCAGCTCTAAGCTGGTGACTGGTGTCAACCAGCTCTAAGCTTGTTGACACCAGTGCATACCGATTTAGATTGTATATTACAGCACTGAGGATGGTCACTAAGAGACCGAAAAACGATTTCGCGGTTAATAAAACTATAAAATACGACCAATGCTGTCTCTCCTTCTAAGTATATCCATTATCTGGTCGTGGTGCACAGGGAAACTCGATGGAGTCGCCAACAAAGTAAAAATGCAGACGCGATCGAACGGCTGTTTTGACCATCTAGGTATGGTTGAACTACAGACAACATGACTTATGTCCCTAACTGCTGGTGGAATGACGAACTGATCGGCTGTCGGATCCCTTCTGTCTAACAGGTGCCGCTCATGCAATGTTGTTTACATCTTTGGGCGGATTTAGTGACATCTCTGAAAAGTCAAAGGAACTGTGT
The DNA here is from genome assembly GCF_023897955.1 of Schistocerca gregaria. Classification (NCBI taxonomy): domain Eukaryota; kingdom Metazoa; phylum Arthropoda; class Insecta; order Orthoptera; family Acrididae; genus Schistocerca; species Schistocerca gregaria. The sequence goes on from NC_064925.1 coordinate 433,624,599, forward strand.
CTGTGATACAATATCAACACTTCAGGCAGTCTGGGAACCGGGGTTACGCAAAACTTTATTTTTTTGTTGAAGTATGGGGCCTGGACACAAAACGGTTAGTCTATACTGATAGACATAGTCCACTTAGAGGTGCAAGTATGGTCCTGCAGAAAACACCTGGCCGTAAAGTTCGTGATGGAAAAATTAACCAACACACTGATGTGTGTACCTATTAAGGTACCACACGCGAAAATAAATCCACTTATACTTCTTACGCTATATACACAACAACTTCCACGCGGAGTAACAGTGTGGTCTAGGACGCCTTGCTACGGTTGGCGCGGCTCCCCCCTTCGGAGGCTCGAGTGCTCCCTCGGACATGGGTGTGTTGTTACCTTAAATTCGATTGTGTGTAAGCCTAGGGACCGATGACCTCAGCAGTTTGGCCCCATAGGAACTTACCACCACCATCATCACCACCACAACAACGAGAGAATCAATTATACCAGCCACTCAAACGGCACCAAATGACTATCTATTAAATTTACCAATCTGGCCCTTTAGTATAACTAGTCGCATCATAAAAGCATTGTTGGATAGTGTGCTTTATGTATAGCATCGTATTTGGAAGGTTTAGTTTTTTGGCGTTAACCTTAGTACCAATAATAAGTCAAGTGGGTAATAACCTTCTTAGCCTAGGACGGAAAAACCGCAATATGTTTTCCCGGTATTAGCAACCAAGGCTTGGTATATTTACCGTTCAGATATTACTGTGATAATTAACCTTGGCCTAGAACTGGCCTGCGCAGCATTTGTGCACCGCCGCCGTCAGTGTCAGCCAGTTTGCCGTGGCATACGGAGCTCCATCGCAGTCTTTAACACTGGTAGCATGCCGCGACAGCGTGGACGTGAACCGTATGTGCAGTTGACGGACTTTGAGCGAGGGCGTATAGCCGGCATGCGGGAGGCCGGGTGGACGTACCGCCGAATTGCTCAACACGTGGGGCGTGAGGTCTCCACAGTACATCGATGTTGTCGCCAGTGGTCGGCGGAAGATGGACGTGCCCGTCGACCTGGGACCGCAGCGACGCACGGATGCACGCCAAGACCGTAGGATCCTACGCAGTGCCGTAGGGGACCGCACCGCCACTTCCCAGCAAATTAGGGACACTGTTGCTCCTGGGGTATCGGCGAGGACCATTCGCAACCGTCTCCATGAATCTGGGTTACGGTCCCGCACACCATTAGGCCGTCTTCCGCTCACGCCCCAACATCGTGCAGCCCGCCTCCAGTGGTGTCGCGGCAGGCGTGAATGGAGGGACGAATGCAGACGTGTCGTCTTCAGCGATGAGAGTCGCTTCTGCCTTGGTGCCAATGATGGTCGTATGCGTGTTTGGCGCCGTGCAGGTGAGCGCCACAATCAGGACTGCATACGACTGAGGCACACAGGGCCAACACCCGGCATCATGGTGTGGGGAGCGATCTCCTCCACTGGCCGTACACCTCTGGTGATCGTCGAGGGAACACTGAATAGTGCACGATACATCCAAACCGTCATCGAACCCATCGTTCTACCATTCCTAGACCGGCAAGGGAACTTGCTGTTCCAACAGGACAATGCACGTCCGCATATATCCCGTGCCATCCAACGTGCTCTAGAAGGTGTAAGTCAACTACCCTGGCCAGCAAGATCTCCGGATCTGTCCCCCATTGAGCATGTTTGGGACTGGATGAAGCGTCGTCTCACGCGGTCTGCACGTCCAGCACGAACGCTGGTCCAACTGAGGCGCCAGGTGGAAATGGCATGGCAAGCCGTTCCACAGGACTACATCCAGCATCTCTACGACCGTCTCCATGGGAGAATAGCAGCCTGCATTGCTGCGAAAGGTGGATATACACTGTACTAGTGCCGACATTGTGCATGCTCTGTTGCCTGTGTCTATGTGCCTGTGGTTCTGTCAGTGTGATCATGTGATGTATCTGACTCCAGGAATGTGTCAATAAAGTTTCCCCTTCCTGGGACAATGAATTCACGGTATTCATATTTCAATTTCCAGGAGTGTATGTTCAGATGTGCTAACAAAACTAACGGGGTTCCATTTAAAAAACGTAGGTTTGTGTAAAAAACATAATTCCGTGCAATTTTTTAATGGTTTGTATTAACCGATTGCACTAGCCCCTCTGTGGAATCGATTCGTCAGCATTTGATGTGGTTTACGAAATATATTCAGCGGGGTGACTCACCCTGTGTAATAGTTTTCTTACTTGTTCTTTCCACGTATTCCGCTATCTCTCTCCAAGCATTATCCTTCACAGTTTGGTCCTTGTATAATGGTAACGATACATTGTAGATATAAGGATATTTAGAAACCATTTCTACCAGTTTCTCATCTTCCACCACAGTGAACAGTACTTTTCCCTCGGACATGCTGCCGTCTTCTCCTCTGCGGCTGCCTCTACACTGCTCTTAGACTTTCTGGGCCGCAGCAGCATACCGCCGTAGCATCAGCTGCACGCACCTGACGCAACATGGGTCACAGTCCCGTTGAACACCATCTGTGGCAGTGCAGTGCGGCACAGACGCTGCATAGGAATCCCGCCTTTACACTGAAACCGAAACTAAGCTAGTGTGAGACACTTTGCCTACTGGAAAATAAAGGGGCAGCGAATGCAGAGTGGTAGGGAAGTGGTAGGGATCTGTTAAGCATTGGTACATCTACATCTACACCCATACTCCGCAATCCATCTGACGGTGCGTGGCGGAGGGTACCCTGAGTACCGCTATAGGTTCTCCCTTCTATTCTAGTCTCCTATTGTTCGTGGAAAGAAGGATTGTTGGTATGCTTCTGTGTGGGCTCTAATCTATCTGATGTTATCTTCATGGTCTCTTCGCGAGATATACGTAGGAGGGAGTAATTTACTTCTTGACTCTTCGGTGAAGGTATGTTCTCGAAACTTTAACAAAAGCCCGTACCGAGCTACTGCGCGTCTCTCCTGCAGAGTCTTCCACTGGAGTTTATCTATCATCTCCGTAACACTTTCGCGATTACTAAATGATTTTGTAACGAAGCGCAGTGCTCTCCGTTGGATCTTCTCTATCTCTTGTATCAACCCTATGTGGTACGGATCGCACACTGCTGAGCAGTATTCAAGCAGTGGGAGAACAAGCGTACCGTAACCTGCTTCCTTTGTTTTCGGATTGCATTTCTTCCAATGAATCTCAGTCTGGTATCTGATTTACCGACGATCAACTTTATATGATCATTTCATTTTAAATCACTCCTAATGCATACTCCCAAATAATTTATGGAATTAACTGCTTCCAGTTGCTGACCTGCTATTTTGTAGCTAAATGATAAGGGATCTATCTTTCTATGTATTCGCAACACATTATACTTGTCTACATTGAGATTCAATTGCCATTCCCTGCACCATGCGTCAGTGCGCTGCAGTTCCTCCTGCGTTTCAGTACAATTTTCCATTGTTACAACCTCTCGATACACCACAGCATCATCTGCAAAAAGCCTCAGTGAACTTCCGATGTCATCCACAAGGTCATTTATGTATATTGTAAATAGCAACGGTCCTATGACACTCCACTGCGGCACACCTGAAATCACTCTTACTTCGGAAGACTTGTCTCCATTGAGAATGACATGCTGCGTTCTGTTATCTAGGAACTCCTCAATCCAATCACACAATTGGTCTGATAGTCCATATGCTCTTACTTTGTTCATTAAAAGACTGTGGGGAACTGTATCGAACGCCTTACGGAAGTCAAGAAACACGGCATCTACCTGTGAACCCGTGTCTACGGCCCTCTGAGTCTCGTGGACGAATAGCGCGAGCCGGGTTTCACACGACCGTCTTTTTCGAAACCCATGCTGATTCCTCCAGAATAGATTTCCAGTCTCCAGAAAAGTCATTACACTCGAACATAATACGTGTTCCAAAATTCTACAACTGATCGACGTTAGAGATATAGGTCTATAGTTCTGTACATCTGTTCGACGTCCCTTTTTGAAAACGGGGTTGACCTGTTCCCTTTTCCACTCCTTTGGAACGCTACGATCTTCTAGAGACCAACGGTATACCGCTGCAAGAAGGGAGGCAAGTTCCTTCACGCACTCTGTGTAAAATCGAACTGGTATCCCATCAGGTCCAGCGGCCTTTCCTCTTTTGAGCGATTTTAATTGTTTCTCTATCCCTCTGTCGTCTATTTCGATATCTACCCGTTTGTCATGTGTGCGACAATCTAGAGAAGGAAGTACAGTGCAGTCTTCCTCTGTGAAACATCTTTGTAAAAAGACATTTAGTATTTCGGCCTTTAGTCTGTCATCCTCTGTTTCAGTACCAATTTGGTCACAGAGTGTCTGGACATTTTGTTTTGATCCACCTACCGCTTTGACATAAGACCAAAATTTCTTAGGATTTTCTGCCAAGTCAGTACATACAACTTTACTTTCGAATTCATTGAACGCCTCTCGCATAGCCCTTCTCACAATACATTTCGATTCGCGTAATTTTTGTTTGTCTGCAAGGCCTTGGCTATGTTTATGTTTGCTGTGAAGTTCCCTTTGCTTCCGCAGCAGTTTCTAACTCGGTTGTTGTACCACGGTAGCTCTTTTCCATCCTTTTCCTCATAGTTGAAGCATTCAGTGAACAGCTGTTCCTTATAGGGAAATGGTGTGCCTGTTGTTCATGTGTGCGCCGGTGTGACTCGTAGCGTTCATGGAGTGTGCGCCCTTTCTCAGGTATCGTTCCCACGCGTCATGGTTCCATCTTTCCACGTGAATGGTTCAAATGTCTCTGAGCGCTATGGGACTTAACATTGGAGATCATCATTCCCCTAGAACTTAGAACTACTTAAACCTAACTAACCTAAGGACATCACACACATACATGCCCGAGGCAGGATTCGAACCTGCAACCGTAGCGGTAGCGCGGTTCCAGACAGAAGCGCCTAGAACCGCTCGGCTTGTGAGGTGAATCATCTGGGTTGAGGAGTCGCTCTAGGCCGTCGTGTCAGCCTCTATTCGTCACGCGGTGTAATAGGGTATGCAATGTACAGTTTCGTGGTAGGGAGTGCCGGGTGCAGTTTCATTGGGCCAGTAGGTCTTTCCAGTTCGAATGTCGCATAAGCTTTTCGATTCCTGCATTTGTGGATCAAGTAGGATAGTTGTGTATTACAGTTTGTTGATAAATGAAGCCACCAGCCAAATTAAATCGTGGGCATTGTTTTAGATTGTCTGTCGTTATCTTGTTTATTACCAGCGTAGCTCACTAAACGGAGAACCGAGTGAATGCTTTGATAGCTTGATTTATAATTGCTCAAGCTCTGACGTCATGTCTGTCCGGCTATGCTAGTGGATGCCTTGCTGAAGAAGTTCCTGCATTGGGCAGTTGCCTATTTAACTTTTAATCAAGTTCTTTTCTGTGTGTGCCAGTACCTTTCTGCAACAAGGTGGCGTAATCTTATTGCGAACAATGGAATGGCTAATGATGTTACAACCTTGAGAACTGATGTTCTGTCGAAACCTTTGCTCTACGCGGACAAATTTATATCTACAAACTAAGGTGATTGTTGATCTTCTGAGTTAACGATCGTTGCCCTCTCATTTAAATATATGGCCGAAAGAGTCAGCCTACAGGAATTATGAATGTCGTCCAGGACCGCGTGACACAAAGGGCTCAGATTCATCACGAGATGGGGAAATTCACAGGCGTCTACTATCTATTGAGAACTAAGCTCTGTAGTTTACGAGTGAGACAGACGAGAACCTACGTCATAGGGAAATCCCGTAGAAGCTGTTTATGATCAAGGAGGCGTAGCAGTGATAAATAGGCGGACCTAAGATCGGCGATAAAGGGAAACATTTATCAAAACTATTTAATTCTGTAATTATTCAGGGAATGAAGACACAATAACTGAGATCTGCCATCCTCCATAAATTTTTATAGCGATCCCAATAAAACTTGAATGATGATCCTATGTATAATAATTTAGGATTTACTGTTAAAGTGAAATTCACAAGTTTTGTAACAAAGACCTTAGAGCTAAAATATGAACCCTTTAGTCAATCGTAATGATTGATATTTCCTATGGAAGCGCATCATGAAAGTGTCATACGTTGTAAATATCGACTCTGTAACTTTGTTTGTTTAAAATATATATTAAATTAAAATTAACAGTTTTTTTCAGTTAAGCGTCAGAGCATCATTTCCTCCTCACAAAACACACTGAACGATGACAGCATGACTCCTTATTGAATCGTTAGGTATTAGAATATTTGTTGTAAAGTTTAGAGCATTATAGTTAATTTTGTCCTTTATTTATTTATCAGAAAGCACATTGGTGCAAGGCTCCTGGCTGTGACATTAAAACCTAAGTAGGAAATTGTATTGGTTTTATGTAAAAGAATTTAACAATGGATATTATTGTTACTTTATTCAGAACGTGAAAGTGGTCAAGCTTTGATTATTTAAATATGTTAAAATGTGAAATAATGTGGAATAAGCTATAGCCTAACAGATCGACGGTTTCAGGAAAGGGAAGTGCCCTAGTCAGTTGAACGATGATATTCGGCGCGCTGGAAACGCGGCCGTGGACGGGCAGAGGAGAGTGCTGGTGCAGACACCAAATCGGACAGTTCGGCTGGAGACGCCAAAGGGTGCAGTTCGGATGCACACGCGAAAGCGGACAGTCGATCTTTAGGCAGCTGGGAAGTGAAACGACTTAGAAAATTTTGCCTTGTGTGGCATCGCGGGACTTCGTCTCTGAGCGATGAGCAGCCGCGCGCCTGGTGTGAACTCTAACTTTTCGCGATGTGATTGTGAATAATCGAACTGCGTCAAATGGATATGCGGTTGAGTGTAACAGTAATACGACTCCTTCCGCTATTAGTTTGCTTTCAGAATAAATATTATTCTAACCTAATCGCAACTGTGTGGCCTACATCATTTATGGGTCGTTAATTTACCTCCCGATATTATTATTACTATTCTGTTACGTTAACTTTGTATTTCGCAAACTTGCCATCAGCCAGACAGTTTCACCAAAAGATTCAACCCCTAGAAGAGTTTGAGCCAAGACATTTCGATGAAGAGAAACCGCATGTGAGCCCGAACATCTTTGGAATGTTAGCTCGCAATCTGATGGGAATTAATTTTTCCTGGAGACATATGAGTCTCTATCTTCGATAAGGATAAAAGCTGAAGTAGTGAATTTAAGTTTTTGCTGCAGTGATGACTTGGGCCTTCTGCTTGCTGGACAGTGTTCTAAAAACTACACTACCACAGCGTTATAGCTACCACAACTGGCTGAATAAGCCTAGTCCAATCCCTTTCCTACCACAAACTTTCAATCCGAGGTACAGGCAGTATTACCCCATTTCGTACAAAGCTGGAGCGCTGTTCCAATGTTGGAGAGATTCAGAAATACTGACGATTTAAGAAGGGAGAAGTGGGCTTAAGGCGCAAATTAAAGGTTTTATTAGGGAAGATAATGGACTAGGGTAGACCATGCAACTGTAGCAGCTACACTGCTACGATGATGTCGTGGTTAGCACATCTACCTAGGAAGTAGGAGACGCATGCTGAAGTCCTGGCTGTGGCAGAAATTTTAATTCATTACTTCGGCTTATACCCTTAACGAAGATATAGTGACTGTTTTTAAATTTCTAACTCTCGCCCACCACATGCGCCGCAGGTAAGGTTGTGTATTACTTTCTGCTACGCAACGTCGTTTGTATGGAGCATTGATCGACACTAAGTTGCCTGAGCATTGATTAAGCAATTTCCCGTGCTGTGGAATTGTTTAGCTAATCTGGCTGCGAAACGTTGCTTCTAAGTCACTCCTGTGCCAGTAGATTTTGTTCAGTCTGCTCTAGCGTGCTGTTGATGTGACTGGTTTGCGGTACTCCGTTAGGTGAAAGACGAGTGATTTAAACTGTTTTGTTCATATTTGAAGACTGGAGTCAGCATTGTTCCTGCATGGGTGGAATTTGTTAAGATATATGTAAGCAGAACATTGTACTGGCTGTTACTGTGGACATTCTACCCTGTGTGTGTGCCCAAACATTGGTTCATGTCCTTAGGGCTGACCCCTCATGGTATTGTACATGTGCGTCAATGAAAAAGACCAATAAAAAGGTGTTAGCATGTGGACGTAATGTGCTGTTCCAGTCTCTTCAGTACCTAAGGTCCATCACCATTCCCTTTGGATCCCTACGTAATTCGGTGCTCTCCGATACACACGATCGAACAGCGGAGGAGTGGTACTCAAGCGTCAACTTTAGGTAACAATATCTCCGGATGTAATAAACATTTAACAATGCAACAAACGGCACTGATTACGTATTTATTTATATGTTCAGATGTGCTAACAAAACTAACGGGGTTCCATTAAAAAAACGTAGGTTTGTGTTAAAAAACATTCTTCCGTGCATTTTTTTATGGTTTGTATTAACCAATTACACTAGCCCCTCTCCTCACGCTCACGTTCGGTCTGTGGAATCGATTCGTCAGTATTTGATGTGATTTACGAAATATATCCAGCGGTAACGTTAGGTGACTCACCCTGTATACTTTCTGTTTCTTCATAATCTTTATTACTAAGTTGTAAGGCAAATAATGCATATTGTAATAAACAAGAACAAGTAACATCGTCCCACATAATATTCAGTTAGTATTATAATAATAATGAAGTGTACACAAAGTGAATACCAGAACCTGATATACACTCCTGGAAATTGAAATAAGAACACCGTGAATTCATTGCCCCAGGAAGGGGAAACTTTATTGACACATTCCTGGGGTCACATACATCACATGATCACACTGACAGAACCACAGGCACATAGACACAGGCAACAGAGCATGCACAATGTCGGCACTAGTACAGTGTATATCCACCTTTCCCTGCAATGCAGGCTGCTATTCTCCCATGGAGACGATCGTAGAGGTGCTGGATGTAGTCCTGTGGAACGGCTTGCCATGCCATTTCCACCTGGCGCCTCAGTTGGACCAGCGTTCGTGCTGGACGTGCAGACCGCGTGAGACGACGCTTCATCCAGTCCCAAACATGCTCAATGGGGGACAGATCCGGAGATCTTGCTGGCCGGGGTAGTTGACTTACACCTTCTAGAGCACGTTGGGTGGCACAGGATACATGCGGACGTGCATTGTCCTGTTGGAACAGCAAGTTCCCTTGCCGGTCTAGGAATGGTAGAACGATGGGTTCGATGACGGTTTGGATGTACCGTGCACTATTCAGTGTGCCCTCGACGATCACCAGAGGTGTACGGCCAGTGTAGGAGATCGCTCCCCGCACCATGATGCCGGGTGTTGGTCCTGTGTGCCTAGGTCGTATGCAGTCCTGATTGTGGCGCTCACCTGCACGGCGCCAAACACGCATACGACCGTCATTGGCACCAAGGTAGGAGCGACTCTCATCGCTGAAGACGACACGTCTCCATTCGTCCCTCCATTCACGCCTGTCGCGACACCACTGGAGGCGGGCTGCACGATGTTGGGGCGTGAGCGAAAGACGGCCTAACGGTGTATGGGACCGTAGCCCAGCTTCGTGGAGACGTTTGCGAATGGTCCTCGCCGATACCCCAGGAGCAACAATGTCCCTAATTTGCTGGGAAGTGGCGGTGTGGTCCCCTACGGCACTGCGTAGGATCCTACGGTCTTGGCGTGCATCCGTGCGTCGCTGCGGTCCGGTCCCAAGTCGACGGGCACGTGCACCTTCCGCCGACCACTGGCGACAACATCGATGTTCTGTGGAGACCTCACGCCCCACCTGTTGAGCAATTCGGCGGTACGTCCACCCGACCTCCCGCATGCCCACTATACTCCCTCGCTCGAAGTCCGTCAACTGCACATACGGTTCACGTCCACGCTGTCGCGGCATGCTACCACTGTTAAAGGCTGCGATGGAGCTTCGTATGCCACGGCAAACTGGCTGACACTGACGGCGGCGGTGCACAAATGCTGCGCAGCTAGCGCCATTCGACGGCCAACACCGCGGTTCCTGGTGTGTCCGCTGTGCCGTGCATGTGATCATTGCTTGTACTATGAAACGTCCCCTTAGAACAAGTGTACAATAATGTGCTTAAGCTGACACACAATATTTTTATCGCAACGCAATCTGACTTCCAATGTCAATGTCAATGTGTTCTTTTTTCCATTTCCAGGAGTGGATATCAGAAAAGTTCAGTTAATTGTAATGTGCATACAAATTTTCAAAGCTAATTCAGTAACGCTAGGGAGTTCAAAGCCTGCTTAGTTCTACTAACGTGATCACTTTGCACCGCTGTTGAAGTATTCTGTAAATGAATCTGGAACAGAAAATCCATCAGTATCTGCATAACCGCCACTCCTTGCTAATGCTCCAAGATCTTAGGTAGGTAGTGGTTCACTTCTGTTAAATTCAAAATGAGGCTCGTTATTTTTCTCTAAGAATGCATCTCTAAGTAACTTGTGTAAACAGCAAGCTACAATAATCAAGTTATCAGTTGTTTCTGGCTTCAAACTGATCGGAGAGTAAAATATGCGAATTACTTGACTTAACAGAGAGAAGGCATTTTCAGAAACTCTACGAGCTCGTGAAAGACGGTAGTTCAAAATAGCAACTCGAGGACAGAAAGGTTTCATCATGTTTGGTTGTAATCGAAATGCCTCGTCGCCTACAACAACATATGGCACTACTATGACCGAATCCGGCAGCTTAGTTGTCGGAGGAAACATCTTACCACTTCAAAACATTTTCCCGATATGACTTCTGTAAAAAATTCCACTGTCAGCTTCTTTCCCAGATGACCCGACATCGGATGTGTTTCAGCATTTCAATCACATAGCTTAAGCTGAATTTCTTCATCTTCAACGTCTTCTAACATTAGATAAAACAACAAATCGCGCCAAATCATCATTTCGGCACAGACGCAGCAGAGCAACTAAACACTGTGCGGCCCCCGTTCTACAGGAATCACCAGCTATGCGTCAACCGCACTACGTCAGACGCTCAACGGCTGGCACATGCGTCAAACGCGGCATAGGAATCCCACTTTAAGACAGCACCTCAAATCTGTTCATTAGTTGATGGGTACAACATACTGAGTTAGTCCTGAGCTCTGTCGCTCCTGTACATAGCGCCTTGACTTACCACTGACACGCAATTCACAGTCAAGTGGAGGAGTAATGATTAGTCATGCATTTCCTGCAAGAGGGACAGTATCCATAGGACAGAATAGTACGTGTTCGACGTTTAGCTTGTCCGGTATACAATTGTAATTCGCAGCTACTTATAATCTCTTGACACTATTCTGGGGAATTTATAGCTTACGAATAATAACTAACTCTTCCCCTGTCAGAGTGAAGCTGCCTTTTGCGTGGTGCAATATTTTACAAAAAAGTAAACAAATAACTTACGCGTGGTGCAGTATTTTACTAAGCTAATAACATTAAGCTTGTTGATTCTCTTTAATTTATGAGTCTGATATGCTAAAAGTACAACCAGTAGCCTTTTGAAATTAAAGTGATTTACAGCCAATACTGAGATTTTCGCTACGACAACAGCAAACCTGGTGCAAGTTTCTCCAAGACGTTTTTCATATTCTGTTATAGTCACTAAGAAAAATCTACAGCAGTGTTAGTTTGCGACAAATGCTAACATTATGCAATCATATTACAAGAAAGAATTAATGTGACGCGCTATGTTGCTAATCAACACTAACTAAAAACCACAAACACCAGTTTACCACTAAATAAATTAGGCAAAACAAGCGTAAATTATTAAAATCTTTCCAAGTTTCTGAAACTATTGAAATATACGGGGTGAACATTATTAAAATAGACAAACTGCAGGGATGGATTCGTACTCTCGGAAAATAGGTCCTATGAGCATAATTCTGGAAATGCATCGTTGTCACTGTAGATGGCCCTGACGAATGAAATTTCCTCTGACTACGTGCCATATCTTCCTTATATGTTGCAGGCTTTGTGATAGCCGCAGCGTACTGCAAGCAGCAGAATGGTCCGCTATTCTTGTCGGGAACAAGAGGAGATGGTGTTTATGCATGGACAAGCAGATGAAAACGGCCGAGAGGCAGTACGGCTACACCGAAACAAATACCCTCACAGACAGATCAACGTAACGTGCAAGGAGGCAGCATACTCTGCTTATCCCAGATTTGGAGGATCGAATTTCATGGGATATTGCCATGAATTTTAACACAAACTGCACGCAAGTGGCTTGTCAAATGGTGTATGACGAAGTCTGATTATGTGTACGTGACAACCGCCACTATCCCGATCACCTGAAACAATAGCAGGGATAATCTGCAACGGATTTACCTCTAGGGAAGAATTTTTCCAAAGGTTTTTGCATCAGACCATTACAATTATTGGATTTCTGCCATCATTCCTCTTTAACGACGAAGCAAACTTTACCCCAAAACTGGCATCATCAATTTGAGTACCTGTCATCTCATGGCTACAAAGAACCCTCGAGAATGGTTGAGGCGTCTCATCAGCATTGGTTCAGCGTCAATGTATGGGCAGGGATTCCTGGAAACCAATTACATGGACCGATTATTTTGCCCCAGTGCCTCGGAGGAGGAAAGTATCAGTACTTCCTGCGAAATACTCTTCCGGGGCTGCGTGAGAATGTGCCTTTGTCAATACGACAGGTTGTTTTCCAAGAACATCTCCCCACTTCCGCGTAACATTTCGCCGACACATGGACGCTGAACAGTACGCGGTGGTTCAAAATGGTTCAACTGGCTCTGAGCACTATGGGATAACATCGGAGGTCATCAGTCCCCTAGAACGTAGAACTACTTAAACCTAACTAACCTAAGGACATCACACACATCCATCCCCGAGGCAGGATCCGAACCTGCGACCGTACCGAGCGCGCTGCTCTGGACTGGAGCGCCTAGAACCGGTCGGCCACCGCGGCCGGCAGTACGCGGTGGCCCTGTAGCGTGGCTGCTTTATCACCGGACTAAAATTGACTACACACTTACCACTGGGGGCACACAAAAAGCTTTGTTTGTGCTGAACCAGTTCCTGATATGCAGATATTGAACGGCGTGTTCACGACGCCTGTGACGCCGTTCGGGGAGAGGTCGGAACGTGCGATAGAGTTTGTAAATCCACGACGCGACCGGTGAACGCGTATATTGTATGCAGTCGAGGCCACTTTGAAGATCTGTGGATGCGATGCAGCTTTGTATTTTTTCTTCCGGGACGATCTGTCGTCGTTGCATTCACACCATCCATTTCTAGACATATGTTCATACGACATTTTCTTTCTCCATTTCCAGTCAGGGAACCGTCCCTGTAGTTCGTCAATTTAGTGAATGTTGATTCTGAGTTACTTTCTCATAGAAATATGCGCGATATAATCACATTAATGTGACCACCACATCAACGTGCAGTAACAACTCACAGACGGTAGGTGGCAACACTACAGAGGGCTGGGAGGTGTGTATAAAGTGCGTCGGAGGGGACGCGGAAAACAGTGCAATCGTTGGCGTAGTGAGGAAATGGATCTATTTATGTGACGTCCAAGAAGGCATGACCGTTGGCTTTCGGGCAAGGTTGGAAGTATTCCAAAAACGGCTAAGCTGTGCGCTGCTGCCACGGTTAAACTGTATGCTTGGCAAAATGGTGCTATCCAAAACCGGCACCGAGGAAACTGTGCTGCACCACTGGTCATAGACGACCCGGATAAACGTCGACTGCAGATATGTGTACGGGAGAATAAAAACGCAACTGCTAAGCAACTGACTGCCCAGATTACCAAAGGGTCTACCAACACTGTCTCCTTAATAACCGTACGGTGAAAGTTGCTGCGTGATTCACGTATGAACACCGACTGAAGTTCATCGGCGACGAAACCTGGAATTTATACAACAATGCCGCATCTCAGATCACTGAGTCGCTCAGGTGACCTTTTCAGATTACTCACGTTCCGTCCTCCATCGGACAGATGGCCCCTGACGTGTATGGTGTGAAACCTCCAAAAGCAAACACCCTGCAATAGTCGTCTCCAGTTTCCAGGTTGGATAAGGGAGTCTTATGGTCTGGGGAATGTTTTAGTAGCATTTCCTGCCTAATCTCGTCATTCTGGTTCAACTGAAGTATGCTACATTTGGGGACCATATCAACCCCCACACGCAGTTCGTTTTACCTGTACACGATGACATCTACCAGCAGGACAATGCAACTGAGTTCACACTGTACGTGCCCGGCTCGAAGAGAAAGAAGAGTTTGCCATATTCCCCTGTCCATCAATCTACCCGGATTTGAACGGAAAAAAGAGCCTTTAGGACCACCTTGATGGCCGGGGTGTATGTGCCGTGGATCCTAAACCGAGAAGCCAGCCACAGAGCTAGAGTCGGCATGGCTCCACATCCATGTAGGTACCTTCCAGAATCTCACTGGCTCTCTTCCAGCACGTCTCACAAAGGTAGTCATTCAGGTGGTCACATTAATGTGACTAGATAGTGAAAAATGAAATCTGGCAACAGCTAGGTGTGAGCGATGATTTGTCTAAATTTTCTGAGCAGCACAGTTAAGTTTCCTGTTGAATATATACTGAAGTGCAAAAGAAACTGGTATAAGATTGCTTATTCAAATACAGAACAGGCAGAATATGCCGTCGTGGTCGGCAACGCCAACATAAGACACCAAGTGTCTGGCACAGTTGTTGGATCGGTTACTGCTGCTACACTGACAGGTTATCAAGATTTAAGTGAGTTTGAATGTGGTGTTATGGTCGACGCACTAGCGATGGGACATAGCATTTCCGAGGTAGCGATGAAGTGGTTATCTTCCCGTACGACCATTTCACGAATGTACCGTGAATGTCAGAACTCTGGTAACACATTAAATCTCCAACGTCGCTGAGGCCAGAAAAAGATTTTGCAACAACTGAAGAGGATCGTTCAACGCGACAGAGGTGCAACCATTCCGCAAACTGCTGCAGATTTCTGTGCTGCGCCATCAACAAGTCTCAGCATGCGAACCATTCAACGAAACATCATCGATATGCGCTTTCATAGCCGAAGGCCCACTCGTGTACTCTTGATGACTTCACGACACAAAGATTTACGCCTCGTCTGGGACCGTAAACACCGAAACTGGACTGTTAATGACAGAAAACATGTTGCCTTGTCGCGTGAGCCTCGTTTCAAATTATGTCGTGCGGATGGACGTGTACATGTATGGAGACAACCGCATGAATCCATGGATGATGATGATGATATTTGGGTTCTGGGGCGCCCAACTGCGTGGTTATCAGCAGTTCCCAACGTTTGCTCAGTCCAAACCCGCCAATTTCATGAATGATGATGTAATTATGAGGACCCAGCCATCTCGAGGCAGATGAAAATCCCTGACCCCACCGGGACCCCTTTCTCGGGAAGCGAGAATGCGACTGCGACACCACGAGCTGCCATGGAGCCTGCATGTCAACAGGGGACTGTTCAAACTGGTGAGGCTCTGTAATGATAGGGGGGGGGGGGGCGTGCAGTTGGAGTGATATGGGATCCCTGATACGTCTAGATACGACTCTGACAGGCGACGTGTACCTACGCATCCTGCCTGGTCATTTGCATCCATTCGTGTCAGTAGTGCATTCCGACGGCCTTGGGCAGTTCCAACACGACAATGTGACACCCCACACGCCCAGAGTTGCGACAGAGCAACTGTAGTGACACTCTTTTCAGCTTAAACACTTCCGCTGGCCACCAAACTCCCCAGATATGAACATTATTGAGCATATATGGGATGCAGTGCAACGTGCTGTTCAGAAGAGATCTTCACCCCTCGTACTCTTGTGGATTTTTGGACAGCCCTGCAGGATTCAAGGTGTCAGTTCCCTCCAGCACTACTTCAGACATTAGTCGAGTCCATGCCACGTTGTCAGCGGCACTTCTGCGCGCTCGCGGGGTACCTACTCGGTAATAGGTAAACCAGTTTGTTTTTGGTTCGTATCATGTTTCTGAACAGCACAGGTTATGTTTAAAGTTGACAATTAAGTACTACATAATATATCACGACAACTGCACAAGTTTTGATGAAATCAACACGAAAAACACGTTTACATTTTACGTAAAATTTTCGTATCTAAGTTTCCGAAATGAATTTATGTGACGAATGTGATTTTACTATAAGACAAAGGAACTAACTTGGGTCGCCTTATAGATTTATACATAAGTAAAAGTTAATAAACGTACATACTTCATATATTTTGACAATAGGCTAATTTTGCAACCGCTTGTATACTAGCGTGCCAAAGATGAACTTGCAGCTTCCGTATATCTCATAAAAACGATGTTGAATGTAGAGCACAATAACGTTAGGGTGGCTAACACTTCATACTTTTACACAGCTGAGCTACCTGATACTACTAGGTTCTGACAAAGTCGTTACTAATTCGCGTTGTTATTCATGTGGACAATTTCCCTTCCATTTCTCTCGTGAAAATCCAAATCTATTTCTGTGGTATGTACCTGTTACCTCAAACGAATTATAGGCAGGTCTTTCAAGTGAAATGCTTGTTTTATATAGTGGGGAGTGTTAATTTTGTGACATGGGTCTAAGATAGTGCGATGAAGGATTTTAGAGATCGTCAATTTCGGATGTGTATTCGCAGCCAGCGAGGCTGAATTGCAAATTTAATTTCGTTGTCAATTAAATAGGATTTGAGTTTAAATTTTGTATGGAAATTTGGTGTCTGGTGTCAGTTTTCCTGATATATCAATTCTGCTACGTGTAGCCGCATACACATTGGAATTTCAAAACTTCGTCTCATGGGACAATGTATCTATTGGCAGTACGCTTTATTTTGTTTAAGGGTCAAATTATACACACGTAGCATCTTACAATTTATCTTTCTCGTAAGTGATTTGCAGCTGTTTAGGTAAGATTGAAGGTAATGCAACACTCGTCATCCGTCGGTGGAGGCAACCAGTTTACAATTAATTCGTCAGTAAGAATTATGCTGCCCCTTATTAGGCGGTGTTATGTGACTCACAATAAGCCTTATTACTGGAGCCGGCCGGAGTGGCCGTGCGGTTCTAGCCGCTGCAGTCTGGAGCCGCGGTACCGCTACGGTCGCAGGTTCGAATCCTGCCTCGGGCATGGCTGCGTGTATGTCCCTAGGTTAGTTAGGTTTAAGTAGTTCTAAGTTCTAGGGGATTGATGACCTCAGAAGTTGAGTCCCACAGTGGTGAGAGCTACTTGAACCATTTATTACTGGAGCTACAGAACCACCCCAACGCATTTTGAGTTTGTGTAGAGTGAGGCTTACAGTTCACGTTACATATTCAATGTTCAAATGGTACTGCGACCGAGTAATGTTACTCCGATGTTGCATTTCGCGTAAGCTTTTGCATCTCGTTGTCACTAATAAAACAATGCGACAGCGTTGTTCATCACATTCTTATTTTGGGGGTATATATATAAGGGGCAGGAATAATGCTCATAGATGCTAAAGGCACAACGTACTAAGATCAGTAGCTACTGGTGCGAAAATCACTCATTCAGTCCATGGATTGACAAAATAAATGAGTAAGGAGATTTGATACTGATAGCGAGATGCACGCCACTAAAACTGACGAGCGAAGGATGTGACGCTTTATGTTTTACTGGCAGTTCAGTCGAGGGAGTGACGGTCAGAGTGTAGTGTTTCCTTGACGTCGAGATCATCAGACAAGAATTGGGAAATAATTCTACTGTGGCATTCATGACGAAAACATCGCGACATTCGTCTACATCGACTTGGGAAAGCTACTGGGAAACCAAAGTCATGACTGATGTGATTTCGAACTTCACACGTACTGTGTACACCTCTCACATACCATGACCGATGGGTATCCGAACTTCACACAGTGTGCCCTTCTCACATGTGAATCCGCCACTCACATGGTTCAGAGTTTCAGTCAGACGTAATATTAGGTGAATAAATTTCAATGTTTGAACATTTCTACTCGGCTTCTGAGTATTTCCTCTCGGACCACTGTGTATAAACTGTTGTTATAGCTTTTAACATATGTTGTGAATACCTAACTGGTCAAAATTACGTAATCTATCAATAACACTAAACATCACGTTGATAAAATGCGAATTAGGTAGGCAGTGTAACGGCCTATTCGGTCGCATAGGAAGAGGTCAGCGCTCAAAAAAAGCTGTGGGTAAATTCTGGCGGTACAAAGTGAATTTTAACGGCCACTCACACTGCGCGGAAATTGTGTGTCGACAACAGAAAGGGAAATAACGGGCAAGAGCAGCAGTTGCAACGTTTTGTTCTTTTTAGAGGAGCTAGAAAAAGGCAAAATAACGGCGACTGTCACATATGGATTATTCACACACGAAATACCGCGTTCCGCACTTCCCCTTTGACATTGTCGCTTATTGAACTGCTCTCACACCCACTGACACTGTCCCTTAGGCAGAAAAGCGGCCTTTATCATTGGAGCTAGCTGCAGCTTAGCAGACATGCTTTTGAAAAGGGGGCTTCGCAGTGAAACAAGCCGATGTGGTTGCTGGTACGTCATACTATCTGACACCCTGACGGCTTACCGCCGACGATATTTTTAATTTGACACGTTCATGTCAAGATGCCAAACTGAATGTGTCTGCGTCGTGAAGATGATTTTTCTAGAAAGATGTACCTTGTGGTTTACACCTTTCACAAACGATTTTTTGCTGCTAACACACTTCCATTAGTTAGAGCTACAAATCCTCTTTGGTAGACTTTTTCAGCAGATTAATGTGGTGGTCTCTAGGACTTAAAGTGGTTTTTGTTGAAAAGATAAATTTTTATGCGAAGTTTTCGAAATAATTATTCTGGTAATTATTTTAAAAAATTTGTAAGTGTAGTGCATTAGTGAATAATATTCATTGTAATGACATGTCTGGAGGAAAAAAAAAAAAAAACTTCCGCCAAAGAGTCAGCACGGTGTGAAAAAATACTTGTTGCTAGAAACACAGTTCGTACTTTTCACCGGTTTGCTAATGAATACCATTCTTTCTTTGCATCATAAAGAGATTGCACATTATATCAAACTGTCAATCAACAGCAAGAATATTTTCTACCAATAAGAAATTTTGTCTTCAAAACTACATCCATTCACGCTGCGTGCGAGATTGATTGGGCAAGACTTCTCGGGATAGAAGCTGAAACAGGAGGTAGTAACACAATGTTTCTTGCACAAGGGAAAGCCAGGAGTATTGATCGAGTTTGATTCTCGTACCACTGCAAAGGTGAATGAAGTAGATATTAGTGTCAGAGACACTGAGACAGAGGTGAAGTCGTTAAATCTGAACAAAGCAAAACTTCCTGATGGTATCCCTCACAAACCCTATACAAAATTTGCAACTGAATTATCGCTCCTGTTAACTACAAAAACATACCGAAGATCTCTCGAACAAAAAACTGTGCCCAGTTGTTGGTACAAAGCGCAGAATACACCAGCCTACAATAGGAGTAGTAAAAGTGAACTACATCCATCTTGGAACATTTTCTGAGCTCAAATGTAATGCGATATCTCGAAGAGACTGACAGTCTACATGGCAATCGGCATGGCTTCCGAAAACCTCGGCCGAGCCAAATACAACTCCAGCTTTTCTCTCACGTCACCATGTAAGTTATGGATTTTGGCAGTCAGACAGATACACTGTTTCTTGACTTCCAAAAAGTATTTGACTTAGTGCCACATATATTCTCACTACAGAGAGTACGTTCATATCCTGTATGAAGCAAGCACTGTGACCGGATTGAAGATTTCTTCTTGGGGAGGATACAGCTCGTTATTTTGGATGGAGAGTCCTCAAAAGATGTAGAAGTAACGTCAGGTGTGCGGTATGGAAGTGTGTTGTATCCCTCTGCTGTTCATGTTGTATATTAATGGCCTTGCAGACAATAGTAATCTCAGACTTTTCGAAGATAATGCAGTATAATACTGGAGTATTATATATGGAGTACAGTCTGTGGAAACCTGCTGAAATTTTTAATGAAATTCTGATAAAATTTCTAAGTGGTAGACTGACTGGCAACTTACATTAAATGTTCAGAAATGTTTACCTACATCAATGGTTTGCTGTAGATTTTGTGCATTTATACAATGTAATGAGATTTTTTTAATGTGTTTTCACTTTTTCAGCAGTGTTTGTATTTTCAAAATTTCTTTCCGTTTATTTACTTATTGTGCATGTACCTCTTCACAATGTGAACTATATATTTCGTTATTTCCTTTCTAATAATGTACCGAGCGAGATGGCTACTCCATTCTTAATATACTGCACTCGCTTTCGCGTTCCCGTCTCGCCATCCTGTGTTGGTTTTTCCACTATTTCCCTTTGCTCAAAGATGAATACTGGGATGGCTCCTTTGATAATTCCATGGCCGACTTCATGACCAGACTCATCTTATACTGTCCTATTTTGTAAATGTTTTATATGTATGTGTTGTTTCTGTCTTTCTGACATACCTGGCTATTGAACTATTGTACCAAATGTCTAGGGACGAATAAATAAATAAATAAATAAACTTAGGTGTAACAACTTGTAGGGATGTAAAATGGAACGATCACATTGTTTCAGTCCTACATAAGGCAGTTGGCAAGCTACGGTTCACTGATACAATCCTGGAGAAATGATTTCAGGCTGCAAAGGATATTGTAAACAAAATACTCGTGTGACCCACCGCAGAATATTGCTCAAGTGTGTGGGATCTTTACCAGAGAGGAGCAATAAACTTCGTAGAACGGATACAAAGAACGGCAACATGAATGGTTACAGGTTTTACTGACTGACGGGAGAGTTTCTCGAAGATGCTGAAAGAACCACTCCGTGAAAGCCAACTCAGAACGTTTCTAGAACCAACTGTAAGTGAAGATATTCCAAATACAAGACAGTCGCTGTTGCTCTATTTATTAATAACGCGTTTAGTGCTCTTAGCGCATCATGTGATTAAGTGCAAAACGTGACATAGTAACAATTACATGAATGTTTTTTCGCGAACCTATCTATACCATTAAGTGGCAGCATAACCTAATGTTAAAAGGATGCAAAAGTACCTTAAAAGGATAGCAGAGGCTGCATTAGTTAGAACTAATAGTCGTGGTGGCGATAACATTAGTCAGCATGAAAATCATGGAAAAGAAAGTTTGAATCGGAAACGCAATTGTCGAACTGAGGATAATAATTTTGAAAGGGTAAAACAATGACCCAGCAGGAACAAAGAACCACAAAATGCACGCGAACTAAGTATTCAGTATAAGGTTCAAATGGCTCTGAGCACTAAGGGACTTAACTTCTGAGGTCATCAGTCCCCTAGAACGTAGAACTACTTAAACCTAAGGACATCACACACATCCATGCCTAAGGCAGGATTCGAACCTGCGACCGTAGCGGTCGCGCGGTTCCAGACGGTAGCGCCTATAACCGCTCGGCCACTCCAGCCGGCTCAGTATAAGGGAAATAACTGAACTCGCTAAGCACCAGTAGCAAATGAACTAGCTAGGCTGGCCTTAACAGACATGTGTCTGACTAATAAACAAAGTAGTCGATGAAATTGAAGTTAAAATCTTCTGAGTTTTTAGGCCACTTCTTATTTCCTCGAAAATAATCGACGTTTCGACCCCTCAGGATCTTCCGGTGCCCACTGCAGTGTACTGGCAGTAATGGACACCAGAAGATCCTGAGGAAGATTCCGGCAGAGGGGTCGAAACGTCGATTAATTCAGGGGAAGTATGACGCGGCCAAATAACCAAGAAGATTCTAACTACAGTGACAACGGGCACGAAAGCCTGCAGACTTACATAGACGATGAAATGTTTGCTGAGGCGTGGAGGACCCGAAGACGGGTGAGGTTGAAGCGGAAGTTGATTGCAAAGTCCGAGTGACGGCGCTTGTAGTTAGGGTAAAATGAATCAAGAGACTTACGTAAGCTGATAAAATTGAATTGATAAAATAGACATGTAAGCTGAGAAATTGAAATAATAATATACACTACAGGAAGTGACATGAAATTGAGAACTTAAGCAGTAAGCGAATAACAGCAGTCCCTATTTTTATGAATGGTGGGCTCCATGTGGTTCCAAAGTCGTAAACCATAAAAGTACCACATATGCAGCAACCAGTCGCAAAATCATGTTTTACTTATTCACTTTTGCACATATTGGCTGAAAGTAAAAGCAAAAGAGAATAAATAAAACATGATTTTGCCACTGGTTGCTACATATTTGGTAATTTTATAGTTCCTATTTTATACCAATTCCTGTTATTTATTTAATTATTTAAAACGAAAAAAGTAACGGTGCATTTCTGGACATGGATTTCTATTCAAAATACTATGTACCCACTCCTCTCTACAAGTCCTAGAAGTTTGTAACGGACACCCTGTGTAGAGGAAAATGAGTAATATGAGACATACAGGGTGAAACAGCTGCACCTACCAAAGTCGATTTATGCAACCCCGTATATTACGACTGCCATTTAAAAACCGCCCGCGAGACTTTCATATTCTCTCGCCCGCTTAGCGCAAACTGTTAATCCTACACTATAAACTGACTTTGAATGAGGAGTTTTCACAAGTCAAATGTGACCCGACTTCACGGCGATATGATCAAGGATTAACATTTATACAACGCAGATTTCCAGGTTAAGCTTGATCTGAGGAAATTTTCTCTCTTAACCTAAGGTTAAATGCTTTAAATTATACGTCTACAGTGAAGCAACGGGTGTTCGTTGTGAAAAGTTGCGTGACGACAGAGCCTTGGAAACGGTGTGTTGTTTACTGAGAAGTGCCAGCAAAGAGTGCCTTGCAACAGTTGCTCCGGAAATGGCAGCAGAGAGGATCTGCTTTGTACAAGTCATAAAACACCCCGAAACTTGCCCGCACACCAGAAGACGTGACTGCAGTTCACCAGAAAATGCTTCTCGGTCCCAACAAATCAATCTGACACCTGTCGCAAGAGACCGGCATGTCACGTCGATCACGCGAAAGGATATTCCACCCGGACCTTCATATGAATCCATACCGAGTGTCTGTTGTACACGCATTAAAATCGGCAGGTGCTCCTCAGCGTATCCTGTTTTGTGAGTGGATTTCCACTGAGATAACAACGAATGGCATCGACATGGATCTGGTCTTTATGTCAGATGAAGCATGGTTTGACCTTAGTGGCTACGTCAACTAATAGAATAACACGTTATGGCAGCGGCGAATCCGCATAACTTACACTACAACTGAGTGATCAGAAGGGTGGGGGTGGATGTGCAGTGTCTGCACGCCATATTATTGATCCCACTCCCTTCATCAGACGCTGACTTCGGTGCTAACAATCCCAAAATTTGAAACCAGTTTTGGCAGCAGTAACGCAGGAGGAAAAGACCTGCACTTATTTCCGAAAGGATGGAGCAGTTACCCACACAGCCGGCCGAATCTTGGAGCACATTTACACAATACTCACGCCTTACAGAGTTGTTACAGAGGCCAGTCAGGTCACGGCCCCAGCTGCCCGCCCAAGTCATCTGATCTGTCAGCGTGCGATTACTTTGTGTGGAGAGTCCTCAAGTTTGAGATGTATCACAACAACCTTCATAGTTTTTCAAAAACTGCAGCAAATTATTTCGGATGAGATTGCAGCAGTTTGAGCATTTAGCAAGTTGCTGACAGCGGTCCAGAAGTGCCGAGAGATGAGTAGTAGTCACTTTCAGTATATGATGCAGTCAGTTTTGTACTGCATTTCCTTTCCTTGGAACTGTGTTCTCCGGGCCGCTTTTATTTGAATCACCCTGTAGACGCCGTAATTTTTTAAATATTCAACAAAGTGACCTTCGAATGCACCACTCCCACACTCAGCCACCACCGGACGGGATTTCTTATATATCTTATGTTCATGGCACTCCTTCCTACCACCGTACTAATATTTGTGACTGCGTGAATTCTTTCCCACATTCTACTTTTTTTGGTCTTAACTAGCTCATAGTTTTACTCCATCGGCTTGGTCGGGCAGTTGTAAATCTTGAGAATGACGTTTGTATAAAATTTACCTAAGAATTTTGTGAATTTTAACATCGTTGTATTCGTCAGGCTTTCTGACAACGGAACTACTCTGGTTGTAAGGGTTAAGTCTTGATCGAATTTTCAATGTAATTAATTTTAGTGTGAAGGTATCGGAAGTCGTTTTTCAACAACCGACTGTGCTGATTGCGTAATAGCCGCATCAATAGAGACTATAAAAGGCTGAATATCGGTGACAGTTCGTGGTGTCACAATTTTTGTGCAGTGGAAGGAAGGAGTGCCACGAATATTATACTAGAAATTCTGACGTGAGGGATGAGTGTCGAAGTGCAAGTGCGTTTTAATGTCACTTTTGTACGTTTTCCTGGAATAACTCGATTACCGTGGCCCCCAGCGGAAACGTATCCCAGTACACACTACATTAAATACCGTACAAAAGCGTCCTGTTCATTTTGCCTGTAGGACTTATAGTTGGCACGTAGTGAGCGAGAGAATATGAAAATCCCGCACATGTATTATGACAACCAGATATAACATTGTAGGTTGCATAAAACGACGTCGGTAGGGGCAGCTGAGTCATCTGTACAGGAGATCTGACAGGTAATAATAAGAAATGAAGGCAAAGACAGAAGTCCTCGGATTGAAAAGCGTGTATGACAAGGCTGTAGTATTTTTTCTTTGACGTTTGACATGTATATCGAAGAGGAATGAAGGAAACTAAAGCATGGTTCAGACTGGAATCAAAATTCTGGATGTAAGGACATCAATTACAAAATTCTCAGATGTCATTGGTATCTTCAGTAAATTAAAATCAGAATTACGATAGAAGAGCCTCTTGAATGGAATGAACAGTCTGAGCACAGAATATTGATTGAAAGTAAACAAAAAGGAAAAAATGCCGAAGACTTCGAAAAATGGGGTATTTGCAAGCGTTTTATCATGGCAATCTCTTCAATTTAACGGATGTAGAAACACATAGGATTTCCTCGCTTTGACGAGATATTTTCAAAGGACCTTGAACTAGTTCCATTTGTGGAGAAATTCGATTTATCGAGATAAGTACTAGTATGAGTCGACTATACTTTGAACGAAAGCAAAATCTATTCGTTCCCCTGTCTTTTTCAACTGACATTCAGTTTGTAGTATAACTGATGTCTGTGGCAAACTCTTCTAGAATGAGTCGCAAAAAAGGAGATGATCTAAAGGAAAGGATGACTGCTGAGGAATTGAACAGAGAGGGCGAATAAGACCGATGGAGAAGCTAATTTTCGATGAGCGATGTAAAGCACTCTGAAGAAACACAGGAAGTGCATGAGAGGCTACGGTTAATGAGTAAGGGTCTAGGAACACAAAGCGAGTAATAGTCGTTTGACAAAATTTGCATGAAGTGACAGCTTCCTCCGGCAGCGCACGTTTCACAAACGACTCCCATTGTGCCTGGTCGCTAGAGTTCGCCTGGGCCCTGCTCTTTCCACAGAGCTCCATTCACCCAGAGCATGCAGGGGAGGGGCACACACACACACACACACACACACACACACACACACACACACACACACATCCCACAGACCTTGATGATGAGCGTCGCGGCCCGGGGTTCAGGAGAATGGGGCGGAGTGCGCGATTGCTGCGCTGGCTGGACTGTTTTAATGTTTCCATTTCTAAAGGCCGGTTAATCGCTCGTGCGTTACGGCGTAGCAGGGGTGAAAGTGTATGACAGTCGCAAATGGACACAGTTCATCATCTCCGCTTCAGCCGCATCCCTCTCATCGATTATCAGAAGAGGATGTCATGTTAGCACAGTTATGAAAGAGTGACTGGGCCACTACCGAGAAATACTGCTGTATTTACACAGTCGAGTTCTACTAGGTTTTCCTCTGCACTGTCTGACAACAGCTACATACCACTGGGGTTTTTTAGTTTGTTTTACATTATGAGAGTACCATATATTGTAAGTCATGAATTATTTGATGTATCCATTATTCATTCCAACACTTCTATCGCAGGTGCCATGTGGTTGCGGTCTTGCCTCGCATGGTATATTGACTGACAGATGTTAAATACATTTCTTATTTTTTGGTACCTCTTATGTATTTTCCGATAAATGTTCGTGACTGCCACTTTAACCCCTAACTTTCCTCATTAAGAAATTTGTAACAGCTCAAATTTTTTACTCGATTTACATCACTGAATAATTTTTACGTGGGGTTTCTCAACTTTGTTACTTGGTTCTATACATTTCACTACTCTAATGATGTGATAGTTACTATGTATCTGCTTAAAGTAAGATGATACACATGTTTTTGAGAGGATCGTTTTGGCAACTTCAGGTGTCGAATAAGTGCAGTTTATACTCGCAATCTTCCGTCTTTTTGTTGACCACTATCACTACTTTCCAATCTGAACGAAATACAAAGCAAACATACTGACATTTGTTTATTTGTATAAACTGGGAATTCTACTGTCCCATCAGTCGTAAGAAAATATGAAAATTGTATTTCTACTATTACTTTTTTGTACAACATGTGAATAACTTGGCTTCTGTTTGTCTACACATAGCATTCAGACACGGATGACCTGTAATATAAGGCATTCATTAACTCTGACTTAACAGCAATTAATGGATTGTTCGTTTTTCAGTTCTTTGTGAAATTTAAAATTATTTCATATAATACTGTTAATTTACAGTTCAAAATATTTTATTATGTCTCTTTGTATGTCAATGAGTAGTATTTGGTCACTTATTGTCTGGTAGTTTATACATGAAGTAAGTAGGGTATGCCAGCAATACACTGTTGGTAAGGAGCCTCTGACGTCTTCTGTCGATAGTCTTGCAGTGTTAGGATGTACGTGTATCTTTGACAACAAACAGTAGGCTACTATTAGTTGTCAAGCAGTAATACTTAGAGCAAAGATCGCAATATGATGTTTAAAGATGTCACGTTATGTGAATCCATTCGCAACGTAAGGATCGAAAACAACGTCTAATTTTTACTCGTAGTGAATAATAATTTGATAATTACCTCAGTAACATCTAATATTACACATGTAAATAGGAATTTTGTACATTATGGTGGTATGTTAATGTGAGGTGACTAATGTATTACTTATACATGCCGGCCGCTGTGGCCGAGGGGTTTTAGGCGCTTCAGTCTGGAACCACCCTGCTGCTACGATCGCAGGTTCGAATCCTGCCTCGGGCGTGGATGTGTGTGATGTCCTTAGGTTAGTTAGGCTTAAGTAGCTCTAAGTTCTAGGGGACTGATGACCTCAGCCCCATAGTGCTTAGAACCACTTATACATGGCGAAGTATGGAAATATACACAGACAATGTAATATTCTCCCATGTTGGTTTTATAGGTACTTGAAAATGACAAATCGAAAAATGCAACTAATAACACGATTTAAATTATATACATTGTAGTCTACTCCGGACCAAGTTTTCTTTTATTAAGTATTTGGAGGCTGTGCATTCTCACAAAAACAAAATTTTAAGGTATGAAATAAGTATATACCGACATCTTTTGGCGTACTGCATAATATATTGCACGGGATCTGTTGATGCAGGGTGTTAATACGTACTGTTTGTTAGCGGCAAGCGCTATAGCGTCATCAGATTTCGCTAGAGAAAGTACACATACGAGCACAACCATCAGGACACATTCTAATCACATTTATATAGAGTGAGTCCACCGATCACCTTTATGACGGCTTGGACACACTATCAATTAGATGTTTGAATGTCAGTAGAGGAATGGCAGCCCATTCTTCCTCAAGAGTCGGAACCAGAGAAGGTACTGTGTTGAACGCAGGGATCTGGAAAGAAATCGAAATTCTAATTCATTCCACAGATGCTGCTTTATGACAGCGTGCATTGTCGTGGTAATACATAAGATCATCGTTTCCAAACCGTTCCTCTACTGCGCGCAGTACCGTTCCGTTAACTGTGATACATTCGGCTTTCCCGCAGCCGTGCGCTGCCTGTTCAAACTGGTTTGGCAGCAGAACACGTGAGTCGGTTGCAAGCACAGAGCGACTGGTGTTGGTGGGCGACAGGCAGCCACACGGTGGAGCGAAGTCGGTTGGGAAAAACCGACCGATACCGGTATTTCAGCTGTGAACAACCGGAAAGACAACAAAGATAAGATAAGAGATATTAGGGCTCGTACCGAGTCATATAGGCAGTAATTTTTCCCTCGTTTGTTTGGGAGTGGAACAGGGAGAGAAGATACTAGTTGTGGTACGAGGTACCCTCCGCTACGCACCGTATGGTGGATTGCGGAGTATGTATGTAGATTTAGATGAATTTTTCGGAGTATGTTTGGTCTAGGTTATAACAGTTTCTTACTAATAACCAGATAAAGAAAACGGCATATTAATTTTCCATACCATTAGTGCTAAAATGTTTGGTCTTTAAATCAAATTTCGTTGTTTTTGTTGTTGTTGTGGTTTTCAGTCCTGAGACTGGTTTGATGCAGCTCTCCATGCTACTCTATTCTGTGCAAGCTTCTTCATCTTCCAGTACTTACTGCAACCTACATCCTTCTGAATCTGCTTAGTGTATTCATCTATTGGTCTCCTTTTACGATTTTTACCCTCCACGCTGCCATCCAATGCTAAATTTGTGATCCCTTGATGCCTCAGAGCATGTCCTACCAACCGGTCCCTTCTTCTTGTCAAGTTGTGCCACAAACTTCTCTTCTCCCCAATTCTATTCAATACCTCCTCATTAGTTATGTGACCTACCCATCTAATCTTCATCATTTTTCTGTTGCACCACATTTCGAAAGCTTCTATTCTCTTCTTGTCCAAACTAATTATCTTCATGGTTCCATACAAATACTTTCAGAAACGACTTCCTGACACTTAAATCTATACTCCATTTTAACAAATTTCTCTTCTTCAGGAACGCTTTCCTTGCCATTGCCAGTCTACATTTTGTATCCTCTCTACTTCGACCATCATCAGTTATTTTGCTCCCCAAATAGCCAAACTCCTTTACTACTTCAAGTGTCTCATTTCCTAATCTAATTCCCTCAGCATCACCTGACTTAATTCGACTACATTCCATTATCCTCGTTTTGCTTTTGTTGATGTTCATTTTATATCGTCCTTTCAAGACACTGTCCATTCCATTCAGCTGCTCTTCCAAGTCCTCTGCTGCCTCTGACAGAATTACAATGTCATCGGCGAACCTCAAAGTTTTTATTTCTTCTCCATGGATTTTAATACCGACTCCGAATTTTTCTTTTCTTTCCTTTACTGCTCGCTCAATATAGAGATTGCATAACATCGGGGAGAGGCTACAACCCTGTCTCACTCCCTTTCCAACCACTGCTTCCCTTTCATGCCTCTCTACTGATGTAACTGCCATCTGATTTCTGTACAAATTGTAAATAGCCTTTCGCTCCCTGTATTTTACCCCTGCCACCTTTAGAATTTGAAAGAGAGTATTCCAGTCAACATTGTCAAAACCTTTCTGTAAGTCTACAAATGCTAGAAACGTAGGCTTGCCTTTTCTTAATCTTTATTCTAAGATAAGTCGTAAGGTCGGTATTGCTTCACGTGTTTCAACATTTCTACGGAAATTTTTTTACTAACAAATAATGTTTATTTGTAAATTTTCGATTGACCTGAAATACTGTGCTTTTTATGGAAAATGGGAAAAGCAATCTATTCTACTTTAATAACAACGCCGATAGATAGAAACAACCAAAAAACCTGACAAAATATTTGGTACATCATTTCTGAGCCAGTTACAAACCTGTTGCCTCGTGGCGTGGCCTGTCAGATGTTACACATGTACGTGAAGTGAACAAGTCCTGCCTCCACCTGGTCTATGATGTAGTATCTCACAGTAGTCCTCGGGCTTTTGCTGCATTGCATAGTGGCTCCATCCGTTGGTTGGAAGCGTCTCGCCAAGTGCAGTAGCAATGAAGCACTGTACTTTACTTGCTCCAAAAGATTAAAAACGGAAAGAGGCACAAAGACTTGGGATACCTTGCGAGGAAAATACATTCACAACATCCCCAGCAATGGAAGTTAAATTTCATCCACATACCTATACTTTTACTGACGTACTATGAAATTGGTATAATAACTAAACACTAACTTTGTGCTTGCTTCCTCTTGATAGATTGATACCGTCCAGAAGTGACGATGCAGGAAAGGCATCACGTTTTGTTATTTTTCACTCTCCACCACCGCACCCGTCTCTTTCATCTTCTCCATCCTTACTGGAGACACTGATCTCGATTTCCACCACAGCATCGACCTCATATCGATCGAGATCTCATACTCCTTCACCTTGCTTAGAATTCTGAAATACTTCTTCGAGGTCTACGTTTATTGCCGGAAATAGTACAATAAAACACCCAAAAATTATTTACTTTAGAAACCGGTTATTTTGAACGATTTTAACAGCCAGGATATACTGGAGATGAAAAAAAATCACTACAATCGAAAACCCCTAGTTTCAACTATAACCACCATCCATAGAGCAGAGGGAGTACTTTTAGCATTTTCGAGTGCAGGAGTGGGTGGGTAAGGCTGCAGCCAATGGTGTTTCCAGGGTACCCGGACCCCCCTATCACCTAAATGAAATTACATACCACCTAACTGCCGTGTAGTGAATTGGGAAGCTATTTCGATTTTCAGTCACATAACGAAAAGGTGATAAGCACTGCCGATAGGCAGCAAGGCTAACGATAGTTTTAAATATCTGTACATCCCTAGTACTATGGGCTGTTGCCCACTCCTATTTTACCCAACACAAATCGTTAGTTTTGTTTGAGCTCAGTTGTTCTTTTGTTAATCGATTCAGTTCTTACTTGTAGTTGAATTTAATGTAAGTGATACCATTTTTTCCGTGTAGTATTTAATTGTGGTAAGGTTTTAACACTTCTGCTTAATTATTATCTACTCGTCGGTAAGGTAATCCTCAAAACTTCGAAGACAGATGAACTGAATTGTCAAAAGTGCATGTGGTCTGATGTTATCTAGAAGCATAAGTAGAAGGTTAAAACGAAATTTTTCTCCAGATCACTGAAATACTCATAGATATCCTGGTTCTTCATGAAGTGTGTGGTTTAAAGTGAAAGTGATCGGTTCCAGTTTTTAAACATTTATTCTTCCGCTCGTAACAGCTGATCAAATCCATAATCACACATTGCAAAGAGGCCGAGTTGTACAGTATGTCTTCGTAAAACAACTGACTGGTTCAAAAATCAAGAAACATACTTTTTCACAACTTTAAATCCTTGTGAAATAATATTCAATTAACTAACACAGGTTACACTTCGAGATATCAGCTCAAACTGCCCGTCACAGCTGCCCCACTGCTTCGCTAGTAATATTTTCTAAATAATGGATTGTCACATGGACCATTATTACTTAATAATGACAAAATATTTTTAGTCGTATTTCCAATTAAAAGTTCCAAAGCTAAGATGTTCTGATTACTCAGCATAATACGTATAAAATTACACAATTTAATAAAATGCGAAATTTACAATATAAAAATGTTTTAAAATGTGACAATTCCATCTAAATATGAGTACAATAATGAAATTCACAAAATAAATTAAGACACGCTAACTACACAATGACTCACAATCCTAACAATAATTGAAGCTAAGAGGGTAAAACGAAACAGGTTTTGATTGACAAAATTTGTAACAGATGCCTAGAATTTAATAATTATGCGTATATCTGGTTACGACAACACAAGTTTAATTAATAAAATCATTAATACGGAATGTACTTTACAGCTTTCATCCTAAATTTGCTTTTTACAATATGTGCCTTCATGTGCCCATTTAGGCAAGCTGTTTTTTATTTTGTTCTGAAGAAGGCGTGGTTATCCACGTTGAAACCTGGGTAAACACCGGGAATTTTCGCAATCGAGGCGGATTATTCATAATTTATTTAGATAATTACGATTGCTGACGCGCTGCAATGCTGAAAGTTCTTAAATTCTGTTTAGGCAATTGCCACGGTTCGCCCCTTTCTGTAGGCCATAGCCAATTCCTTCCGAATAACTTTATTTCCTGAAAGATTCATATTCCCTTAAAGATACAGCTCGTCTGCTTAAATGAAAAGAGCTGCATCGAATGAGATCTGAACACCTATTTGGAGACGCCCAGCAATAAAGCTACGTGATCAATACAGACTAGTCCAAAATCTCCTCATATAGGCTCATGGATTTGTCTGCTTGGACATTCCCTAATACGGCTGGTTCAAATGGCTCTGAGCACTATGGGACTTAACTTCTGAGGTCATCAGTTCCCTAGAACTTATAAGTACTAAAAGCTAACTAATCTAATGACATCACACACATTCTTGCCCGAGGCAGGATTCGAACATGCGGTCGTAGCGGTCGCGCGGCTCCAGACTGTGGCGCCTTAATACGAAAAATGATCTCCTTTACATTACAAGAACTGAGAGATGCATATAGAAATGAGGAAATTTGGGAAAGTGTCTGTTGAGGCCTCGTCACCAAAAGTGGGCTTCTGCCCACTCATGTCATATAGGGTGCCTAGAGGATGTTGCGTTCTATGCAACAATTGAAGCAAATATCATTAGTTGTTTTATTAAATAAAACAGATTGACAGTAATTAACTTTGAAATAACAATCTTGTTGCAAGCGATGGGCGACATGGAAACAAGTAATGTTTGTAGCTGTAGACGAAGTCCAAACAAGCAATGGATATGGATTATTACTACCTGTTCTCGTAGCATTCTCGACGTCGCCTCGCCGCCTTCTCTGGTCTTTCGTCCTTCCTCTTCGTTCCAGAGCTTGTGGTTACGCCAGAAGAGTGTTAGGTTGAATAATTCCGGATTGTTTGCATTTTCGCCAAAAATATTGTTCTAGCCTCTTTATAGAGCAGATATTCCTCTGTTCCAAAAGCCCCATCGGTAATAATAACGGTTTCAGCGTTCGTCGGTTCGTGATAACATCGTCAGTTCAGACCCAAGCTAACATAAGAAGAATGTAAATTGATCTTGGAGTGTGAAGAGAGATTGGAGCATGCCTGCTTTTTAACGGTTTTAGGGCATACAACAGTTCTGAGTACGGAGGTTGTATCTCCTCTGAGAAAACTCCGAGATCACTGGCGAGTAAAATTGTTTGCCACACTTTACGGAATTTTAAAAATAAATGGTGAACATGTGTTTTCTAAAGTCCTCTTTAAGAATTTGGACGTCCTCCTTGATAAAAACGTGTCTACGTCCTTGGAGACGGGTGTTAAGTGAGGAAGGGGAGGGGGGGGGGGGGTGGAGTTTGACAACCGCGGCCTGGAAGGGACCAAGTTGGAAACGTGTGGTGGAGTAGCGAGGTAGCCAGGCCTGGCGCACGGACGGCCGTGACTGCCAAGCGTTTGCTGTCAACACGGGGCACCGTTTCGGCTGGAACAGCGGACTGAGCTCGGCTTCTCGAATTCAAGGAATACGGAGCACACGGGTGTGAGGTTCTGTTCGCTATATGGCGTTTTCTGGCATAACAAAGGAGAATGCCTTTGCTGTTATAAGTGCTGCCTGTAGTGCATACGAGTCATTCACGAGTCAAGGGTGGCGGGGGAGGGGGCAGGAGGCTGGATTGCTTTAATTGCTTACTGATTATGGTGTAAAACATGAGATGGCTTCTGTTGGTGCTAATGTAGTCAACTGAATGTACTAGCTAGAAGTGTGCATCGTGGAAATCAAATCGCCATTGCTGTTGCATTTCCTTGCCTAACGGTTCTGATATGATGTGAGCAGCAGATTGTGCGTATAGTTACTTTCAGCGGGCCGGTGTGGCCGAGCGGTTCTAGGCGCTTCAGTGTGGAGCCGCGCGACCGCTTCGTCGCAGGTTCGAGTCCTGCCTCGGGCATGGGTATGTGTGATGTCCTTGGGTTAGTTAGGTTTAAGTAGTTCTAAGTTCTAGGGGACGGACGACCTGAGATGTAAAGTCCCACAGTGCTCAGAGCCATTTAAACTATTTTAATTACTTTCATTGTAAAATTTGTTGTGTGTTTGCTATTAAAATGGGATGTCGACTTTCGTTGGGTGTTTTTGGAATTTGGTTTGGGGGAAGATCTATACGAAGTGTCTCGTTTGCTGTCATTGTGCGTGTACCTTAATTCATGGCCTTACGTTGTGTCTCGAATGAACTCAGATGGTCTGATTTTTAGAAATCAGGTATTACTGTGTTGCTAATTTATATATTCGCTTGTGACCTCTTATTCTAACGCTGTTGATTCTATTGGGGCAAGTTAATTAAAGGTGCATTAGCTGTATTAGTTCGTAAGCATTATTTTGTTTCTCTGAGTGCCGAGTTCTCTCGTC
Source organism: Schistocerca gregaria (assembly GCF_023897955.1). NCBI lineage: Eukaryota > Metazoa > Arthropoda > Insecta > Orthoptera > Acrididae > Schistocerca > Schistocerca gregaria. The sequence goes on from NC_064925.1 coordinate 433,658,947, forward strand.
GTTGCTTATTGTGGAGTAGCGAATAGCAGTAATGAAGGCGAGCGTAGATATAACAGACTCGCCAGGAAGAATCAGCTTCGAAAGAAGCTGGAGACTGAAGTCCTGAGGAATGACGAGATGCGTTTTATGTTCTCTGACGTAGTAGATCTCGCGAAATGGACGCCACACACTGGGCTGTTCAACTGAAGAGGTATGACCATCTCTAAGAAGGGTAATCACGTAACTTGGACAAACATAGTCACAAGGAAAGAAGCTGTGAAGAATCCTTAGCTAACAAGGAAAGATGGAAGTACAATAATGTCCAGGACGGTTCAGGAATACAGAAGTATGTCTTAGGAATGAAGTAATAGGAAGCGTTGGGAAGCCAAGGAAAATGTGAAGAAATGAAGAAAGCAGCGGTTGTTGGAATGACTGATTCGGCCTATAGAAAAGACAAAACGATGTTTGTTGACAATAAGAGTACAGAGAGCATTCAGCCGTTAAGTAAAGATGAGAGACTCGACATGTGGAAAGAGTACATTGAAGTCCTACACGAAGGAGGAAGACTTAGCTGATAACGCCATTAAGGAAGGACTGTGACGTTATGGAAGAATTAGAATCAGAGTTTTGGAACACTTACGGTCATAAAGGGAGAAGAGATAGTATTCCTTCGGAATTTCTAAATTCATTGCGGGAAGTGGCATACATGCGACAGTTTAAGTTAGTGTGTAGAACCTATGAGTCTTGTTATATACCATCAGTCGTTCCGAAAAGTGTCTTCTACTCAACCTCAATGACTAAGGGTCAAATCAGTGTGCGAACCATCTCAAGTCCAGGTCAACGTCACACGCGTCCAAACTGCATACAGGAATACTAGCCGGCCGCGGTGGCCGTGCGGTTCTAGGTGCTTCAGTCCGGAACCGCGCAACTGCTGCGGACGCAGGTTCGAATCCTGCCTCGGGCATGGATGTGTGTGATGTCCTTAGGTTAGTTAGGTTTAAGTAGTTCTACGTTCTAGGGGACTGATGACCTCCGATGTTAAGTCGCATAGTGCTCAGAGCCAATTTAACCATTTGAATCAAGAATACTACTCGTATAAACAGGAATGAAAAACAAAATTTAAAATCTGTTATATACCTATCAGTTTCGCTTTCGGTAATGTAAGGACAGCAGAGAGGCAGTTCTAACGCTGGGCATGATAATGGAAGGAAGCTTGAAGGGATACCAAGACGCAAACACAGGATTTGACTACCTGGAAAAAGTGTTATATAGTGTAAAATGATGCAAGATGATCGAATTGTGGAAATTGGCGTGTGCTGTTGCGAACGACGGGTAATATACAACATATGAGAACCAAGCGGAGACCATCAGACGTGAACACCAAGAACGAAGTGCTTGGTTCCAAAAGGACGTACGGCAGGGATATCTTTCGCCTCTACTATTCAATGTATACATTGAAGAAGCAATGGCGAAAATAAAAGAAAGTTTCAAGAATGATAGTAAAATTCATGGTGAAAGAATATCAGTGATAAGATTGGCTGATGACATAGCTATCCTCAATGAAGGTGAAGAAGAATTACAGAAAATAATGAATCGAATAAATAACCTCATAGCCTATTAAGTACCGTAGTGAACTGAGAATTCTTTGATCTCATGCATAAACTGACATCCAGATTGTTTGTTATATTGCTCCATTTTGTGAACTAATATAATTATGTGACATCAATAATTAAATGAAATCAAACGTCAAAGGTTATGATATTAGTTGACCGATAATCGAATGGAGTAGACTCTTTAGACGAAGAAACATTAAATGACTACATTTGTTTCAGTAACTTTTACACGCAAAACAAAACAAAATTGCAAATGTCAGGGCCGATTTAACTGGGCGTGTAACGACTCAGCTCTTAAGTGGAAAGAGGGGGGAATTCATCGTCTCACCATTAACCTTAATCAAGCGTCGATTAATGCTGTCGGCCCCAGATGCTGGGTAGTTACCGGGCGTCGCCTCGGAGCTGTGTGGCGCGAGTTCACAGCTCTCATCGGCGACCCTCGGCTTTAAGGCGTGGACCAGGTACAATCTCCGCAATGTCACCGTGTGTTCCAGTAACCGAAGCAGCGTTATCGGCACATCGGAAGGTCGATGTTAGCGATGGCTAGAAGAGCTCCCATGTCCTGTTGCTTCCTCGCTGTCTCACCGACTCCTACCCTCATCTCTCAAACCGAAACCTCCAGCTGTCATACACTCAGATCGATACCAAACGTTGTCTGTCGACACAGTGTCAACCAAAACTCCGTTTTGTGTTATGTCCTATCGTCCAGAAGAATGGGCGTAAACGTTAATTATAAGTAACACCAGAGCTACGGAGTACAGGTAAACCGTAATGGCGAGTAATTCGTGTAGCTTCAGTGAAGAAGTTGTAGAGTGTTTATACTGTTGTCGTACCGGTAATACTAGGTTCATATGAAGGGCTTATTTCAATAGTGGTACAAGTCAATTTTTGTTCATTCTGAGATACAGTGTCCTGAAGTTACATGAGCGCTGAAAAATCTGCAAGTTGAGGTACCTGGAATATTGATGTATATAAACTTGAAACGGCTGGTCCCGATGGAGGCTCGAGTCCTCCCTCAGGCATCGGTGTGTGTGTTTCTCCTTAGGGTAATTTAGGTTAAGTAGTGTGTAAGATTAGGGACTGATGACATTAGCAGTTAAGTCCCATAAGATTTCACACACATTTTGGTTCAAATGGCTGTGAGCACTATAGGACTTAACATCGGAGGTCATCAGTCCCCTAGAACTTAGAACTACTTAAAACTAACTAACCGAATTACATCACACACATTCATACCCGAGGCAGGATTCGAACCTGCGACCCTAGCCGCTAACCACTGCTCTGCCACCCTCGGTCTTCAGATCTCAATCACAGAAGACTGGCGTCGGCTGAATCACATCGTTGGAATTGATAATGAAGCGCATTACCTGACGCCGGTGCAGAAAACATATTCCTATGGTTTCGATCTTAGGGTGTACAAATTCATCTGAAACGCATTATCACTGTTAAATAAAATTCTGATGTAGCGTTTTCTGTCCACATAGCTAAACGAAATAGTGCAGCAAAAAAGTCAATAACTGCCGAAGAACTGTCAAGGGCGTCAGTTATGGCGTCAGGGAAACACTTATGAGCCCCCAATTGGTGCACATCAACAGTGAAGAAAGATACATATATAGCTTCTTTTCTGTGTTTACTTCATAGATTCTTACTTAAATTGCGTGTGAGTTTCGTAAAGGAGGTGTAACTTTACGTTTTAGTTACTGTAATCGTAAATTCAGGCAGATTTTAGCACAGTCGTTAGGCATTTGTACAGGTTAATTCATTCATTCTTTGCGTGTTTCCCTTGCGTTATCTAGGCACGGACTCATGTTTCAGTAACTGTTGTTCAACATCGGTTAGAATGGACAGGGACTGTGATTGCTGTGTTCGGACGAGGGCTGAGTTGGCATCCCTTCACGCACAGCTGCAGGCGGCGCTGACTTCGGTCGTGTAGCTTGAAGCTGTTGCCAATGGGCACCACTGTTGGGAGCCGGACTTGGGTATCACGGGGATGTCAACCTCGTCCCGTCTGTCCCTAGATTGGTCTGCCGCTGTGGTTACCCCGGTTGCTGCTCGCAGTGCGGCTGAGTCCTCTCCTGTGGTTGATTGGCAGGTCATTCCAAGGCGTGGCAGGCAGCGAAAGACGTCCCCAGAGGCAGATCAGAAAGCCTCCCGGGTGCGTCTGACAAACAGGTTTCAGGTACTGTCTCTGGCTGAGCCAGATGCAGCTGCCTACCCTGTTTCAGAGGATGATTCTCAGCCTTCAAGGTCCGGGCAATCACAGAGGGTGGGCTTGTTGGTAGTTGGGAGCTCCAATGTTAGAAGCGTAATGGGGCCCTTAGGGATATGGCGGCTAAGGAGGGGAAGAAATCCAGTGTGCGCTCCATGTGGTTGTTCAAAACCGGTGGTAGGCAGAAAACATATCCGCAGATTGTCCTAAATGCTATCTCCGAAAATTATTTCGAGCAGTTAGTACACTAACCCACGCGAATTGTAAATGGTTGCGAAAACACGCTTGATTTCTTAGCCACAAACAATCCAGAGCTAAGAGCATCGTGACTAATACAGGGATTAGTGATCACAAGGCCGTTGTAGCTAGGCTCAATACCGTTTCTTCCAAATCCACCAGAAACAAATCCAAAATAATTTTATTTAACAAATCGGATAAAGTGTCACTAGAAGACTTCCTAAGAGATAATCTCCATTCCTTCCAAACTGACTATGCAAATGTAGACGAGATGTGGCTAAAATTCAAATACACTCCTGGAAATTGAAATAAGAACACCGTGAATTCATTGTTCCAGGAAGGGGAAACTTTATTGACACATTTCTGGGGTCACATACATCACATGATCACACTGACAGAACCACAGGCACATAGACACAGGCAACAGTGCATGCACAATGTCGGCACTAGTACAGTGTATATCCACCTTTCGCAGCAATGCAGGCTGCTATTCTCCCATGGAGACGATCGTACAGATGCTGTATGTAGTCCTGTGGAACGGCTTGCCATGTCATTTCCACCTGGCGCCTCAGTTGGACCAGCGTTCGTGCTGGACGTGCAGACCGCGTGAGACGACGCTTCATCCAGTCCCAAACATGCTCAATGGGGGACAGATCCGGAGATCTTGCTGGCCAGGGTAGTTGACTTACACCTTCTAGAGCACGTTGGGTGGCACGGGATACATGCGGACGTGCATTGTCCTGTTGGAACAGCACGTTCCCTTACCGGTCTAGGAATGGTAGAACGATGGGTTCGATGACGGTTTGGATATACCGTGCACTATTCAGTGTCCCCTCGACGATCACCAGAGGTGTACGGCCAATGTAGGAGATCGCTCCCCACACCATGATGCCGGGTGTTGGCCCTGTGTGCCTCGGTCGTATGCAGTCCTGATTGTGGCGCTCACCTGCACGGCGCCAAACACGCATACGACCATCATTGGTACCAAGGCAGAAGCGACTCTCATCGCGTCTCCATTCATCCCTCCATTCACGCCTGTCGCGACACCACTGGAGGCGGGCTGCACGATGTTGTGGCGTGAGCGGAAGACGGCGTAACGGTGTGCGTGACCGTAGCCCAGCTTCATGGAGACGGTTGCGAATGGTCCTCGCCGATACCCCAGGAGCAACAGTGTCCCTAATTTGTTGGGAAGTGGCGGTGCGGTCCCCTACGGCACTGCGTAGGATCCTACGGTCTTGGCGTGCATCCGTGCGTCGCTGCGGTCCGGTCCCAGGTCGACGGGCACGTGCACCTTCCGCCGACCACTGGCGACAACATCGATGTACTGTGGAGACCTCACGCCCCACGTGTTGAGCAATTCGGCGGTACGTCCACCCGGCCTCCCGCATGCCCACTATACGCCCTCGCTCAAGGTCCGTCAACTGCACATACGGTTCACGTCCACGCTGTCGCGGCATGCTACTAGTGTTAAAGACTGCGATGGAGCTCCGTATGCCACGGCAAACTGGCTGACACTGACGGCGGCGGTGCACAAATGCTGCGCAGCTAGCGCCATTCGACGGCCAACACCACGGTTCCTGGTGTGTCCGCTGTGCCGTGCGTGTGATCATTGCTTGTACAGCCCTCTCGCAGTGTCCGGAGCAAGTATGGTGGGTCTGACACACCGGTGTCAATGTGTTCTTTTTTTCATTTCCAGGAGAGTGTATATAGTAGCAACAGCAATTGAGAGATTGATACCTCATACATTGGTAAGAGATGGAACTGATCCGCCATGGTACACAAAACAGGTCCGAATGCTGTTGCAGAGGCAACGGAAAAAGCATGCGAAGTTCAGAAGAACGAGATATCCCGAAGATTGGCTAAAATTTACAGACGCGCGAAATTTGGCACGGACTTCAATGTGAGATGCCTTTAATAGGTTCCACAATGAAACGTTGTCTCGAAATTTCGTAGAATATCCTAAGAAATTCTGGTCGTATGTAAAGTACACAAGCGGCAAGACGCATTCAATACTTTCGCTGCGCAGTGCCGATGGTACTGTTACCGACGACTGTGCCGCTAAAGAGGAGTTATTGAACGTAGTTTTCCGAAATTCCTTCACCAGGGAAGACGAATGGAATATTCTAGAATTTGAAACACGAACAGCTGCTGGCATGAGTTTCTTAGAAGTAGAAGCAATTCAAATCGCTTGGTATGGGCAAGTCTTCAGGTCCGGATTGTATACCGATTAGGTTCCCTTCAGATTACGCTGATACAACAGCTCCCTACTTAGCAATCATATACAACCGCTCGCTCACCGATAGATCTGTACCTACACATTGGAAATTGCGCACGTCGCACCAGTGTTTTCTCTGCCTCGTGATGTCTGGGTGTTATGTGATGTCCTTAGGTTAGTTAGGTTTAAGTAGTTCTATGTTCTAGGGGACTGATGACCATAGATGTTACGTCCCATAGTGCTCAGAGCCATTTGAACCATTTTTTGCACCAGTGTAAGAAGGGCAGAAGGAGTAATCCATCGAACTACAGACCTATATCATTGACGTCGGATTGCAGTAGGGTTTTGGAGTATATATTGTATTCAAACATTATGAATCACCTCGAAGGGAACGATCTATTGACACGTAATCAGCATGGCTTCAGAAAACATCGCTCTTGTGCAACGCAGCTAGCTCTTTATTCGCACGAAGTAATGGCTGCTATCGACAGGGGATCTCAAGTTGATTCCGTATTTCTAGATTTCCGGAAAGCTTTTGACAACGCTCCTCACAATCCACTTCTAATCAAGCGGCGGGCCTATGGGGTATCGTCTCAGTTGTGCGACAGGATTCGTGATTTCCTGTCAGGAAGGTCGCAGTTCATAGTAATAGACGGCAAATCATCGAGTAAAATTGAAGTGATATCAGGTTTTCCCCAGGGAAGCGTCTTAGGACCTCTGCTGTTCCTGATCTATATAAATGACCTGGGTGACAATCTGAGCAGCTCTCTTAGGTTGTTGGCAGATGGTGCTGTAAGGTCATCCGAAGACCAGTATCAGTTGCAAAGCGATTTAGAAAAGATTGCTGTATGGTGTGGCAGGTGACAGTTGACGCCAAATAACGAAAAGTGTGAGGTGATCCACATGGGTTCCAAAATAAATCCGTTGGAATTCGATTACTCGATAAATAGTACAATTATCAAGGCTGTCAATTCAAGTAAGTACTTGGGTGTTAAAATTACGAACAACTTCAGATGGAAAGACCACATAGATAATATTGTGGGGAAGGCGAGCCAAAGGTTTCGTTTCATTGGCAGGACACTAAGAAGATGCAACAAGTCTACTAAAGAGACAGCTTACACTACACTCGTTCGTCCTCTGTATGAATATTGCTGCGCGGTGTGGGATCCTTACCAGGTGGGATTGACGGAGGAAATCGAAGGGGTGCAAAAAAAGGGCAGCTTGTTTTGTATTATCACGTAATAGGGAAGAGAGTGTGGCACATATGATACACGAGTTGGGATGGAAGTTATTAAACCGAAGACATTTTTCGTCGCGGCGAGATCTATTTACGAAATTTCAGTCACCAACTTTCTCTTCCGAATGCGAAAATATTTTGTTGAACCCAACCTACATAGGTAGGAATGATCATCAAAATAAAATAAGAGGATCAGAGCTCGAACAAAAAGGTTTAGGTGTTCGTGTTTCCCGCCCGCTTTTCAGGAGTGGCATGGTAGAGAGATAGTATGATTGTGGTTCGATGAATCCTCTGCCAAGCAGAGTAGTCATGTAGATGTAGAAAACATTTCAACAGGACTGTTAATAGTAGGGTTGGTCAACCTTCGGAACGGGATACAGCTGCGATTCTGGGTGGCAAGGATTTGACAAGTCTTTCTTTCCACAGATATATGCTATCAGATGTCTACGCGAAGGTCACGCATTGCTTTTAAAATAAGACGAACTGTCGCCAGAAAGCGTCCCAGATGTATTCTATCTGGTTCGGATAAGGGCAGTTTGCTGGCCAATACATCAACATGGGCTGCCATGTTCTTTAAAGCAGTAAAGCACGATCCTGGCTTTGCGACACTGGTAAATATCCTGCTGAAAGATGCCACCACTGGGAAAAACTTGAGGCATGAATACATGTATGTGGTCAATAATAATGTTCAACTAGTCCACAGCTTTCATTATACTTTTGATTACTACCACAGGCACTGTGGATGTCTTGGAGAACATCAACCATTGAACAACAATGGCCCATACGCCTGCGTCTGTGCGGAAGTGCGTGTTTGGAGCAATCGTTCACCTGAGCAACAGTGCATCCGGAAACAACCTTCGACCTAGTGTAACAAGAAACGTGAAACATCTAGCCGGAATACACACTTACATTGAAACACCGTTGTATCTCAATGATTCCGTGCCAACTGCAATTGTAATTGACGATATTATATAGTCAGCATGTAAAACATGCTACAGGGCCACTTGTTCACCAGTGTGCCCTGAACTGTGTGATCTCAAACATTTCGCCTACGTTAGCATTGCTCTCAGTCCTTAATCTGCCGTAGGTCGCTTTATGTACTTAGCAAAGAGAGCAGGAAATTGTCCGACTTGCACGTTCTGCGGCGAGGCTTGGACGCCCAACACCTTTACGCTTGCTCATAGTGTCAATGTCCTTCAAACAATTTGCAAATATGATCACGATAGTAGCACTCAGACAGCCGAGTAGCTTCGCCGTTTCCAAGATATTAGTTATCAAAAAGTCGCTGACGTCAGTGGATTTTCCCATCTGCGGGGCATATCGTTATTAGAGTGGTTCTCCATTCGTCTATGGTCTGTTCGGCTCCAGTTCATCTCTTACAACGTCCCTTGTTCGCAGCGCCTCCATGTAACACTGAATCACGTGATTGGCAACCGTTATAAAAATTTAGGTTTTCGTAATAGGCTACCTTTCGCTCGATGTGCCTGCAGCAACTGTCCTTTTCTGAGCAACTGCGTAGGCAGTCCTCGCAACACCAAAGAAAGAGAAATAGTGTGAGTGTTGAAATACTCGTAGATTTCTCGAACAAGAAACAGTGCCAACTTCTTGGAAAAAGGCACAGGTCACATCCATCTACAAGAAGGATAGTAGAAGTGATTCCCAAAACTACCATCCAATATCGTTGACATCGATTTGTTCTAGAATCTTAGAACGTATTCAGAGCTCAAACATAATGAAGTATCTTGAACAGATTGGCTTCTCAGTGCCAACCAGAATGGATTTGGAAAACGTTGATTGTGTGAAATCCAACTCGCACTTTTCTCACACGACAATGAAAGCTTTGGATGAAGGCAACCCGGTATGCAGTATGTCTTGATTTCAGAAAAGCATTTGATTCAGTACCGCACCTACGCTTAATGTCAAACGTACGATCACATAAAGTGAAATTTGTGGCTGGACTGAGGGCTTTATGATAGGGATGACACAGCATGTTATCTTGGATGGAGAGACATCGTCAGATGTAGCAGTAACTTCGGTTGTGCCCCAGAGAAGCGTTTTCGGACCCTTCCTGTTCATGATCTATATTAACGATATTTCAGACAGTATTAATAGTAAAATCAAGCTTTTTGCAGATGACACAGTTTTCTATAATGAAGTGCAATCTGAGAGAAGCTGCATAAATATTTATTCAGATCTTGGTAAGATTTCGACATGGTGCAGAGATTCGCAACTTGCCTTAAAACGTTGAGAAATGTAAAATTTTACACTTCTTAAAACAAGAAAACGTTGTATCCTATGACTATAATGTCAGTGAGTCACTGTTGGAATCGGCCAGCTCATACACATACTTGGGTGTAACACTTTGTAGGGATATGAAATGGAATGATCACATAGGTTCTGTCGTGGGTAAAGTAGTTGGTAGACTTCGACTTATTGGCAGAATAATGGGAAAGTGTAATCAGTCTTGAAAAGAGATTGCTTACAAATCACTTGTGTGACCCATCCTAGAATATTTCTCAAGTGTGTGATACCCATAAAATGGTTCAAATGGCTCTGAGCACTATGGGACATAACATCTGAGGTCATCAGTCCCCTAGAACTTAGAACTACTTCAACCTAACTAACCTTAGGGCATCACACACATCCACGATCAAGACAGGATTCGAACCTGCTACCGTAGCGGTCGCGTGGCTCCAGACAGTAGCGCCTAGAACTGCTCAGCCACCCCGGCCGGCAGTGGCACCCATAGCAGATAGGATTAACAGGGGGTATTGAACATACATATCTCCCCCCCCCCCCCCATGAACCATGGACCTTGTCGTTTGTGGGGAGGCTTGCGTGCCTCGGCAATGCAGATAGCCGTACCGTAGATGCAACAACAACGGGGGGAGAGGGGGAGTTATATGTTGAGAGGCTAGACAAACGTGTGGTTCCTGAAGAGGAGCAGCACCCTTTTCAGTAGTTGCAGGGGCAACAGTCTGGATCATTGACAGATCTGGCCTTGTAACATTAACCAAAACGGCCTTGCTGTGCTGGTACTGCCAACGGCTGAAAGCAAGGGGAAACTACAGCCGTAATTTTTCCCGAGGGCATGCAGATTTGCTGTATGGTTAAATGATTATGGCGTCCTCTTGCGCAAAATATTCCCGTGATAAAATAGTCCCCCATTCGGATCTCTGGGCGGAGACCACTCAAGAGGATTTCATTATCAGGGGAAAGAAAAATGGTGTTCTACGGATCGGAGCGTGGAATGTGAGATCCCTTAATCGGGAAGGTAGGGTAGAAAACTTTAAAAGGGAAATGGATAGTTTAAAGTTAGATATAGTCTGAATTAGTGACGTTCGGTAGGAGGAGGAACAAGACTTCTGGTCAGGTGACTACAGGGCTATAAACACAAAATCAAATAGAGCTAATGCAGGAGTAGGTGTAATAATGAAGAGGAAAATAGGAATTCGGGTAAGCTACTACAAACAGCATAGTGAACGCATTATTGTGGCCAAGATAGATACGAATCCCATGAGTACCACAGTAGTACAAGTTTGTATGCCGACTAGCTATGCAGATGACGAAGAAATTGAAGAAATGTATGATGAAATAAAAGAATTTATTCAGCTAGTGAAGGGAGACGAAAATTTAATAGTCATGGGTGACTGAAATTCGTCCGAAGAAAAGGGAGAGCAGGAAACGTAGTATGTGAATATGGATTGGGGCTAAGAAATGAAAGAGGAAGCCGTCTGGTAGAATTTTGCACAGAGTACAACTTAATCATAACTAACACTTGGTTCAAGAATCATAACAGAAGGTGGTATACTTGGAAAAAGCCTGGAGATACTGACAGGTTTCAGATGGATTATATAATGGTAAGACAGAAATTTAGGAACCAGGTTTTAAATTGTAAGAAATTTCCAGGGGCAGATTTCGACTCTGACCACAATCTATTGGTTATGAACTGTAGATTAAAACTGAAGAAACTACAAAAAGGTGGTAATTTAAGGAGATGGTACCTGGATAAACTGAAAGAAACAGAGGTTGTACAGAGTTTCAGGGAGAGCATAAGGGAACAATTGACAAGGAGGAGGGAAAGGAATACAGTAGAAGAAGAATGGGTAGCTTTGAGGGATGAAGTAGTGAAGGCAGCAGAGGATCAAGTAGGTAAAAAGACGAGGGCTAGTAGAAATCCTTAGGTAACAAAAGAAATATTGAATTTCATTGGTGAAAGGAGAACATAAGAAAATGCAGTAAATGAAGCAGGCAAAAACAAATACCAACGTCTCAAAAATGAGATCAACAGGAAATGCAAAATGGCTAAGCAGGGATGGCTAGAGGACAAATGTAAGGGTGTAGAGGCTTATCTCACTATGGGTAAGATAGATACTGCCTACAGGAAAGTTAAAGAGACCTTTGGAGATAAGAGAACCACTTGTATGAACATCAAGAGCTCAGATGGAAACCCAGTTCTAAGCAAAGAAGGGAAAGCGGAAAAGTGGAAGGAGTATATAGAGGGTGTATACAAGGGCGATCTACTTGAGGACAATATTATGGAAATGGAAGAGGATGTCGATGAAGATGAATTGGGAGATATGATACTGCGTGAAGAGTTTGACAGAGCACTGAAAGACCTGATTAGAAACAAGGCCCTGGGAGTAGACAACATTCCATTAGAACTACTTACAGCCTTGGGAGATGTCAGTCCTGACAAAACTCTACCATCTGGTGAGCAAGATGTATGAGACAGGCGAAATACCATCAGACGTCAAGAAGAATATAATAATTCCAATCCCAAAGAAAGCAGGTGTTGACAGATGGGAAAATTACCGAACAATCAGTTTAATAAGTCACGGCTGCAAACTACTAACGCGAATTCTTTACATCTACATCTACATCTACATGACTACTCTGCAATTCACATTTAAGTGCTTGGCAGAGGGTTAATCGAACCACAATCATACTATCTCTCTACTATTCCACTCCCGAACAGCGAGCGGGAAAAACGAACACCTAAACCTTTCTGTTCGAGCTCTGATTTCTCTTATTTTATTTTGATGATCATTCCTACCTATGTAGGTTGGGCTCAACAAAATATTTTCGCATTCGGAAGAGAGAGTTGGTGACTGAAATTTCGTAAAAAGGTCTCGCCGCGACGAAAAACGTCTATGCTGTAATGACTTCCATCCCAACTCGTGTATCATATCTGCCACACTCTCTCCCCTATAACGCGATAATACAAAACGAGCTGCCCTTCTTTGCACCCTCTCGATGTCCTCCGTCAATCCCACCTGGTAAGGATCCCACACCGCGCAGCAATATTCTAACAGAGGACGAACGAGTGTAGTGTAAGCTGTCTCTTTAGTGGACTTGTTGCATCTTCTAAGTGTCCTGCCAATGAAACGCAACCTTTGGCTCGCCTTCCCGACAATATTATCTATGTGGTCCTTCCAACTGAAGTTGTTTGTAATTTTAACACCCAGGTACTTAGTTGAATTGACAGCCTTGAGAATTGTACTATTTATCGAGTAATCGAATTCCAACGGATTTCTTTTGGAACTCATGTGGATCATCTCACACTTTTCGTTATTTAGCGTCAACTGCCACCTGACACACCATACAGCAATCTTTTCTAAATCGCTTTGCAGCTGATACTGGTCTTCGGATGACCTTACTAGACGGTAAATTACAGCATCATCTGCGAACAACCTAAGAGAACTGCTCAGATTGTCACCCAGGTCATTTATATAGATCAGGAACAGTAGAGGTCCCAGGACGCTTCCCTGGGGAACACCTGATATCACTTCAGTTTTACTCGATGATTTGCCGTCTATTACTACGAACTGCGACCTTCCTGACAGGAAATCACGAATCCAGTCGCACAACTGAGACGATACCCCATAGCTCCGCAGCTTGATTAGAAGTCGCTTGTGAGGAACGGTGTCAAAAGCTTTCCGGAAATCTAGAAATACGGAATCAACTTGAGATCCCCTGTCGATAGCGGCCATTACTTTACAGACGAATGGAAAAACTGATAGATGCCGACTCGGGGAAGGTCAGTTTTGAATCCGCAGAAATGTTGGAACACGTGAGGCAATACTGACCCTACGACTTATCTTAGAAGCTAGATTAAGGAAAGGCAAACCAACGTTTCTAGCATTTGTAGACTTAGAGAAAGCTTTTGACAATGTTGATTGGAATACTCCCTTTCAAACTATAAAGGTTGCAGGGGTAAAATACAGGGAGCGAAAGGCCATTTACAATTTATACAGAAACCAGATGGCGGTTATAAGAGTCGAGGGACATGGAAGGGAAGCATTGGTTGGGAAGGGAGTGAGACAGGGTTTTAGCCTCTCCCCGATGTTATTCAATCTGTATATTGAGCAAGCAGTAAAGGAAACAAAAGAAAAATTCGTAGTCGGTATTAAAATTCATGCAGAAGGAATAAAAAACTTTGAGGTTCGCCGATGACATTGTAATTCTGTCAGAGACAGCAAAGGACTTGGAAGAGCAGTTGAACGGAATGCACAGTCTCTTGAAAGGAGGGTATAAGATGAACACCAACAAAAACAAAACAAGGATAATTGAATGTACTCGGATTAAGTCGGGTGATGCTGAGGGAATTAGATTAGGAAATGAGATACTTACAGTAGTAAAGGAGTTTTTCTATTTGGGGAGCCAAATTACTGATGGTGGTCGAAGTACCGAGGATATTAAATGTAAACTGGCAATGGCAAGGTAAGCATTTCTGAAGAAGAGAAATTTGTTAACATCGAGTATAGATTTAAGTGTCAGGAATTCGTTTATGAAAGTATTTTTATGGAGTGTAGCCATGAATGGAAGTGAAACATGGACGTTAAATAGTTTGGACAAGAAGAGAATAGAAGCTTTCGAAATGTGGTGCTACAGAAGAATGCTTAAGATTAGATGAGGAAGTATTGAATAGGATAGGAGAGAAGAGAAGTTTGTGGCACATCTTAACTAGAAGAAGGGATCGGTTGGTAGGACATGTTCTGAGGCATCAAGGGATCACCACTTTAGTATTGAAGGGCAGCGTGGGGGGTAAAAATCGTAGAGGGAGACCAAGAGATGAATTCACTAAGCAGATTCAGAAGGATGTAGGTTGCAGTAGGTACTGGGAGATGAAGGAGCTTGCACGGGCTAGAGTAGCATGGAGGGCTGCATCAAACCAGTCTCAGGACTGAAGACCACAACAACCACAACAACATTGAACATATATACTGAAGGGCAGCACGAATGGTCAGAGGTTTGTTCAATCCATGGGAGAGTGTCACAGAGGTACTGAATGAACTGCGTTGGCAGACTCTTGAAGAGAAACGTAAACTATCCCGAGAAAGTCTATAAACAAAGTTTGATGAAACAGCATTAATGGTTACTCTAGGGGTATACTACAACCCACAATGTATCGCTCATACAGGAATTATGAGAATAAGATTAGAATAATTACTGCACGCACAGAGGTATTCAAAAAATCATACTTTCTGCGATCCATACATGAATCGAACAGGAAGAGACCCTAATAACTCGTACAGTGGGACATACCCTCTGCCATGCACTTCACAATGGTATTTTGAGTGTAGATGTAGATGGAGATGTAGAAACACGAGTTAGATCCTTATCACAGGTGGAAGCCGAAGAAAATTTCAACTGCGAAATAAATCCTTATTCTATGCTGGAAATTCGTATACATCATTATTTTCTTTATACTATGATACTCGAAGTTTTAGAAATTGAAATATCGCTAATCCCTTATAATGTCCACTCACCATTTTTCGTTCTGTTTTACCCGCTACATTTCGTACTGCACTTTGCAGTCCTTCGAAAGTGTATTTCTCCTTTATGCGACCGGACTGTTCGTGGTCTACGTGGGGATCAACTAGATTAAGTAGAATAATACAGCGCTATCTTTTTTATTAATCATGAGCAGTGTTGAGATATCCGCTGTGACTGTTGCGTAATTTCATCTGGATTATATACTCGTTTGCTGTGCGCCCGCGGCAGTCGTTATCGGAATTGCAATTTCAGTGTGCTTTACTTACAGGAAATATATCATTATTGATGCTCACGCAGGCAGGGATCATGTTTTGTGTTAGGGATGACTAATGAGCGGTAAGATGAAAATGTCTAGACACTGGTAACGCAAGTATCAGTTTCGGTAGCCTTATCTTTCACATCGATCTACAATTCGAGATACTGCCAGGGTTCCTCAGGACCAGAATCTTGTTTTTTAACTTCTATTGATGCAGAATTCTGAAATAGCAAACACAACCTGATACTGAATACTTATAAGAACTAAGAACTTAAAATTCTACATTTTCTCAGTCGAAGAAACAATTCGTTGCTTAAAAGTATTTTCTTAACCACCGTTAACTGAAACGATGCCTTATGGCAGCTAAAGATTTCTATAGACAGTACTGCAGTGCAACGCATCTGGAACAAATTCCGAGCTTCGGATTCCGAGAATCCCAATATACTGCCACAAATGTGAAAATTTCGTATCTCTGGAGCTGTATAACGTCCGTAAATTGTTAAAAAATAAAATCTGTTCGCGACTCTAAAACTTTTCAACGATAATTTCTTGAGTACATAGCACGGCTGGGCTCTGTTAAAAACATATTTATGCACAGTCATCTCCAAGCACTGAAAGAGCATTAAATGTAGTTTAAAAGCTCTGTATGAAGTTGCTTCCGTACAGAAGATGAAGCAACAGCTCACCTAACTACCAGAATGAATCTGTCACATTGAAGCGTAGTGTGGGCTGTTTCAAAACTATCTTGGAGATTAAAACTGTGTCAGGCTTGGAAAGTAGTCTACTTTCAGCAAACGTTGCATAGAAATAGGAAGGCCGTAAAGATACCTTGAAGATAATTCTCCGCTGGAGTACTGGAAACAATACGGTTTTCCTTTATTAAGACAAGAAGAAAAACAATATGAAATGTAATGCTGGCAATTAATACCTGTAGTACTGAACAAAGTTACTAAGTATAAGGTTAAATTATGATTTAAGATTGTAAAAACATGCTAAAACATTGAAGAATGAGTAAATTTTGTCTTAAAAACTTTCATAATGTGACGATATGATGTGCATTTATTGAAATTTTAAATAACTTTGCGATGTTCAATGTACATTACTAAATTTGTATATACGAAGATTAAGGACATCTGAAGATGCGAAATTTTTGCCGAAACCAATAATTTCGATCTCTATATATATACATTGCAATCACCTTTTAGCTTCCATTTGTACATACAGGCTAATCTCAGAAACCACTACAGTGATTTTAGCTAACAGGTAAATAGGTTCACGGCGAAGATTTGCGTATCTGATGCATAAATATTTCTTAGAATTCTATGCATTATGAAGAATGAAACTTCTTCGTGACTGTGAAAACATACCGTAATAGCATAGCGAACAGCTGCCATAATTGGAGAGAGCACCAGTGTCTTGAGAGAGCAGCTAGCGTAACAAAATTCCTATATGGTGTAGGGTTGCAGTAGTAAAGTGTGTTTGGAAAATGGGAGGATATGGAATCGAATCCTAGTTGGGACACATTTCTTCAATCTGCGTTTTCACCTAGCAGTCACCTCTCAATGATGTAGGCATTCGTCAGTAATGAAACGTGATTGAGATTCCACTTTACACTTCCCCAGTTGCATAATTGGTTAGGGAGATGTAAGTCGCCTAAGTGACTTCTATTTAATTGCAAACGCTGCAGAACAACTGCAAAGAGAAAAAAAATGTGGATACAAAACCTGTGGTTTTCAATTTTTTAAGCATAAAGTAAAACTTTTCCGAAAACCTAATTCAGTATGGAATGCTTCGTTTCGTTTATATAAAGCGCATCAGATGACTCGTAGTTCAGCTTTCTGCTTTCCTCGAATCAAACACAGATGCGAACAAGATTCTTTGCGTTGCAGGGAGAAAGCATTTACTTCAGAGTGTCCACGACATAAAATTGCGGCAATGAGGCTCAACAGTGAATCTGTCCATACTAAACTTTACAACAGGAGTGCCATCACGGGCTGTACATCATTATAAAGCGTGTTTTTATTTTTTTGTGGCCTTCGGACATGATATGGAAGAAATCTTTTTCTCAGCATACGTAAGTTGAACTCTGCTGTTTACTTCTTTCTTTATATTCGGGCTAAGCTCAGGAACTACTTTAGAGGTTTCGGCACGGATTTTATTAATAGACTGATTACGAGAAAGACGTTTGTATGTAAATTGATATTTAATAATACGTGTGCGACGGGTCAGGCTCTTATCGCGCAGTTTCCTTTCCCTGAAAGAAAATCCACCTACCTCGTTTCTTAGGTAGTTGCTGCACTCGCCTCTCCTGATAGCAGCTACTGGAAAAATTGCAGAAAAGCAGTGTTGAAGAAACTGCAATTTAATAGCCGCTCACCGGAGGCCGCGATACATGTTTGCTGAAATACAATCTATGAGCAATCTTCCTAAATAAATTGAGTTATTGGAATGGTAGTAATTGTTTACTCAAACGAGAACGCGAAGTTGGTAATTCTATTTAAGCTCTTTATTGTCTTTAAGCCTGATCATCAGCCCGCTAATCTACGTTTGAAGAAAGTTCAGTTCACAATTCTATCCACACTCAAACCCCGCCAGAATTAGCTTTCAAAGTTACGGAATTTACTTAACTGCAACACAGACGATTTTCTAACATACACATTTGCAGTCGATGTTCAATAATAGTTCGTTTTTTAACGTTAATGCTCGCCATAAGCACTTAGTAAAAGTTTACGAAGTACCGCCACGCTTTTAATTATTAAAGTTACTCGCGTCTTTCGCGGAACGAAAAGTCACAACTCGCTCAAACTCACACTACGCGTTACTGGACTCTTCCAGTCTCAAATCGCACAGTACCGAACCGATGAAGCCGTTTTATGACTTCATTTTACACATTATTCGCGAGGACACATCAAGCATGTCTCTTCTCGATCACAGTTCCTTCGCGACTCCTCCTCCACTCGCGACTCACTCTCCTAGTCTGCTAACCGTCCTCGCATCTCATTGGCTCACACATCACACAGCCAATCAGAATTAACTCTTTGGGTGCGCCTCGCGCCAAAATCTAGCACGCACCAGTCATGACTTCTGAATCATTTACGTCATGATTTCTTGTTACACAAAATTTACTGTATAATTTAACAAACCGAAAGGAAAACTAGACTTTACTTTATTTCCAGAAATTATTTAAATACTCGCGAACGTTCTGGCTGCTTGTACAATACCATACACTCTTGGACATCCGACATTCACTAAGATGGGGAACCACTGGCGACTCTGTTCCCACGGTTACATCGTCTGAACACTTGCGAGTTCCAACCTAGATTTTATACACTTGCAAAGAATGGCGAATGTCCCTCTTTCATTCACTCAGGCACACTCATTCACTCTCACCTACTCATATAAAATAACTGTTCACAAAAATTCAAAACATTTATGGTTTTAACAAAGTTATAGGTGAATTTCTAAAAGTAAAATTCTCAAAATAAATACAAAAGCACGGAAGGTGATTTTGTTTCATAGTTGGATGGTCACTGAAGGTGATCTATACATAATGGTATTTATTTAGACTCGAAAATTGTAGAAATTTGCGTTTTCTGTAAGATTTTTCTAATTTCCAAAATATGCAGATTTCAAAGCTCAAATTTGGATGACTTATTTTTATTCATAACAGAAACTAGTATATTAACTTTTAATTTCCTCAGGTTCCTCAGTTAGAAGTTATTAAAGATGAAAGTTCCACGTTATACACGCGGCTAGTTAGCGCACAGGTCTTACATTCTCACGGTACAGACATGCCATATGGTCGTGACGTCAGACGAACGGACACCGGTAATCTGCCCGCTACAGCACATATGCTAATCTGATGGCTACTTTACAGTCTGTCTACATTTCACAGTAAATATTTGATAGAAAACTGTGCGCTCGCACTAGTTGCGACGCCACACACCTCCTGAGGAAACTAAATTTTTTCATTCATGACAAACTTTTAGTTTTCTAAAAAAATTTCTATTAAAGATTTACTCAAACAGCTATTTAACATTTATAGTTCCTGTACATCAATCATCCACTTATACCTAGGGCTGACGACCTACAAAACATCTTATATCTAAACATGCACTTTTATCATCATTCAAAAAAAAAAAATTTTTCAGATTACAAAATTCTATTTACAAATTCCTGAAAGAGAAAACAAACCTAAATACTATCTTGATGTACGTCACACGCACACTAACACTACTATCGCTATGGTGAGCGTCACTTTTTTACCACTTACACTTAAGATTTTGATAGCACTCGTAGTTCGACCGGGTCCTGCTTGGGAGGTCCATTTCAAGTCTCGTGCTACCACCTCTGTTTACTTCGGCGCACCTGAAACATCAGCTGGCCTCAGTTCCCTTTCTAACTGCTACGTCTTAACCTACAGCAGCGATAAATGGCGCTATCTGCTTGACTCTAAAGTCTCATATTTTTGATAAAATTTACTTTACAGTATGTACAATTTTCAAATTTTTTTTTTTTTTTTTTTTTTTTTTTTTAAGTGAAAAGTGAATTGACTTTCCTAATGCAGTACCGAAGTGGCACATTTACTCTTTAATTACTTCTTCATCTCATAATCAAACAAGTTATGGTTACATAAGAAATACTAAGAAAAACAATTCCTACAAATAGTTCACAAATACATAATAAATCTCCGCCAGCACTGGTGACTCTCCAGTTCCTGTACAATACACAACAATATAAAATATACACAAAATTATCAATATTACAATTCTGTCTCCAGGCAATCTCCTGTAGTCCTGTATCATAAATTAAACACTGAAAAATACATATTTACTTATTCATTTATCAACACTACAATCCTTATACTAATCTCTACGACAAACTTGGGGAGCTTTGTGTGTCTCTGGTCAAAAATGGAATCGATGTCATGGGTACTTTCCTCATCTCACATATCTGGAGTTACTTCAATTTCTTGTCAACATCAGGTTTTCTCTAGTCACATTCGGGTTTAATTTACAACTCTCATACTCATACTTCACACACTCAGGTTAGTATTTGTTAAAGGGTTTCCTACTAATCTGCGAAACCTCGTTACCCATACTTTCTAACATACATCCACCTCCTGAGTTACCAACGTCGCCTCAGCTCTGTTTACATTCGTAGCCTCACTTCCTTTTGTTTACAAACATCTCCTCTGTTTACCAACAAACGCCACCTCTGGTTACCAACATTAAGCTTTTTATTTACTCACCTTCGTAGCCTCACTTTTTCCTAATATCGAGCTAGCCAAACACTATGCTCATTCTTTCTCCTTTTCTCACATATTTCTCTTCATTAGACAGTCAGTCCTGCTGCACTGTCCCTTTAACTTAACTTCCTTTACCCCTTTGACAGTCAACCTTGTTGCACTGTACCTTTACTCATTTTACCACTAAATCACCTCCTGAGGCTCTGACTTCATTGAACAGACAGTTTTGCTGTACTGCTCCATTTCCTTTCCTAAACATTAGCTTAATGCTACGTCTTAACATATCGTTCTGTTACTTAACAAACAGCTTCAATGTTCGTCATATATTTTCTGAGGCTCTTACATTTCTTAGTTATTTTACCTTTCTAAGGGCAGTACTCACACCTTAGGCCAAACATTTACTTTACTGAGACTTATTACTTATCTGAGGTATCTTAATCCTTTTTGATTTTCTCTTACACTCATTCCTTACGCTTAACCTATACTGCACTGAGGTTCTTTCCTACTCATTACTTAAACACTTTATCACTTAAAAACTACGATAGAGAAGAAGGAAAGACGATAGAATTTTAGTTCTGAATGAAAGAAGAGGTAGGTTGACAATACGGAAAAGAAAGTGGAAGAAATATTGTCAAACGACTCGAGACCTAGTGCTCGTCACGCACTTAGCTCTGCAAAGAGTGCAAAGCTCTCTGAGGTATCTACTCACTCCTGGCCACGTCTCTCTTTTGAACATATCTTTTCAAATCCACAATGTTCCTAAGCCCTAACACCTTATGTGATTTCACAAACTCCAGTCTATAAGCATTTGGGTGAGGCTTCTCTACGATTCTAAATGGGCCCACGTACTCATTATAGCCCTCCAAGAATTTCTCTGTTTTACAAATACATATAGGAAAATCATTCTGCTCAGGATCCTCACATAGCTGCTTACCGATGAAAGGTATAGTAATTAGTTTACCCTTAATTTTTACCATAACATCATTGGTAGAAAAATTCACCCATCCTTCATATTTATTCAAAAAGTCAGCCCCCACCAATATGTCTACACTCAGTCCATTTATAACTAAGAAGTTCTGTCTTATTTCTACTTCCTTAAATGCTATGGGTAGAAACACTTCCTGTTTTACTGTCTTCTTAGTCTTACCGGTTGCTACTACAATGTTCAAGCCACTTACTGGCATCTTAACAATCTGTTTACTGTTAGGGAGTTCATTTACCAAGTTCTGGGATACTGCACAGACTTCCGATCCAGTATCTATCAAACATTTAACTGGTTCATTTAATACTCTTAGCTCTACTATCGGTTGCCCTAAGTACTCTTTATTTATTTTGGGTTCTGCTTCCTCCAATAAATCTTGCACAATTTCTCTCCTTTCGAAGCCTGTCTTTTGGGTGGCAATCACATTCACACTTACAGGGTTTATTTCATGCTTATTATCACCCTCAATTCTAGTGGCAGCTCCTATTAGCCTATCCACTATTGCTAAGTCAAAACATTTTTCCAATGTTTCCCCCTCTTTCTCATTAACCTCCTTTTCTACGACCCTATCCAAGGCGTCGTCATTAACCTCTACCTCCTCCTCTAATCTATCCTCTTCTTCGTAACTATCTACAACATCAATTATCTTATCAAGCACAGTCACAACCCTGCCATTATTACTGTTCTCACCCCTATCCGACAGCTCTTCATTAGTTTTACTGTGCATAATGTCTTTCTGATTATTACCCTTATAACTAGTACTTAGTTCTTCAATAAGTGGCTTCTTATGATTATTCTTACAGTTAATTGGTTCATTAACCTCCACTTGACTTAAAGCTACTATCTCTGTCTGTTTTACGTTATCCTCCCTAAATTTTGTAGCAACAACATTTATGTTAGGTGGTCGTTCAGGCTGCTTTCTTATGAATGGTTTTGCCAGCGGATTTAACTTTAAACGCTGTTGCCTACGATCGCCAGCACACTCGTAGACAATTAATGGTTTTCCGAGCGCGGTGCGTCATCACTATGCCTCCAGCTGACCGCCTCACCTCCTGACATCTGTCGGCCGCTGTCATACTGCTCGCGTTCATTGAACCTGTTAACATATGTTCTTCCTCTACCACGTGAACTGCCACGGTATCCGCCGCCTCTCTGAACACCCATCCTATTAATGTTTACATCCGCGCGATTGTCATTCTGCCTAGCAGGCGGGCGATGCTCCCTCCTCATGTTTTCTTCTTCTTTTTGGACGGATTCAACCCTTTCTAAATACTGTACGAACTTGTCAATGTTATCTCGGGGCGCAGATATGATCTTAGTTTTCCAGTTCCACGGTAGCTTATTTTCTACCCCTAATATGATCTGTTCTGTTTCTAACTTATTACTAAGGTAGGACAGAGTTGTTACCCACCTTTGAACAAATCGTTTGATGCCCTCTCTCTTGGGGTCATACTTCTCTCCCGACCAGAACCGATTAAGAACATCCATCTGCTTTCTCTTTCCCCAGTATTCCTCAAAGAACGCTAATTTAAATTCTGACAATTTCGCGTATTTTTCAGAGGCTAAATTCCCCCATACTCTGGCCTCTCCCATCAAATTTGAAGTGATAAAGCCTATCTTTTGTTTATCGCTCCATACTTTCGGCAAAACGTCTTCAAAATCGTTCCAAAATTCTCTGGGGTGCATGTTCTTACTTGGGTCAAATTTTAAAAACTGTCTGTGGGTAACATACGCAACCTCGGTAGATTCAATTATTCCACTGGAAATTATACTACCACTATGGTTAGAAACACACTGTTCTACTTTGGTTAGTCTGCATTCATGCCCACAAAGTTGCTCATTCACACTTTCACTGAAATGGCTTATGTGAGTCTCTAAATTATTGACCTTATTTACAACTTGCTCTCCAAGTTTCTCACACCGAATTTTGGTATCATTTACTTTACATTCTAAGGCGGCATGATTAATTTCATTGGAATTCTCTACCACTTTTATGTGCTCACATACTTTATCTAATTCTGCATCAACATGGGATTTAAATTGCTGTTGATCCTCAGTAACCTGTTCGATTCGTGTCGTCAATTCACTTTGCACTTGAACAATATTTTCTGTACATTCTAGTTTAACCTGCTGTATTTCAACATTTACTTTACTACTGAGCACTGCTAAATCTTGCTTCCAACAGTCTCTGAGATCGGATATTTTGGAATCTAAATCAGCGCCCATTTTAGTCATCTCATTACTTAAATCAGATCCTAATTTAGACATTTTTGAATCCATTTTACTTGACATATTAGTTTCCAATTTTGACATACTGGAATCCATCTTACTTGACATATTGGAATCCAACACGTCCATCTTAGTTAATAGATTCATCAGCATACTGGCGACATTATCCTTCGCCCCCTCATTTGCTGATACAATGTCCCTATTAACATTAACTACCGGCATGGGTAACTGTAACTCACTGGGCACTGACTTCTTTGGATCTGACTCCAAACTATAATTAACATAGGATGAATCAGTCAAACTACTACTAAAATTGGGTTGAGACACGTCTAAACTAAAATTCATGGGGTCATTTTCCCCTGTCTCCATCCCACTATCACAACTTAGTTCCGCCTTTTTGTCACTTGGTTGAAACTCAGCCATTTTTCTCAGTTTGACTCCACAAACACACAAAGTTTTCAAAAGCACTGTACTTAACTTTGTGCTTCGGCGTGCTACGTTGCTGCTAGATGAAACTGCGGGTCCGTTCACCATACACTGCAATGCTGTACCAGTTTCCGGGCCCCCGCTCGAATCAGCGCAGCCAACTGCCACTGCTGTCGTCGCCTCTGCGTAGTCTCCGTAGCTCGTCGTCTGCCAGACGCCGTCGTAGACTGCTATTCCAATCGGCGCGTAGTCACCGAAAAATTCTTCCGTTCCGTACAACACATTACAGTTCACGGACACTTTCACTGTCCTTCCTATTCACGTGGCGATATCAATTTGTACGCTACACAGTTCCTACACATAGCGAGCACTTCTGTATTGTCCGGTAATTGTCACTACTGCTTTTTTTGAAATTCACTGGAATTTACTATTTTTATTTCCCGGCCGATTGCACCACTTGCGACGGGTCAGGCTCTTATCGCGCAGTTTCCTTTCCCTGAAAGAAAATCCACCTACCTCGTTTCTTAGGTAGTTGCTGCACTCGCCTCTCCTGATAGCAGCTACTGGAAAAATTGCAGAAAAGCAGTGTTGAAGAAACTGCAATTTAATAGCCGCTCACCGGAGGCCGCGATACATGTTTGCTGAAATACAATCTATGAGCAATCTTCCTAAATAAATTGAGTTATTGGAATGGTAGTAATTGTTTACTCAAACGAGAACGCGAAGTTGGTAATTCTATTTAAGCTCTTTATTGTCTTTAAGCCTGATCATCAGCCCGCTAATCTACGTTTGAAGAAAGTTCAGTTCACAATTCTATCCACACTCAAACCCCGCCAGAATTAGCTTTCAAAGTTACGGAATTTACTTAACTGCAACACAGACGATTTTCTAACATACACATTTGCAGTCGATGTTCAATAATAGTTCGTTTTTTAACGTTAATGCTCGCCATAAGCACTTAGTAAAAGTTTACGAAGTACCGCCACGCTTTTAATTATTAAAGTTACTCGCGTCTTTCGCGGAACGAAAAGTCACAACTCGCTCAAACTCACACTACGCGTTACTGGACTCTTCCAGTCTCAAATCGCACAGTACCGAACCGATGAAGCCGTTTTATGACTTCATTTTACACATTATTCGCGAGGACACATCAAGCATGTCTCTTCTCGATCACAGTTCCTTCGCGACTCCTCCTCCACTCGCGACTCACTCTCCTAGTCTGCTAACCGTCCTCGCATCTCATTGGCTCACACATCACACAGCCAATCAGAATTAACTCTTTGGGTGCGCCTCGCGCCAAAATCTAGCACGCACCAGTCATGACTTCTGAATCATTTACGTCATGATTTCTTGTTACACAAAATTTACTGTATAATTTAACAAACCGAAAGGAAAACTAGACTTTACTTTATTTCCAGAAATTATTTAAATACTCGCGAACGTTCTGGCTGCTTGTACAATACCATACACTCTTGGACATCCGACATTCACTAAGATGGGGAACCACTGGCGACTCTGTTCCCACGGTTACATCGTCTGAACACTTGCGAGTTCCAACCTAGATTTTATACACTTGCAAAGAATGGCGAATGTCCCTCTTTCATTCACTCAGGCACACTCATTCACTCTCACCTACTCATATAAAATAACTGTTCACAAAAATTCAAAACATTTATGGTTTTAACAAAGTTATAGGTGAATTTCTAAAAGTAAAATTCTCAAAATAAATACAAAAGCACGGAAGGTGATTTTGTTTCATAGTTGGATGGTCACTGAAGGTGATCTATACATAATGGTATTTATTTAGACTCGAAAATTGTAGAAATTTGCGTTTTCTGTAAGATTTTTCTAATTTCCAAAATATGCAGATTTCAAAGCTCAAATTTGGATGACTTATTTTTATTCATAACAGAAACTAGTATATTAACTTTTAATTTCCTCAGGTTCCTCAGTTAGAAGTTATTAAAGATGAAAGTTCCACGTTATACACGCGGCTAGTTAGCGCACAGGTCTTACATTCTCACGGTACAGACATGCCATATGGTCGTGACGTCAGACGAACGGACACCGGTAATCTGCCCGCTACAGCACATATGCTAATCTGATGGCTACTTTACAGTCTGTCTACATTTCACAGTAAATATTTGATAGAAAACTGTGCGCTCGCACTAGTTGCGACGCCACACGTGGAAAACTGGTACGCAGGCGGTACACGTCTGACAATCAGACACCGTGTTGCAATCAGTTACACTCTCGGTTGGTATATAATAAAGGTATAGTCAATGTATGTGTCAAGAGGAACTGCTACGAAGAGAATTCAAAGCAGTTCATCAATATTGTCTTTTCGTAAAAAATATAATGATAGTGATAAGTAGATTTACTCAATTTTTTACCAAGTTTATACGTATTTATTAGATGTTTCTGAACTGATCTAAACGTAGCATATAGTCTATTATGTTCTACACGTATTATTTTTTCCTTTTTTCTTCCCTACAATAACGTTATATAATAAACTAACAGTTTACTTGCCGCGGCTTCGCATACATTACTCAGTAAAAGAAAACCATGTGGCGTGAATTTTTGAAGGATATTCTTGTAAACTAATAAGTTTCCAGCATGCTCTGTGTCTTAAAAGCATGAATCTGTATTTTAAACTACAATGTACGTTGTATTTCTCGACGGATTACTTTCGCTTTCTTAAACTAATTTTCATAATAAAACTAATACAGTATTTACAAATGTACAGATTTTAGTCTGTTACTGTTTCACTCATCCGACGCTGAGCGGCATAGCCCAGTAGTTAGCAAACTGGACTCACATTGAGGACGACTGTTCTAACCTGCATCCAGCCATCCTGATTTAGGTTTTCCGTGATTTCCCTGAATCTCTTAAGGCAAATGCCGCGATTGTCCCTTCAAAAGGGCAAGACCGCTTTCCTTCTCTACCCTTCCATAGTCCAAACTTGTGCTCTTTCTCTAATGACCTCGTTGACGATAGGACTTTAAACGCTAACCCCCTCTTCAGTCATCCTACTGAGCCGAAATTTTGAATGAACGAATGTTTGATACACGTAAAGAACGTAGGATTATTGCCGTTTCGTTAATGGCATAATAATCAAACACACACTGTCGATCAATTTAGATGTTAGTGTTGTACAACTTTTTTTATACTTGGCAACAATAAAATAGGTTTTAATGCAGGTTTAAATTGGCCCACTTCCGGAGTTTTTATGCCATTGAAATATACGATCTGAGGCATACAGATTGCTTCAAAAGTGGTGTTAGATCCTAATTTCTTCTGCTTTTTTAAGGGGTCTACCATTAAGGCCCGCTTGTGATCAATACCCTCCTCCGTCACTCACAACCCCTCACCTTCCCACCCTCAGTTGTCTAATACCAGTGACAACTGTGTTTTAAAGATAATACACACATGGGCATGATTTTGTTGAATCAGATTCAGACATATCTTACAGACGAGTATAGAAGATTTGCGTGAGTAATACGTTTCAAAATGTGATGACAATTCCACACTACCAGTTTGTGCTTTACTTATATTAACGATCACAATTCGCATTCTTTATTGACTACGAACAATGGGCAGTGAGTTACTAAGCTTTGAAGTGTCGTAATAAGTATGACCAGTTCATAAAAGATAACCAGCTTATCATCAGGTTGTGATGAGAGGCTTACAGTTTTACTGAATCTAGTATTTACAACTGATAGTTTCCCTACAGTAGTTTGGAAACAATTGTATAGCGAATCTAATTTAAGTGGTGTTTTATTTTCTTGCTATCAGTAAAACATGTTTACAGAATACTACTTCAGCAACCTAACAAACCTGGCATCGTTTACATACAGAACGTTCTTTCAACAGCACAGTAGATCACTGAATCAAACCTATATGTGGGTGAGATTCTTTGTGTGGAACGGCGAGGAAGTCTGCCATAAAAAGTCCACGACAAAGAATTGCGGCATTGAGTCTCAACAACGCATCACAGTGCCTATCCAGCTTCAGAAGAGGAGTGCTGTTAACACGAGCTATACATGTAAATCATACGAGTGTTTCTCTATCTCTCTCTCTTTCTCTTTCTCTCTCTCTCTCTCTCTCACGCACACACACACACACACACACACACACACACACACACACACACACACACACATATTTACAATCCATGAGTGGGACACAGTATTTACATTAGTTGCAAACATATAACTTAATTTACCATGTCCTCCCGCTGTTAGCACGAGATGTCACTTTAAGCTACAATTCAGTATGGAACACATAACATTCACGCTTCCAGCCAACGTTCCTGGCCTGTATTGTTTACATTGCCTTAGTAATATGAAGGTGATGTACAGTTATTTACCCTCTGAATTTTATTCATAACTCTTTGCAGCTGTCCGCGAACAAATCACGTCCGCAAACAACGTCCACAAGTAAATACTTAATACTACCCTGTGTGAAGCTTGGCCGGAAAGCTAGTATTTTTATATATCCAAATGATCGATGACGTAATAAATTTTGTACAAACATTACCCTTACTAAAATCGCGTACTTACATTGGGTAATGTCTCAGTTTAAAAAATTATACTATAAGGGTGTATATTGAGGTACTATACCATAAAAATTGGGAAGGTATTATGTTAACACAGAATTATGCTGCTCACGGTATCATTCCAAAAAATAATGAAACAAATTGTGAAATAAGTACTTTATTAAGAGTGTTCTAAGTGCCACACGAGAAAACTGACCGGTACTAGGTACTAATAATAAATATTTCACAAGTTGATTCTTGCAAAGAAGGGAAACAACAACACGCCACTTATTATTTCTTTAAATTCATGCAAATAACGCCGTTACCGCTTTCGACCGAGAGGCTCATTTGAAGAGCGCTTTTCGTGTTTATACTACTTTTGTTGTTGTTTACATTAGTTGTTGGCAATTTCTTTCTTCAACAACTAGCGTAAAAAACAGCAAAAGCAATATAAACGTGGACTGCCGTCTGAAGATGAACCTGTCGGTTCGAATGTGGTAGCGGTGCTATTTATGTGAATATAGAACAGTTACAAGCGGACGGTTGCTATTTTACTGCTTTGCGACTACCATTTTATATTTGGTACATCTCTGCTGGGTCAAAAGTGTCACTTTTCGATTAAATAAGAGGAAGGTTAATGTTAAATGTGCCCTTAACACATAGGTACTGCATGTTATTTGTGATAATAAAGTTACAAAAATACAGCTTTAGGTTTTACCTAGTAGAATTATAGTCATCAAAACCCACTTCTAATATCTTACAAATTTTTATGTTCCAGAGGGCAGCACAGCTTGTTGCAAAGACGATGCACAATCTGCTGACGTATGTTTGAAAGACATACCCAGTGGTTTGGCACTTGTTTCAAGCCTAGGGATATATAAAAGAGAACAAATAAAGCAAAATCACTGAACACGCATACTTTGTTTTTTAATGAAAGGCTTGAGCTTTTTTTCCATTTCCACTCTGAAGTTATTGTAGTTAGTCATGTAGTTCATCTAAGCTAAACAGTCATTACTTCACATTTTATCAAAATCATTATCCTCGTTTTAATCTTATACTGAACGTTAATACTGAATACTAACGGACTGCCCATCTTCTGTTTGTAATTATCTTTGATATCCGTTAGAGATAGTTCTTGGGTGCCTCTAGTTTAAAATCTTTGTTCTCACAAAATTCACAGTCACACATATTTGGTGTAGTACCCAATAGTGGCTTAACGACCGGAGACAGGTTATATAAATAATAAATATTGTGAAATATTACACAAATATCCTGTTTTTCATAATAAACACGTAGCTGAGACTTAATGCTAGCTGCGGATGCAAAGTACTTGTTTGTACCATATCATTTTGTTACATGATAGCACACAGAAAGTCTGAAGTGTAATGTCAGTGCCTCAGCTGATGAAATAAGCAAACTTAGTTCTTGGTACAGCAAGTTTTATGTCACAACAAACACGTTCATTTGGACCCACATTCAAACAACAAGGATCACCAAGGCACTACAGACTCAAAGAGGAAAATAAATCGTGTAACACTCAGATGAAGATTGCTGAATGATTGTAAGCCGAACTATCGTAGCGAGATGTCGACGTCAAACCGGCTGCAGTCCCGAAACCTCATGGAATATGCGAAGTGTATGTACTGAAATATCTGAATGATAGGAAAGCGTTTGGACTATTGCGTAATGTTATCTAACCACAATACTATCTCATAAAAATAGAATTTTTTTTTACGAAAAATTAAACATTTCTCTCTCGGTTTTCTATCCGTTTACAGCGTTCTAAAGTATAATGGATAAAGTAGCTAGGGCGTACTTCGCCCGATTTTTATGTTCTCTGCTGTGCGAGAGGAAATCTAAAGACACTACCTGGACAGGAATTTACGGTCCGTGTGATATCCTTTTAAACTTCCAAGATTTTAGAACTATGAATG
Organism: Schistocerca gregaria; assembly: GCF_023897955.1. NCBI lineage: Eukaryota > Metazoa > Arthropoda > Insecta > Orthoptera > Acrididae > Schistocerca > Schistocerca gregaria. Next base: position 433,689,828 of record NC_064925.1, read on the forward strand.
AAAAATGAAGTCACACACGTATATAAAAACCCACTCAGTCTCAAGCAACCAGTTTCACATGAAAAGGTACTGTCATTATGTCGTTAATATGTGAAGAAAAGGTGTCTCGGTGAACTTAATTGTGTCGGCGTGTACGATTTCCTATAGCTCATTCATTAATATGAAAGATGAATAATTAATTATTGATTAACAGCAATCGGAAAAAGTCATGATAGGGATCTTAGTCGCTGTCACACTTTCTAATTATATTTCGTGGATTCAAGTACTAAATCAGTACACACACATTAAATTTGTTTTTCTACACTTTGGAGTAGATTTTTCTTTCCAAAGATTTCCTTTTTCTTTTTTTTATTATGTTAGAGTAAGATTTCTGTATCGATAGTAACTAAAGATAGTACCAGTAGCATATAAAAGAACTGAATATTTTGCTTGCATAATGCGTGGCACGTTGTGAAAGTTTCACCCACGATCAAAGAAATACATGTGCACTTGTCGTAACTACAACATTGAAGCTTAATTGATATCTCAGCAGTAAATATCCTATGTTGAGTTGTTCTTTGTTTTTAGGTGACTTATCTAATGTTTAAGCAAACGGAAAGAGTGTTTGAAACGTTTTTAGGCTTTTGATCGGTTTTATGATGAAAAGGCTCCACATTATGTTTCTGTATGTTTCAATAAATATTAACACATAATCAATCTCATTACAGCTTCATGAAATACGCCAAAATAAGTGTTACTGTTGATATAACTATTCCCGATTATGACAGAAGTTTCCCTTGCGCTTCATATTTTTCCGCGCGAACGACAGTCACCTGCCCGGTATTATCAGGAACTCTGTACTGCTTAAAAGCAAAAGGACTAGGTCTATATATTAACTGTAACAATGTATAGTGGCTATTCAACCTTCTCATTTCAGTTCTCGATTTCAACAGTAATGAAACTGCCGAGACGCACGACGTTAGAGTAACATGTTCGTCTGTGAGCTGTATGGCAGTCCGAGACTGTGTGTAACCAAAAGCCGTCGAAGGAAAGCATCGCCGTCTGCTCCGTGCGAGGCCCCCTTTGTGGTGCAGCGGCGCAACGCGTTTCCGATACATTACGGGCGTGAATCTACCCTCTGCCTCGACAAACGGGCACACGCAAACCAGTCATAAGCAGGGCTCTACCTCGGCTACAGGAATCCTGAGGGAGGGAAGGGGGGGAGAGGGCGAGTCTGCTCGCGCAGCGTCGTAGCGGCGAAGGTAAGGGGCCATGTGACATGTATAAAGGAGCGTATCTGTGAAAAGTTGTCAGCACATCCATCATTTCATAAGTTATGTGTTTTTTCTTTACGTGTGAAATGTGGGGGAAAAGTGAAGATAGATTACATGGTGAATATTTACACATGTATGCGAGAATTCTTATTTAATTTTTCTGTTAACCCTCTACGGAGGAGCTCGACAAATCTGTAACGCCTACAGTGCATTGCTGTATCTGCTTAGCGAGAAGCATTTTCTCGCAGTCGCCGTGCGTAGCAGACTAAAAGTATAGGAAGCTGCGCTGCACTGTCAGAATTTCGTCAACTGCCTCAACAATGGACTGTTTGGAGTTCTGGGTAGCGTGGACTGTCTTGCATTTCAGATACTGATATTTATAGTCTCTGTTCTTGACAAACGTAGTTGTCAACTCTGAACGAATTTTTTAAGTTATGGGAGTAATTTTGAGGTGTATCTGGATAAAAAGTTATTAGGAGACGTCATCCCAGAATTTGTGAGCCTATTTATGAAGCGGTACAAATCTGAGAGGTATTCGTAAGTAACAGCTTTTTTCTTAGTTAATGAATCCTACAGTATATTACTGAAAGAAAAGGAGTACTGTTGACCTTGAGGCTCGTAGCATGGGTGCCTTCTTGAGTGATACCACGAAGTAAGGTAAACCGACTGGATAAGATGGCCCAGAAAGGGTTCGCAGTTGACTGTTCATCAAATATTCTTCTCTACAACGAGGTTATGGCGGGAATGGCTTTTGTACATTCACTAACTGCATTATACACAATCAACATTCTACCAAATAAGTGTTGCCATAGTTTATTTTTCCACTTCCTTGGCTTGATGGTAGCAAATGAGTGGGTACTGCATAGGGGGGACTTTGAATCTCTTTGTGTAGCGAAAAATTAAGGCAAGACCACTCTGGCAGTTGAAATCTGAAATAGCTGATGCCGTGTGCAAAATGAACAATGAGGTAAGTGATAGAAAGAGGAGAACCCTGTTTTCAAGTGGACATACTGAATACGCAAAGAAGAAAATAGAGCATGTATCAAAGTCAGTTTCCCAAAAAGTTGTTCGTCAGGACAATGTTCTACGTTGGCCATTGTGTCTGAGAAAAGAGTAGATTTAAGACTCCAAACTGTCCATCATTTATGTGCCAGAAGCGTAATATTAGTTTGTTCAACAAGTAGGAAAGGACCTGTTTTTTGGACTTTCATAAAGAACAAGAACTTGCAGGTCAAAAATTCCCAATTGTTAAATATTTTCATATGTCAGAAAAATAATAATTCAAACTCTAAAATATACACAAATATGATGATATGCATCCGGACACCTGGCTGAAAATGACTTACAAGTTCGTGGCACCCTCCATCGGTAATGCTAGAATTCGATATGGTGTTGGCTCCCTCTTAGCCTTGATGACAGCTTCCGCTCCCGCAGGATTACTTTCAGTCAGATGCTGGAATCTGTCTTGCTGAATGGCAGCATATTCTCCACGGAGTGCTGCACTGAGGCATCGATGTCGGTTGGTGAGGCCTGGCACGACGTCGGCGTTCCAAAACTTCCCGAATGTGTTCTGTTGGATTCAGCTCAGGACTTTGTGGAGCCCAGGCCATTACAGGGATGTTGTTGTCGTGTAACAACTCCGTCACAGGCCGTGCATTATGTACAGGTGCTCGATCGTGTTGAAAGATGCAATGGCCATCCCCGAATTGCTCTTCAACAGTAGGAAGCACGAAAGTACTTAAAACATCAGTGTAGCCCTGTGCTGTGATAGTGCCACACAAAACAACAAGGGGTGCAAGCCCCCTCCATGAAAAACACAACCACACCATAACACCACTGCCTCCGAAGTCTACTGTTGGCACTAAACACGCTGGCAGATGACGTTCACCTGGCATTCGCCATACCCACACCCTGCCAACGGATCACCACATGTTGTACCGTGATTCGTCACTCCACACAACGTTTTTGCACTTTTCAATCGTCCGATGTTTACGCTCCTTACACCAAACGAGGCGTCATTTGGCATTTACCGGCATGATGTGTGGCTTATGACCAGCCACTCGACCAGGAAAACCAAGTTTTCTCACCTCCCGCCTAACTGTCATCGTACTTGCAGTGGATCCTGATGCGTCTGGAATTCCTGTGTGATATGGAATGCCTTGTGGCTAGGGCCTCCCGTCGGGTAGACCGTTCGCCTGGTGCAAGTCTTTCGAGATGACGCCACTTCGGCGACTTGTGTGTCAGTGGGATAAAATGATGATGATAAGGACAACACAACACACAGTCGCTGAGCGACGAAAATCTCCGACCCAGCCGGGAATCGAACACGAGCGGTTGGATATGACAGTCCGTGGCACTGACCTCTAAGCTACCAGGGGTGACTTCCTGTGTGATGGTCAGGATAGATAGATGTCTGCCTATTATATATTACGACCTCATTAACTCAAATCAAATGGCTCTAAGCACTATGGGACTTAACATCTGAGGTCATTAGTCCCCTAGAATGAGAACTAATGAAACCTAACTAAGGTAAGGACATCACACACATCCCTGCCCGAGGCAGTATTCGAACCTGCGACAGTAGCAGTAGCGCGGTTCCGGACTGAAGCGCCTTGAACCGCTCGGTCAAACCGGCCGGCACCTTGTTAACTGTCGGCGGTGTCTGCCAGTCAACAGACGAGGTCGGCGTGTACGCTTTTGTGCTGTACCTGTCCCTTCTCGTTTCGACTTCACTATCACATCGGAAACAGAGGACCAAGGAATGTTTAGGAGTGTGGAAATCTCGCGTACCGACGTGTGGCACAAGTCAGAGCCAATCAACTGACCACGTTCGAAGTCCGTGAGTTCCGCGGAGCGCCCCGTTCTGCTCCTTCACAATGTCTAATGAATACTGCAGTGGCTGATATGGAGCACCTGGCAGTAGGTGGCAGTACAATGCATCTAATATGAAAAAGTATGTTTTGGGGGGTGTCCGGATACTTTTGATCACATAGTGTAGTTTATCTGCATCCTTAAATGCCTAAAGTAAAAAATGAGCACCTATGGACAGTGTTTGGAGTACAGCTAAACAACGAATAGGCGACAAGATGTCCTACGTCCACGCCTCATCACAGAACGTGTGGGTCGGAGACTTCTGAAAACGGTAGAACGGACTAAAGCTATATGTGTAGCTAACTATTTCACACTGATTACTGTCACAAAAAAGTTTCTCATATTGCGTTTAAATTGTCACTCATCTTACCAACCATTCATAATACGGAAGGAGTGATAGTAAGTAAAAGTAATGAACCCACATCTCTACGTTGAAGTTACGGATTCGCAATTAATGTAGATCTTTATTGACCTGTTATCAATCGTTTATTATTCTAAAATGGTAAAATTTCAAACTACGCAGCAAGTATAAATATAGGAACGCAGCTTAAAAAGACTTGGGAGGTTCTAATTTCCCGCATGTGACAGGAGATTCACATCCGCTAGCTGACGGAGATAAAATATCTCTTAAATTCCATTACTCTTTCCGGAATACCTGATTTAAATCTCTGAAAAGTATTACACGTTTCCCGTAAGAGAATATATGCCTTGGCACGCTCCCAGTGTTTGTAAAATACACGGTGACTTCTCGTTTCTCTTCCAAAGTCCGCATCGTAATATTTCATATAAGTTCTGTGGCCAGTTCTTGTTTCCATTGGGTCGTCCTGTGACTAAGGGTGTGGCAAAACAGTGAACTTCATTTCTAGAAACCAATGAAGATGCGTCTGTCACATAATTACCTAAGGAAGCCGTGTCATAGCATAATGATGTTCCCATCATGAAAAGTATGTTTCTTTGTGGGGGGGCGGGAGGGGTGGGGGAGCAATATGGTCTGATGCATCACGACACGACTACCTTTCTTGTGCTAATTTCGTCCTCTTAGAAAAACACTTGCGTCCAACGTCTGAAATTAATTGTTTGATATATTATACTCTCTGCTCTCCCCAGTTTTTGCCCTCTGTGGCTCGTTTTAGTGTTGTATAAGTTATTCCAAGATCTCTTAAGATGTTTTAAGGGGTTCATTAGGGGTACATTACTAATCGCTAGCGCAATTGAGCAGATGTAATTTAGAAAGATTGCTCACGTGCTGCCTACGATATGGAATATCTATGCTACAATAAAATCGCAGGTCAGAGCAGTGTTGGCAGTAAGTAGCTCGCACAGAGTAGCTCGCACAGAGCACTTGAGTTCTGGCGTTCGGGTAGGGCAGTCCAACTGTTGACTTGTGTTGGGCTGGTTGTGCAGAACGATGGCAGTGCCTGAGTGATGTAGTATAACGTACAAAAAAATATGTTCTTTTTTCCACGCCATATGTTAATTGCCACAACTGATTTAACCACAATTGTAATGTTAAAGTCTCTTGTAATTCCTTGCAGAATTGTTTCAATAATAACTTTTGTTCTGAAGAAAACTTGGGCCAGTCATTTATCTGAGTTTAAGGATTTTACGAATTTTTCCTATGCATACTCATGTTGATCAAGCAAAAGAAAATCAGTTGTTTTCCTACAAATGATAATCTAGTAGCCAGCATTGCACTGGGCTGTGCCAAAATTTTCTTATATGAGATAGTGTGATCCGGCGACATCATTGTGAGGTGGGAATTTTTCAGTTTATTCAGGATGATTTCACAGGGCCATGACGTAGCGCTGGTGACGTCAAAACCCATTACACTTCACAGCAAACATAAACATAGCCAAAGCCGTGCAGACAAACAAAAATTACGCGAAGCGAAATGTAGTGTGAGGAGGGCTATGCGAGAGGCATTCAATGAATTCAAAAGTAAAATTCTATGTACTGACTTGGCAGAAAATCCTAAGAAATTTTGGTCGTATGTCAAAGCGGTAGGTGGATCAAAACAAAATGTCCAGACACTCTGTGACCAAAATGGTACTGAAACAGAGGATGACAGGCTATAGGCCGAAATACTAAACGTCTTTTTCCAAAGCTGTTTCACAGAGGAAGACTGCATTGTAGTTCCTTTTCTAGATTGTCGCATAGATGACAAAATGGTAGATATCGAAATAGACTACAGAGGGATAGAGAAACAATTAAAATCGCTCAACAGTGGAAAGGCCGCTGGACCTGATGGGATACCAGTTCGATTTTACACAAAGTACGCGTAGGAACTTGCTTCCCTTCTTGCAGCCGTGTACCGTAGGTCTACAGAAGAGCGTAGCGTTCCAAAGGATTGGAAAAGGGCACAGGTCATCCCCGTTTTCTAGAAGGGACGTCGAACAGTGTGCAGAACTATCGACCTATAGCTCTAACTGCGATCAGTTGTAGAATTTTGGAACACGTATTATGTTCAAGTATAATGACTTTTCTGGAGACTAGAAACCTACTCTGTAGGAATCAGCAGGGGTTTCGAAAAAGACGGTCGTGTGAAACCCAGCTCGCGCTATTCGTCGACGAGACTCAGAGGGCCATAGACACGGGTTCACAGGTAGATGCCGTGTTTCTTGACTTCCGTAAGGCGTTCGATACAGTTCCCCACAGTCTTTTAATGAACAAAGTAAGAGTATATGGACTATCAGACCAATTGTGTGATTGGATTGAGGAGTTCCTAGATAACAGAACGCAGCATGTCATTCTCAGTGGAGACCAGTCTTCCGAAGTAAGAGTGATTTCAGGTGTGCCGCAGGGGAGTGTCGTAGGACCGTTGCTATTCACAATCTTCATAAATGACCTTGTGGATGATATCGGAAGTTCACTGAGGCTTTTTGCGGATGATGCTGTGGTATATCGAGAAGTTGTGACAGTAAAAAATTGTACTGAAATGCAGGAGGATCTGCAGCGAATTGACGCATGCTGCAGGGAATGGCAATTGAGCCTCAATGTAGACAAGTGTTATGTGCTGCGAATACATAGAAAGATAGATCCTTTGTCATTTAGCTACAAAATAGCAGGTCAGCAACTGGAAGCTGTTAATTCCATAAATTATCTGGGAATACGCATTAGGAGTGATTTAAAATGGAATGATCATATAAAGTTGATCGTTGGTAAAGCAGATGCCAGACTGAGATTCATTGGAAGAATCCTAAGGAAATGCAATCCGAACACAAAGGAAGTATGTTACAGTACACTTGTTCGCCCACTGCTTGAATACTGCTCAGCAGTGTGGGATCCGTAGCAAATAGGGTTGATAGAAGAGATAGAGAAGATCCAACGGAGAGCTGCCCGCCTCGTTACAGGATCATTTAGTAATCGCGAAAGCGTTACAGAGATGATCGATAACCTGCAGTGGAAGACTCTGCAGGAGAGGCGCTCAGTAGCTCGGTACGGGCTTTTGTTGAAGTTTCGAGAACATACATTCACCGAAGAGTCAAGCAGTATATTGCTCCAACCTACGTATATCTCGCAAAGAGACCATGTGGATAAAATCAGAGAGATTAGAGCCCACAGAGAAGAATACCGACAATCCTTCTTTCGACGAAAATTACGAGACTGGAGTAGAAGGGATAACCGATTGAGGTACTCAAGCTACTCTCCGCTACAGTCTTGCGGAGTATGGATGTAGATGTAGATGAATCTCGATATACTGTCAGTCTTTAATGAAAGTTCACATTAAAACTTGAAATTTTATTATTGGAAAGAAATTTTTAATTGGGAACTTGAACGAGATTTTTTTCTGTTGGGAGGTTACACTTGTCGACATCCAGCCACGATTGTATTTTGAGAATTTTGTGAGTAGTAGTCAGCTATATATCTGCTCTTATTAACTTAGTATTAAATGCAGTTTGCTTTTGGCGTAACGCATTTACTAATATGTCACTCCTTTTTCACAGGTCATAGACAATTATTTCTCTTTGTTGTCATTGTATTTAGTCCACTTGGTATGCGCTTTGTCCTGGTTTTATTTTGTGTCCACCTTTAATTTATGAAAAATTCCGCGAAAAACTGCAAACAGTACAATGCGAAGTGTAATGAATGAACACATCGACCTGAACAGTTTGACTGACAATATTAGAGACACTCAGTGTCATAATTTTAATCTAGCAACTTCAGACAATCAGTGTGTGTTAACGACCAGTAACAATTCAAACTTAAATTATGAGCAAACAAATTTCATTATATCCAACGTAAATTTAACAACAACTGATGACACGGCGCGTTCTACCACAACGAACGCTGCCCAGTTTGACACATCGGATGTGCTAAATTTACACAGTAAGAAGATAAATGTGAATAATGAAGATGAGCAATTTACTCAAAATATGTCAGGTTTATTTGATTCCGATATAGTGACCAATCAGCAAACCTTTTCATGAATCAGACAATGACCAAATAGGATCAGAACACGTATCAAATGCAAGAACACAGTCACACAGCACAGGAAACAGAGCCGCTAAATTTGACGTTAATCAAATTATGGCAGTATTGCTACAATGTAATGAATCGAACAAACAACTTAATGAAAATTTCAAATAGTGGAATGAAAAATACGACAGGTCGATCAAAGAAACTAATGAAAACTTCAAACAGATTAAGGAACAGATCACAGCCGTTGCTGAGTAATGTAATGAAACTAAAGAACAATTACGTGAGGAAATTAAGGCTTTTGCTAGGAACAGCAGTGAGGAAATTAGATCCATTGGACAAGAGATACGCAATGCACACGAAACTACAACAAAATTACTTAAAGATGAAATCAGTGCACTCGCTAAACAATGATCAGAAAACCCAACACGGTTACACAATAAGCTTAAAACAGCAGCAGTAGAACTTTCACGCACCTTAGATGCCAAAGTTAACGATAAATTTGGACAACAGAACACCCAAATTGAGGAAGTTTTAATCATTACTTATAAAACAACGAAACACGTTACCGCAAATTCATACAGTAACAGAATAAAGTAAAGAAACAAGTCATGGAATCAGTTACTACGTAGAGACGGAACGACAAGCATAAATTGTTAGCAAAAATAAAAACATATGTAGACACAAACATTGCTACAATATCAGATGAAATTAACACAGTCAAAAACTCGAACACAGAACTACAGAATGCACTTACCGATCTGAAAACAAAAATAGACACTAGTATTCAGACCTCGGAAAATAAATACATAGAATACTTTCAGACAGTTAGCAATGGACTTGAACAACTGGAATAAGCACAGGATCCGATACCATTGAAGCAGATGTTAAGAAATTAAAGAAAACCACACGCAAAATGCAAAAACAAATTGATGCTTGTGACACCAAAAATTACGATCAGATAAAAGCACTGACTGAAAAATTTGATGAATTGGCCAGTCGAATTGACGTTATCGAAAACAATAATGAGACTAAATCAGACGATACGTCACCAGTTTCCTTCAGACACCCAAATTCCAAAATACATAGCAAACAATCAATGAGATAGGCACATCAAATAATATAATACGTCGAAAAATGTCATCGTTACAACATGAAGTGACAGAAACAAGAAATGTTTCAGCTTCTAACACGTCACAGCATACCCCACATTCTGAACATTTGTCACACTCCCACAGCCAATCCAACTTAGGCAAATTAAAGAGAGTATGTGACTTAGATTCCGAACAGACACAGACAAACAAATTATAATACAATCCTAATCTTGGTCAGACATTTAGAGACGATGATTTTGATTACAAGCACTTTCTGTCCGTAAGGACTGGATACAACAATTTACTTTTGCCTTTCCATCAACTTGGCCTGTAACACACAAATTAGAATTTATTTGCTGTTTTTTGGAAGGCGAACTGGCTACTTGTATGAGACCCATCACGAAACAATGTTACTCGGTAAAAGAATTTCAAAATGCTTTCCTGTCAGCGTATTGGTCGAAGACGACACAGTGTGGAATTAAAGAACAGTAAAGTAGCTCCCAGATTATGAAAACTCAAATTTCTCTACTATCACGCTATTTTGTGGTACAGCAAAACCAATATTTATGCGAACCATACGATGAGTCAGCATTAATCCAACTATATATTTCAAAATTACCACGTAAGGGGTTCATTAGGGTTTCATTACTATTTGCTAGTGCACTTGAGCAGACGTAATTTCAATGGATTGCTAACGCGCTGCTTGGGATATGGAATATCGATGCTACAATAGAATCGCAGGTCAGAGCATTGTTGGTAGTAAGTCGGATTTAGTAGCTCGCAGAGAGCAGTCGTGTTTTGTAGGTCGCACAGAGCACTTGAGTTCTGGAGTTCGGGCAGGGCAGTCCAGCTGTTGACTTGTGCTGGGCCGGTTGTGCAGAACGATGGCAGTGCCTGATTGATGTATATAAGGTAAAAAAAATATTGTTATATTGTTTTTTGCTACACCATATGTTAATTGTCACAACTGATTTAACCACAATTGTAATGTTAAAGTCTCTTGTAATTCCTTGCAGAATTGTTTCAATAATAACTTTTGTTCTGAAGAAAACTTGGGCCAGTCATTTATTTGGGTTTAAGGATTTTACGAATTTTTCCTATGCATACTCATATTGATCAAGCAAAAGAAAATCAGTTGTTTTCCTACAAATGATAATCTAGTAGCCAGCATTGCATTGGGCTGTGCCAAAAGTTTCTTATATGAGCAGATAAATAGATAATGTGATCCGGCGACATCATTGTGAGGTAAGTATTTTTCAGTATATTCAGGATGATTTCACAGGGCCATGACGTAGCCCTGGTGACATCAAAACTTATTAATGTCGATATGCTGTCAGTCGTTAATGGAAGTTCACATGAAAACTTGAAATTTTATTATTGAAAAGATATTTTTAATTGGAAACTACAAACGAGATTTTTCTGCGGGGATGTTACGCTAAACATGAATATTATAATTATTTTTATGATGGGAGGTTACAACGTGAACTATCGTCTTATCAGTTCTTCTATTCAGTGAGTTCCATAACTGTTTTCTTGCCCTCCCTGACTATACCTTATCTGATGACTTAATCGTCCTGTAATGCCACATCCCAAACGCTTCGTTTCTTTCCTTCTCCTGTTTCCTCTGTCGAAAATTCACTTACATACTATACTATATGCCGAACATATACAGAAATTTCTCCTTCAAAGTAAGGCCTTTTTCTTATACTAGTAGTTTCTTCAAGGGAGAATTGCTGTCTTTGACTGTGCTTCGTCCATTTTCCATTATTTTGCTACGAAGGTAGTACAATTTCATCACTTCATCTAGTATGTGGTCCCTAATTTTGATATTAAGTTTATCGTTAATCTGTTAAGTGCAACGTTAAACCTGTGCGAGGAATTTTTGAGAAAGTTGTGACTATGAGACAACCTAATGGGAACAGAATAATCAAACTGGAATTCGTTTCTCAAACACTCCAGCAGAGTATAACCAACAATAAACAGTTGACTCAGGTGCGGACGTTCTCCAAGCACAATGGCAAGTTGTAATATTTTGTATTAATATTACTCACTAGCCTAATTAGGCATTCTTGTGTCAATTAATATCATAACGCAGAAGGCAGTGCTAAGGCTAACCTAACGTTGCAAATAAATGTGCTACTAAATTGAAAGTCAGGCAAGTGGCCAATAAAATAGTAAACAGTAACATATGCCTCTCAACAACACGTACCTTAAACTAACTAGATGCAGCAGTTTATGGAAGCAATCACGAAAGCACATGAAACTAATAGCACGACTAAACAGGAAGGTGGATGAAATGATTCCACCTTAAATCGGGGGTTCTATTAATGATCATACTCTATGATATCATTCCTTAGTACAGGGTCTCTAAGCCTGTGCATTAACCAACTTGCAATATAATAGCTAACGCAGTAAATACTCCTTCCTTAAGCTCAGTTTGATGCAATGAATCACAGTGCAAATCTAAGTACACTGTCCCTGAAGGAGCCTTCGCTTTGCTTCTTTAACTACCTGGTCTAGCACATGAGGGCCCTTAAACATTGATGGTTTGAAGAACCATGCTCATCCAAACATGTATGAGAAATTATAAGTATTCTCATCAGTAATTGTTAATTACATAAAGCACAAAAAACTATAACTCTTTAAATAAAAAATGTGCTTTGATAAGAAGTCTTTCAACCTACTCAAAATATAGTTGGCTGTGCAGATGCCAACACAACATTAAATTCCAGTTCAAACACTTTTTCAGGAAATGGACACTGATAAAACTTTGTAATTCTGATCAATGTGCATAAGTGCAACAACTAAAAACCTTTTCACTTCAGATCGTCATTATTGTTCTTTGAACTAACAACTGTACTATTTTCAGGCAGCTTTTAAGTAAGGCAAATTTGCAAGAGAATGACTGCAGATAGATTTAAAAATTCATTTGAAGTGGAATATTTCTCAAACTATAAAACTAATCTTTAAACACTATAGCTCCACATGTTAGAAAGCAATCATAACTATTTTTACAGCTGCCGAATAATTTTAATTAATTATAATGGCGTCATTTGCAGTGGCTGTTAACATGGCGACAATGTATTCATGGCAGCAGTGTTAGCCTCGCCCAGTTACATATCTTCTTGGCGTCGGAATTATATTTTTACAGGTCCAAAAGCAGTACCGTAATAATAGTATCACCAAATGCAGTGTCTGAGGCCCATAAATACTGCTATTAAGCTCCTCTGGGCTCAAGACTCAAAGAATATGAGCCGCAATGATCTGTTACTGCTAGCGAGATGTTAACCACAGCACTGCTCACCCAAGACTCCTTGCCCATCACAAAGGACGAGTATCCACCTGTGCACCAACCACACCTTTTCCACTCCGCCAGACTACTTCCGTAGCAGCAGTAACATTAAGTTTCGAATTTCAGTTACTGGTACCATTAAATCTTTTCTACATCTTCAACATGTAAGTTACAACCTCAGTATATTTTATTAACATCACGGATAGATTACAATTTTAGCTTATTTATTTTCTATGTACTAATGTAGTAGGTTCCGATTTCTAACATTCGTTCACAAACAGTAGGTTAAAATTTCATTTCCTTACATAACCAGGAATCTGCTGTTACATTAATTTAAATCTTATCCTTTTGCGCATACAGTTGCTGATTAGCCCTGCCTTCTCGAAAATGACCTCACATAAATGCACACACTTCATCATTGTGTATGTAGTGTCTGTCATCTTTTGCCGATAATGACAATTTACATTGCTTTGTAGCGGAAACAGTATGCAGTTTGCATCGAATTATCCACTGAATAGTCAATCTGTCAACTTCATTTCATACACATTCTTGGTAATCGTTAATTCTTAATTCCTTAGCTGATGAGGGTCTCAAATATTTACCTCTATGCATTACGCACTGTGTTTGAGTTTCGAGAGGACACACACTGGCTCTCAGTTCCATGAGTTCTGTAGTAATGACACCCAATAATTTATCTTTCATTGTACCCATTTCGTTTCATTGATGCATGGAACGGAGGAGGAGGAGATTAGTGTTTAACGTCCCGTCGACAACGAAGTCATTAGAGACGGAGCGCAAGCTCGGGTGAGGGAAGGATAGGTAAGGAAATCGGCCGTGCTCTTTCAAAGGAACCATCCCGGCATTTGCCTGAAGCGATTTATGGATCACGGAAAACCTAAATCAAGATAGCCGGAGACGGAATTGAACCTTCGTCCTCCCGAATGCGAGTCCAGTGTGCTAACCACAGCGACACCTCACTCGGTACTGCATGGAACGTTATAAATGTTTCTATAAGAGTAAACCGAAGTGTCAAAGAACCTATACACATCACTTTTAGTATAATCATAAATAAACATGTCTGTGTAAAACATTTTAACAATTTTGTCTCAAATTCTTTTAATCTTTTGGAAATCTACAAGAAGCTTCTTAGAAATACCTGTAATATCCGTTGCTGCTAAAGGTTTATCTAACACATTGCTAAATTTATTCAGTGCAACAACAATCATATTCTTCTTAACCATAACCCTGCCCCTGAGATCAGGTCTTGCGGAGCAACAGCTCCGCAACACTATATCCACCTTTGCCAACTTGCTACTAGCTACAGGCCACTCATATTTTGCGCATTCTACGTAGTTTTGTCAAAGATACTGCTTTCCATAAGTCTTTAAAAATTCTATACGAATCCTCTGCATTCACACGTTTCTCAGAGTTAATATCGGTGTTCGGCTTCAGTTATGATATCTGTTGAATTTTGCTTATAATAAGATTATTATTCAGGCACTGCTTTAAATTTCTTTAATGCATCACACAACTTTTTATCATATAATGTGGAATTCACATTTGCTCTGGGTATTATAATAGATTGAAGGTAATGGATAGATAATTTCTGGATATTCAAGATCTACTTAAAATTTAAGCTGTATCTGAATCATCTAATACACTCATGGCATCAGATCTATTCACAGAAAGTCAATTAACATCAGAGGGTTGTGAGTTTTGCATCATTGCCAGCTGTAGGGAGTATTAATATCGAATTATATAATATAAGACTTATTGTTATTTTCGTTATTATCAGCGTATCTATTCGAACAGCGGACAATATTACCTGATGTAACGCTCAAGTACCTTTAATTGTTTATGTCTGTAATTAGTAGTAATCTTTCATTAGCATTTTACAGTAAAGAATCCTACAGAAAACTAGGTGAGTTTATGTAATGAGCTAAAACCCACTCATTCGTTTCGAGGCAGAGTGTGCGCAACTTTCCAAAGACATTGATCAATAGAATGACACCAGTTTTCAAATACAAGTCAGAAAAATATCCTAATTTCTTGCATCTCTATTGAAGGCAGCTGCTCATCCAATAAAACAGATTCGCAGCGACATGCGCCTTTCTTTTAACCAAATGGAACTGTTCAGTGTGGAGGAAATATTTTATTGCATGCAACTCATTTGTTTTAAAGTTGAGATACACGAGCCATGAGTTGTGCCATGAGTTGTGAAATTTATAAACTGAAATTTTGTGTCGTGGTAATGTGCCACAGTGATCGTTTTATTAAAAGTTTTATACCTTGCCATGTTACTCACAATCACAGAAATATGCTTCGGATTTATTTTCCCCCTTTTATTATGCTCAGTTTGTTCCACTCGAACATCGAGGTTCGTGATTACGTAATGAGCACCATTATTCGACCGATTGATAAACGTTACTGACACTGTAAAGTTAGATCCATAAATTAAACTGCAGCTAGCATGGACAGTTTCTAGCTAGCTGCCAGTAAAATGAGAAGGATCTCTTTATTTCCGGCCTGTTTGCGAGAAGCGTTCCTCCAAGATGTGACAAATTTCTGGTGATCGAATAACTTCTTTCTCATCACCGCTAATATTCATCAGCTTGTTTCACAAAAGTACCTTTTAATGCACTCAGCAGTCATATACAGTCATCTGACAAACCAGTCCACACACTAAACACGTCGGTACAGCAGACACTATCAACATGTCTCACTGTAGCTATAGTGTATGCAGAAAGAAATACTGTATGGTCTCTGCAACATAAATTTCGTCACGTAGACCCTTTTGTAGCAACGTTTCGATGCCTGGATATACGACAAATTGTAGCTTTAGTTGCTTAGTGCACTTATCTAATACTATGTATCGTTCTCTGCTTTGGACATGTCACCCTTGACTGGTTGGAGTCACGGACAGATCAGCACCCAACTTCGTTTTAGATTGGAAATAGCACAAAGAGCATTCACATGCTACAGCATAATGACAGGAAGGAGTAATGCTACTACATGCTAGCCCCAGAAGGTATGTTCTGAGGAAAATTTGTGAACTACTGTGTTTTCTACGAGCACATGCCTCCCATAGCTATATTTTTTCGTGATACGCAGCAGAACAGCTTTACACTCTTTTCTTTTGTATTTCTTTTTTTACATTTTCATTATTTTTCTTAAATATTTCAGATTTGGTGAAAAATTGCACCAGAGTATGAGCGTTAATTCAAATTTGCTGAGAAACGAAATATTTGCAGAGCTTAATGTATCTGAATATGAACGCTAACTCAAGATGTAGCGCATATTGTCATTTATTGTGTACAAACTAGCAGTACTTGACGATTTGAAACAACAGTAATAGCATATTTGTAAGCAATCAGTTTTGGTAACTTCCTGTTCATTGCTGCATGACAGCTCTCATTTATGTTCATGGTAAAATGAAGTTTAATTAGTTATTTGCAAATCCAACTACAATCGAGAACTTGGAAAGTTTTTGAAGTTTTCCATTTTTGTTCATTCGCCTTTAAAATAGATTGAAAAACCTTCACTGATATCATGAGATAGCAATAGAGATCCATTCTCGCTGTTCGTATAATCTTCCCTAAACTCTCCTGACTTGGGAAATAGGAATTTACTGCCAAATGAGACATTTATGTTAAACGTGTGGTTGAACACATGTGCTCTCTTGGTGAAAAATGGAAGCGTTTGGGGTCCTTAAAACCACCATGATTGACTGTTATGCCATAGCATATTCGACATTTAAAGGCATAATTCGCACAAAGCTATTCAAGATTATTGTAATTCATTTTAATGTACGATAATCATGGAATCTGCAGAACTGAATTAAAATATGTGCCACGGCTGGAACTTGAACCCAGGTCTCCTTGATTACTAGGCAGGTCTGCTAGCCATTACGTTTCAATGTGTTTTGCAGATGTTTCACCCCATATTAGACACTATCGAACTGTCTGTAGCAGTTCCCCTTTTTCACCAACTCCTTGCAAATAGAAATGTCACAGTATTCCAGAATTTCGTGACTACATTTTGTGGCTCCAGGTATAAGAAGATTCTTTTAAGGTATATTCACACAAATATACAAGAAGTGACACTATTGCGAGTAGAGTCCTTTAGCCATACATTTTGTAGCTGAATAGAGCTACGTATGTGTGTATGAAAAGCCTCTGGAAAGCACTTGCGCACCCGATAGTTGATTTTGCAATCTACACTACTTATGGGTGCTTGCTTTTAATATTTATATTCCCAATTAGTCAGCAAGATCTCAGACAAGTCATGACAAGTAAATGTCTGCACATCTCCATAAGGCCCTGCTGATAAAATTTCTAGGCGTGTCATATTTCGCCTAGTCGTCTTAAATCCATGTGTAAGAAGCGTTTGTCCCGTCCTCATTGGCCTGTGGAACTTCATACAACAACCATTCTTCAGATTCCGATATTTTTCGATATTTCCATAATGTTTCTTATGTTTTTGAATACTTTTCACTTTTTTGATTCTAGTTTATAGCGAAATCAAATGGATTTATAGAAATGTGAACTAGCCTGAATTTATAGGATTATTAGTGGGAGACATGAATGACATATACGTGAGTATGAATGTGTGGACGTTTTCTGGGATGCTTCTATCGCACAACAACGGCAGCATCATTCCTTAAAGCCAGCTGCGCTTGGGGCGCTATTTGAAGCTGACACACCATCACAGACGTAAGCACAATGTATCGCTGAGCAAGCAAGTTTTCCCAGACGCAGTCTTGTCCAAGGCAATTCGGCTGGGATACGAAGAACTGTGCCGGTAGTTTCCACTGAATTATTTCATGTATCTTGCAGTCACCAGCTGTGTAACGAGATGTGGGTAATGTGCACGCTTTTGGTGAGAAAGGCGGATTCAGGATTGAGGCATCTGGTTCCGCACTTTTCTGTCAGAGTCTTTTAGAGAGGAGCATATTCGACTCTTTCTGTGCTCCAATAGCACCAGTTTTGAGGTGGTTCCCTTCTTCTCCCTGTTACAGAACGGTGTGCGACTTCTACGAAATGCGTTCTATAGGTCGGTAAAGTGCTGATAGTTTATGTGTAAACTTCGACGTATTTACATACAATGTCACGTAGAAACAACAAGTAAGCACACTTAAAATAAGGTTTACACAAAATAGCCTCCAAACAAGAGCAAGTTCACTTTGCACAACTTTGCATAAAAATGCACAACTTTTTCAGGCTAAACCTGTGTTCTTTTGCAAGTACAAAGATATTCGTACACAAAATAATTTTTTGTAAGGTGCTTATGCTGCCATGTGGCACTACCTCTTAATTTACAGGTCAAGACAAGCTGTATAAGTATCAAGAGCCCGTTATACAGAAACAGAACAACATGAAGTTTTAAAGGTGACAAATGTAGTTTGGTGACCTCACAACACTTGTGATGGTCCGAAACTCCTACCCATGTGCCCACTATGTCAATTAAAACTATACTTACGCCTAAGACTGGATATTACATGCACATTTATGAGCATCAATATAGTAACTTTGAACCTCTGGATCTCTGTAACAGACCATGATATAGGAAAATGTTTCAAGATTCCCCGAAAATATCTTCTTAAAACATATGGAAAAATTTCGACGATTTACCACAAATAGAAATTAAAATAGTGGCCATCGCCACAATTGGTTCTTTTGGCGCCTAAGCAACCGCCCCTGAAGAAATGGTGTTTTTTAAAGTCTTGTAAGAGCCGCTGCAGACCGCACCTAACGGAAAAGGACCAACCGATTTGCTCAAGTTGGCTGTGCTGGAAGACGTGTGTTAAGGTTACATTATGACATTGTACTGAAGGATAGCTACAGTGTGCCCGATATTCTAATAGGTATACATGTGGTCGCTAGGCCAAGGGCTATCCAAAACATTTGACCCTTCACCTCTGTGACTGTTATAGCGTAAAGTCAAGCGCCGGCACTTCTGCCGGGAACGAGAGGGCTGTGAAGAAGACGTCAGTCAATTACGGGCCGACCGACCCCTCTCCAGGAAGACAACGCGACAGCAACGGCCTCTATGAGAAGCGGACATAAGCGCCACCCCCGACTTGTCGCGTCGGACAGTCAAACAGCAGCCTTAAGACTAGCGACTTGAATAGAAGCATCAACTGTATCACTTCGCTTGTATTAGTATTGTTACACTGAAGAACATTAATAATTTAGCATGTCGCCCTTCACTTTCGACACATCCATGTAATTCTCAGAGTTAAATACTGTCATTTACTTATTCGTAAGAAAACCCATTAATACGATTTGTTTGGAATGTTGTCTAGCGCTCCGAGAAAGCAGGTTTCCTTGACACCCCATATTGGACGTCTAGGCGGGATTAAACAGTGATCAACAGAATCTGAGACATGTCCGCCTGAGAATCGCATTTTTGAGCGCAGGTTTTAGGAACACGGTGGTACCGTGAACTGCCGTGTACAGACAAACAGCAGACAGCTCTGTAGTGTTGTTCAAGGTAGCGCAACCAACGTCATTGTGGCACGCAGTTGTCCTTTGTGAGAGTTAAGGAGTTCCCAAACAGGTGGTCCACATGTATTGGTCATTCAACGCCTCATAAGACCTGAAAGATCCATTCCTTGTCATTTATTCCAGTTCTCAAAATTATCGGTTAGTTTTCGCAACCACCCATTATTTTGACCCTAAAGGTCTGCTCTCACTGTATGCCTAAAGCCTAAAAGACGGCGTGTATTTGCGTTGTTTCAATATGGGAAATACTCAATATGCAGTCGAGTGCAAGAATAAAGACGGATATAAGAGATATTTCAATCTGTGATATCTCATACCTGATGGAAGATTTTTAAAACAGCGCATAGGGAATTTTATTAATTTCATTTACAATTTTCTTCGATACTAATATATCTTTTACTGTTGAGTAAAGTAATATTGCCACATGCTATACATCATCTGTCGTGGTGTGGTGTTGTAACAGCTAGCTGGCGATGTGCGAAAAATCATTTCGATACCCATCTGTTGGAAATTATTTTAACATTTGCTAATTTTGGAAGTCTCTAGGACTAGCTTAAGGGCTATTGCTATTTACTTGGTGATTCAATGTACTTATGTGCTTTCAGAGTGCAACATCAGTTCTCATTGCAACTGTAGTTGACTCTTGCTTGCTTCTGTATTCGAAGTGACATTTGTGTCCGTCATGGATACCTTTCTCCTACTGGGCACATTCAAACACTTTTTAGTATAGTGATGCAAACAGCAGTGCTCACATGAAATTTTATGGCAGTTTAAACTACCGCGCCAAGGCTCGAACCAGGAGCCATTGCGTTTCGCGGGCAAATGCCCTGATAACTGATATGTCTACACACAACTCACAACTGGCCCTCACTGCTTTACATCCGCCAGTACCTGTTCTCATACTGTGCAAACAAGAGTGCACATTCGGTAATACAGTACAGATTCATTTCTAGAACAACGTTTGCAGTACGGAAATATAGTAGGCAGTTATTTTCCCCCAGTTCTCCCTATTAACTTCTTCGGGCGCTATATATGTTTTGCAGTCTGTCTTGTTTGTCTGGTAACTGACTGTTTTCTGGTAAACTTAGCTCATTGAGTGGACATACTAATTGGAGACGAACAGGTCTCAACTTGGCAGTTGACAGCCTTTGCCGAAGGGCACACTGAAGTGGTCGATGGCAAACGACAAAATTGACATAGCGGTACGAGTATTTTGAATACAGTAAAGTGCTCACTATAATTGCTTGATTGCGTTTTTTTAGATAGTGCTGCTATAAATAATCGTACTTTGTCGTGTTTTCATTTCATTTGTGTCTTCTGTAATTTAAAACCTACATTAAGTGAAAAGCAGTGGTGTGTTTTTAAATTAGTGTTAACTTCTGCTTCACATATAATAGTTACGTATGGTCTTGGATCCATCATAGTGCTTTAAATAATATCCCAATGATAAATGCTTAGGAGTCTTAATATAAAATATAGTACTTTTACAGTTTTCATTCACTTTCTGTCTGGTACGACTAACGAAGTATTGATTGCACAAAAGCGTGCAGTAATCATAACAAGTGCTGTTGATCCATGGACTTCATGTAGGTACCTCTTCAAGGAGTTGGCATTTTAACTGCACCGTCACAACAGATATGTTCACTAATGAAATTCGTCGTAAATAGTCCATCACAATTTGACAAGAACAGTGAAGTACATACCTAGAACACTAGAGAGAAAAATGAGCTCTATTATTCATTGTTAAAGCTGTTAGTGGTTCAGAGGGGAGTTCAATATGCACGATTAAAATTTTTTTATAGTTCGCGCAGTAATATAAAATGTCAGATAGATAGCTAACCAAGATTTAAATCTTATTTAAAATCATCACTCCTGCACAACGCCTTCTATTCGAATGATGAATTTCTTCTTCAGAAATTGTAGCCAGTAAAAATAAAAAACTTTGTTGTAGTATAGCTGCAAGAGCGGGAATATAATGATAATATATTCATCAATGTTAACGCTAATCATGAATACATATCCTGCAGACTGTCTCATTCCACACCAATTCGATGAAAGAATCGTTCTTACGTGTAGAACATACAACTAACTTAATCATGTAGTTTCTACAGAACGATTCTCATTAGGCAAACAATGCTAACCACTTGAGACAGAAACGCATATTCACAATCTACTTTCACAACATTAGTCCAGGAACCAACAGCTTGTTACGTGGTTAATTAGGTTTATTTAGAGCATCTATTGTTACCATGGTGTGTTACACAGATTGCCTTGCGTATCATTCCAGTATAACACTTTCATTACACATTTGACCTCGAAAAGGTTAATTTTTCTGACATCTTAAGCTGATGATGCAAGGAGAAAAAGTTTTATTTGAAATAACTGTTTTAATTGTAAAATGTAAACTTTCACAGGAGGAAATGTCAGAATTATTCAAATACTCCGATCTATTTCTCGCACAATAGCTCAGAAAATTTTAATGAGAGGAATTGTTTTCGCCTTACTACGAGTTTTACTCTCGTTTACAACTGCTAATGGCACTCCATTTATTCTGCAGCAGTATATCTCTGCAGCAACTGACTACTCAAACGCCACCTTTATGCTATCGTTATTCCGTGATCCACGTTTCTGTCGTGAGTCGTCTTTGTATTTACACTGTTCACCACTATGTCTTTCACAAAACCTCAATTTTGTGTCGTAGGCTTGCCCTGGATAACTTTAATGTATTGCACCAAAATAAATACAAGACTGCAGTCAGTATTCAACATTAGCAGCTAGACATGTTTCTTCATATCAAAATAAACTCCCATTATCTCAGGAGAAAACCAACACTTAATCTTACATTAATGTGGTGTAGAATTTTTCCTTCATCGTTAAAACGCCATTAAAACGTAAGAATAGGTAGTTTGTTAGTTAGACACGTGTTCCATATATCATTTGAAGGAATAATTTATCGAGATGGCGCGGAACGAGCTAGTTTACAGGATACATACACATCTTTAATGTTAGCAAACACGCTATTACTGAGTCGTGCTCATGTAACTACAGATAAAAGGCAGGCTAATTTTATTATTTACATCCAAATTAATAGTAAACAACTTATGTAACTTCTTCATTCCACTTAGAACAAACGTGGTTGTGGAAGGAAATGCTTAAGAAACTGGTCTTGAACAATTAAGGAGGAGCCACTGAAATCATATAGAAACAAAACAACTGCTACTGACCAAACAGGCCATTTCTTAAATAATTTTCAGTGAGAAAACTGTATGAGGTTGTTGAAGAGCTTGTCAATGATGTTTTACCTTCCGATCGTTCTTAATCTGGAAAGGGTTTGGTTTGTGGTAGGTACATATACACCAGTCACATCGCTTGTGTCATGAAATAGTAGTTTCATTACTGCAAATGATCGTGTTTGTAACGAGGGCGACCATGACGTAGCCGTAATGGCATAACGTCAAAGTAAGGGTGGGGGGGGGCGTACCTACGCCACAGCGTTAACGCCAGTACGCTCACAGAGGTCTGTCGTGCTGACTGGAAGCAGCTTGTCGATATGGCACCTGCTCTTGAGATAATGAAGCTGATTCCGCGCATCGGGCGACGTGACACGTCCGACAGGACAGCGAATCCACCATGCGGGCGTCCTTTACGAGCATAACCTCTTTGAAGCATACGGCAACACACGAAAGCAAGCTCTGCCAGTAACAATCTAGATACTGTGCTGTCGAATTCCTGTCCATTTTCATTTTGCTTTTTTGTCTTTCACGTTCCGTGAGCGAATCAAAGCCACTTCGACACGGTAAGATTCATAACCAGTATTATCAATTATCCACTAATAAAGTCATCAGAAGAGCAAAACAAACTGCTAAACAATTTAGAAAAAATATCTGATTGGTGAGAAAAGTGGCAGTTGACCCAAAATAACGAAAAGTGTGACGTCATCCACATGAGTGCTAAAAAGAACTCATCAAACTTCGGTTACACGATAAATCAGTCTAATCTAAAAGCCGTAAATTCAACTAAATACCTAGGTATTACAATTACGAACGGCTTAAATTGGAAAGAACACATTGAAAATGTTGTGGGGAAGCCTAACCAAAGACTGTGGTTTATTGGCAGGGCAGACCTACTAAGGAGACACACGCTACACTACGCTTGTCCGTCCTCTTTTAGAATACTGCTACGCGGTGTCGGATCCTTACCAGGTAGGACTGATGGAATACGTTTTGTATTATAGCGAAATATGGGAGAGAGTGTCACAGAAACGATACAGAATTTGTAATATTTCACGGTACATAATACATTTGCTTTTACATTAGATCCAAATAACAAATATTACTTGACTGTATTACGGTTGTGTTCATACACTTAAAATTCGATAGGCACCTTCACTTGCGTAAATATAAAATTTTGCACACGCCTTATGTTGTTTATTGTGTGTCGATATGGTCAGCCCCTCAGACATCTTACTGTTGCAACTAACAACATAGATGGTCTATTGGTAAAGGCCTCATACATTATTGAACTCTTTGATAAATTACAGATATAGCGTAAGGTAACTGCCTTACTGAATCAAGAATCTCTTAAAAACTACAAACAAGTTATTGTATTTAAATTCAGACTCTACATTCATCAATGAGCCGCGACTTCCCCGCCTTATGCATTTCTTTAAACCTTGACTGTTACTCTGCGTTTGGTTTCCCTTGGTTATTGCCGTTATGTCGTGGTTCTTCCTCTTTCTGCGTGTATCAGCAGCGGTGTGTATCGATATTCGCACCCTGCACAATCTTCGGTCTGGTTCTTAGACTTCCCGGCAAGCTGGTGTGCAGCAGTCGGTCGGTTGGTGTGGATGATCTGCTGGCGGTCTCTACGCTATGTCGGAGTTTGTGGGAGCTGCTCCAATTGCTACAAGGTACGTGGATCACCAACCCAGTAGATCGGAGTTGAGTGGTGATTTAATTACCGAAGCCAGTCTGTTCACACGGTGCCGTTGGTTTTCATGGTTGGCTGTTGAAGGTATTCCCGTGAGCAACAGAGAGTGTTCGAGTTGGCTAAAGTTTGGCTACCATGCAGTGGAGTTCAACTGTATTTTCGTTATTTGAAGTCAAAGTGCACCAGCGTAGTTTTCTGATTTGTGGACGATAGCCTTCCAGTTATCTGCCCTGGCCGCTGACGTAAAATTCAGGCAGTGTCCCTTCCTCACCGTGTTGTTGCTGTCCAACACGTTGTGTAGTTTTGACAGCTTATGCATACTTGGTTGTGTGTGGCTACACCTTTTACGTTTTGGCATTGAGGTTCCTTGTGTAGCCGGCCGCGGTGGTCGTGCGGTTCTAGGCGCTCCAGTCCGGAGCCGCGCTGCTGCTACGGTCGCAGGTTCGAATCTTGCCTCGGGCATGGATGTGTGTGATCTCCTTAGGTTAGTTAGGTTTAATTAGTTCTAAGTTCTAGGGGACTGATGACCACAGCAGTTGAGTCCTATAGTGCTCAGAGCCATTTGAACCATTTTTCCTT
The DNA here is from genome assembly GCF_023897955.1 of Schistocerca gregaria. Classification (NCBI taxonomy): domain Eukaryota; kingdom Metazoa; phylum Arthropoda; class Insecta; order Orthoptera; family Acrididae; genus Schistocerca; species Schistocerca gregaria. The sequence goes on from NC_064925.1 coordinate 433,714,765, forward strand.
GTGTACTGGTCAGGTGGAAAACAAATCGTCTTGTCGGTGGGTTCGTTGAGTGTCTCGTGTTTGGGTTGCCGGCGGATCGGATATAGCTGGGACGACTACCTATCTCCCCTAAGCGAAAGTTAATATTTCAAGTGCAGACCGACGCCCGGAAACTTCTGAGCGCTGCTGGCTGTACTGCCTTTTATTATTGGTATTTGATTGTGTATTTTAATTACTCATAGCCGATGTTTCAATTTGTATGCTTTTTGTTGTGTTTTAAATAATGAGCCATGAGCCGTTTTAAAATTGAAAGTTCCTTCTTACTTGTCAAGTCTTGCACTGTATGGGCTTTCAGTCTCATTTTAAATATTTTTTTTCTAGATAAAGCTTTGGGTCTTCTGGCTTTTGGAAATTTACTTTAGTTTTGTGTTTCAAGCATGGGCCTTTAGCCATCTTAAAATTAAAATTCCTTACTTGTTAAATCTTAGATTGTTTGGGCCTTCAGCCTCATTTAAAATATTTCTTTTTCTGGATAAAGCTTTGAGCCCTCTGTGTTTTGAAAATCTATCGTAGTTGTGCTTTTCAATCATGGGCCTACAGCCGCCTTAAAATTAAAACTCCTTATTTGTTAAATTTTAGATTTTTTGACTTCAGCCTCCCTTTTAAAAAATTATTTAAGGATAAATCTTTGGGCCTTCTGCCTTTTTAAAATTTATTGCAGTTGTGTTTCTAAATTATGAGTCTTCAGTCGTTTTAGTCGTATATTGTTTGGGCCTTCAGCCTCACTGAAATATTATTTAAGGATAAAACATTGCGCTTTCTGCCTTTTGAAAATTTATTGTTGTTGTGTTTTTAAATCAGGGGCCTTCAGCCGTTTTAAAAATTAAAGAGGCTGTGGCCGTAAGCCATAAGTTTGTGTGATATATTCAGTCGACCGTTAAGCTTGGAACTTTGCACTGTAATGTTTGGGCAACTAAATCAAGTTATATGTGTCCGAGTGTAACTGACAGCCACTCATTTTGGGTCCATTTCCACAATCCCAAATACTCTTTTAGTCTTGCGAATTTAACCAGCCGTTTCAATCAATTTGTTCGGTTCTTAATTTAATGTTTCTATGTTTCGCATTCCTTTAGCTGCCAGGTGCACAATTTTCATAGAAATGTCAATACCATCAAATATACTTTTTGTGATTTTCATATGATGAGTAAATTCAGTCTTGTTGTTTGGGCTGATATGTTCATTGTATGAACTTACAAAATACTATTCAGTTTGGTCTGTATAAGAGCGATCAGATGTTCCAGATTGTAAACACAAAAAATATGTATAACACTTTTTCCATTATTTACAATGTTTTGTCTTCATTTAAACCTTAACTGACCTTCAGTTCGAAATTCTATTTTGTACTGTTCAGTGAAAGCATGTGCTAACTTTTCGGTAATACAGTCATAATATTTCAATGTTCCTTTCGTACTGTTAAATAAATTTATTCGGTGACAAATCAGTTTTTGGCTCAGGGCACTACCAATTGACAACTGAATGCCGGAAACACAGATAAAACAATGCACAACTTATACAGACGTTATTTATACAGGAGATACAAACGATGATATATAGAGTATTCATACAAAGAAATATCAAACTTTTTTATATCATGTGGTATTACTCAAATTAACTAACAGAAAACATTTGGAGATTCAGTTGTAAGGCATCTGGATTTCATAGACTTTACATGAGCTGGATCCATAACAACAGTACAATACACTCGAAATCTAGTTGCATAGAGCAGATCAGGTTATGGTTGTGGAGGGAGCCATAATCAGTTACTGTTAGTTACACAAAACACACAAACTTTAATTTCCTAAGAACCACTTAATTACACATTCACTTAAAAGGATTAAATTAAAACAATATTGCTGAAGGACTAGTTAAGAAAACTTGCAATATCTCCTGGGCTGAAGGTCCAAAACCACACCAAAAACATGAACGGCTGAAGGCCTCAACACAAGTTATAAAAATTATTTTAAAGAATACACGTCTCTAAAGGCCTTACTTAAAAAAAAATGTTTCACATGAATACTCGGCCGAAGGCCACACACAAGAAATTGAACAACTCAGGGACTAAGGCCAGGATAACAAGAATTGGAGATAGAACAATTTTTTAAATAGTTTTAAACGTATCAATTTTAAAAATTTTAATTTAAGACAGCTGAAAGTCTCATCCTAAAAATATATCACATAAAAGGTTGGCTGAAGGCCACACACTGGACAGTGAACAACTCAGGGCTTAGGGCCTGGATAACAAGAATATAGAAGAAACTTTCTAAATTTTAGTTATTCAACAAATCAGTTTTCAACTTTAATTTAAGTCCGCTGAAGGCCTTATAATAAAATCAAAACATACTAAAATAGTAGATAGCTGAAGGCCTCACACAGTACATGAGACTAAAATGAAAATCCAAATCTAAAACCAACAGAATACTGGTGCTCAGCACTTCCAACCTTCCTATCACTCCATCACTAAAAAATATCACTGCCTCTATTACACCAACTTTTAATGTATTTAGTTCTACAAAATCACTCATGGGTAATCTTTCCCATATGCAATGGTTGAAACTTTCATTTGTATTCTGAGTGATCCCATGAAAAGATACACTAAGCAGATCCGGGTCACTCAGGTCTGTAAAAATTGGTTTTATTTCATTCATAACAGGCTCAGGAAGAGAATGCTTATGATGCTATATTTGACCACTTTCTTCGTCTTTTTTTTGTAACCACACCAAGTATTTGCTCCTTTAGGGCAAAGTCCGTGAGTAGGATGGTCATCTGTGGACAACTTATGGCCCATACAGCTTTCCTCATTGTTGTAACATAATTGAGAGGTGCAGTTCGTGCAATGGCCAGTCCATAGTAACTCTGAGGAAGGTCTATTTCAGTTTCTGTCAATCTGCCTCTGTCAGACAGAGATTTTCCATCAGATAGCAACTTTCCTTTCGTTTCTCTTCGTAGCTTCCTCAATGTAGCACACATCCTCTTTTTCACATGTTCACAACACTCCAGTTTTGTTACCAAGGTATCGCCATAGACATTGAACTCATTAATTTCATTGAAACTCTTAAGAATCCCCATCGCCTAGGTACTTCGTATATCTAACGTTATAAATGGGTATCGACCTCCGAAATATTTTTAGAGCTCCATCACACTCCTTACTTCCACTGTAACCGTCATAATTCTTAGAACAGTGATGTTCAATTTGTCCTTCGGTGTTACAATGGCAGATGTGGCACTACGTAGATAAGCACGCAACATCAAAAAAATTTTCCATTCAGCAGAGAAGTAGCACTTACAACACCATTCGAGGAACTATGTCCTCGACGTTGCCAAGTCCCATCAAGTGCCACAGCAATATTCCTGGTGCCACTAATATTTACACTTTCTTCTACTGCATGTTCCATAGATGCCTTAGGCACAACCACCAGGGCACCTACAAGTTTTTATGCGCTTGCTGAACCTACTGGGAGGAGGAGGAAGGTACTTGAAATCACAAAATGTTTGACCAGACTTTTTTCCTTTTCTTATTGCACTGATTGCATACACTAACTTCAAATTCACGTCATATGAATTATGCACAATGTTCGAAGTCATTTTCGAGGTAGATGTATTGCAGGATATACACAGAACAACTAATTTTGACAATAAACACTTCTTGCTACTTTGTTGTTCAGTTACGAGGGTCAGTCAAAACGTAATGCCTCATTTTTTTTTTCTACATTTAATTGTCAGGAAATTTAAATGCAATTACATAGGTTGAAAACCACAACATTGAGGATCATTTTGTCATTTTTCAATGTAATCTCCGCCCATCTCTACAGTTTTGGTCCATCTTTGAACAAGGGCATGTATCCCAGCACGGTAAAAATCACAGCTCTGCTTCCTAAGCCATTGACGCACGGATGTTTTGATGGCCTCCTCATCTTCAAAATGAATCCCACGATGAGCTTCTTTTACTGGCCCGAACAGATGGAAGTCTGATGGTGCCAGGTCAGGGCTGTATGGGGGATGAGGCAAAACTTCCCATCCAATTTTGACAATCTCGTCAGAGGTGTGACGACTGGTGTGTGGTCTTGCATTGTCATGCAAAAGAAGAACATCTGCCATTGATTTTGTTGGGCGAACTCGCTGAAGACGTGCTTTAAGTTTTTTGAGGGTTGTGACGTGTTGAACGGAATTTATTGTGCATCCCTGCTCCAAAAAATCAACCAGAATCACACCCTCTGTATCCCAGAAAACTGTTGCCATAACTTTCCCTGCCGATCGCACAGTTTTGAATTTTTTCTTCCTCAGCGAGCTTGTGTGATGCCACTCCATTGACTGCCTCTTTGATTCGGGTTCAAAAAAATGCACCCATGTTTCGTCCCCGGTCACAATTTTTTTCAGAAACTCATCTCCCTCCAAACGGAAGCGCTGCAAGTGTTGGGAGGCTATTATTTTCCTTGCCTCTTTATTCTGATCGGTTAACATTCTTGGAACCCACCGTGCACAAACTTTTGAGTACCCCAATTGTTTAATAATCGTGATCACACTGCCTTTACTAAGAGAAATAATGTGACACACTTCATCTGCAGTCACCCGACGGTCACCACGAATGATGTCATCAACTTGCTGAATGTTGTGTGGAGTCACTGCACTCACCGGCCTGCCGCTCCGCTTTTCGTCAGTCAACGGTGTTTGCCCTTCAGCTTCCTTACAACGACGAACCCATCGTCTAACAGTGCTGACATCCACTGTCACAACACCATACACCTTCTTCAGTCTTTCATGAATGCGTATGGGCGTTTCACCTTCTGCATTCAAGAATTCAATCACACAACGCTGTCTCAAACGAACATCGATGTCGGCTATCTTACAAATTTCTGCTGTGCTGCCACCTGTTGACACAGAAAGTTACTACTGCAGTGGATTGCAGAAGAAGGTTTGAGGAATGGCGCCAAATTCAAATTTTTCACTTAACTTAATTTTTTTAAGTAGAAAAAAAATGGGAGGCATTACTTTTTGACCGACCCTCGTATTTCCAGACAGCCTACATCATCACAATGTTTACATTTCACCACTTCCTTTATCAAAGAAGATAAGATGCCCACATAAAGAACAACAGATCCACTACAAACAGTGTCATTGTTAACACAAAAATTTGAATCACCAGCAGGTGTGCCAAGTGGGAGTTTCTTCGTGAAGAACTGATACATAGCACGTTCTTGTAGTGGCCATTTTCGTAGCAGCTTAACATAAATTGCAGTTGTTTCAAAGAAAATGCCTTTTGCATGCTGCACATCGAAGTTTTTATTTTTGTTTATGCACCCAGACGCATTTCGCCCTTTTTACAAAGCATTATCAGTGGGTGTCCTGAAATATTACATGATTTGTCCTTCTTACATATAGATTATGGTTTCACATCTAGGTTGTAGATTTAACGTTATTTTCCGAAATGGAAGGCGGCTTACAGGTAACTTCTAATTCACTACAACTAAGCAAACTGCTTTTTCTCATCTGGCAACCTGGTGGACATCTTACAGTTCACTTTCAGTTCACTGTTTTCGTTACACATCACTGATCTGCCATCTTTTAATAGAGAGATTCGTTTGTTTTTCTAAGTGTTACCAACTGTTTTTTGAATGTGTGTGTCTCTGTGTGTGTGTATTAGAGAGGGAAAGAGATTTCTTTTTTTTCTAAAATACCGAAACAAAGTTCTACACTCGAAAAAACAAACTTTATATCTAAAACTATGTAATACACTTGTACAACTTGCAAATAACATTAATAATCCTGCTGTTTTTTTTCTGATCTGGTCAAAAAGGTTGAAAATTACACAGACACTGTCTTGAAAGAATTTGAAGAAAAACACAAGAAAAAGATAACACAGCTCATTAGACAACAGACAACAAAGGAACATAAACAATAAACAGCCAAACCACACTAACCAATTTTATCCACGGTAGGTGAATCTCACAGACACACAGTTAACCAATGAAGAAAAAGAACTCTTAGAAAAAGGACTCACATATAATGTGAATACAAAAGTAGATGAAGAATACATAGAAAACTTCATAATACAATGAGAAGCCATTCTAAAGGGCAGTAAATTATATCCAGATGAAAATGAAAAAGAAGAAAACGAACTACGTAAGTTCAACATTCAAGAAGTAAGGAACCTCGCACAGGACTCGGTTTGCAACGATCTTTGCGTGTTTACACCACTTCAGCTGAGAAACAATATTAACTCGAAGAAATTTTTAATTTGTTACTCACTCTGTAGAACTCACTTGCATTTACTTTAAAACTGTCATTTTTCCTTCCTTAAACTGAAATTCATGGCATCTGTTTGCTTTACATTCAATGTCACTTTATTATATATAGACCAACTGTAAACGTCCTTGAGTGTATCATTTGCTATCTCTGCAAGAGGTTGTCTTGTTTCATCAGCACTTATTATATTGGTGTCATTACCAAATATATTTTTTCCGTGATTAAAACTACTGGGATAGTCATTGATATACAACAGGAACAATACTGATCCTAAAGTGTTAGGTTGAAAACACCCAAAAACATTTACTTTGGTTCTGAGGTTATTTAAAGTTAGTGTTCTCTTTTCTCTTTGGAATCTCTTGAGTAGTTATTATTTTAACAATTCATTAGTTACACCTCTTTTTTCAAAATTTCGTATATAGTACAGTCTTATATTCGACAGTCTCAAAATGTATAGAAAGCTGCAACAATATATCTGTGACAGAGTAATACCTGTCAAGAGTATCAAGTGAGTTCTACTGTAACCGGTCCTGTATTTATGCCATTTCAGAGCAGAAACTGTGATTCACTTAGGTCTTTGTATTTATTCAAATAATTCATTGATCTTTGTTTCATGACTGATTCTGCTTATCTCGAGAATGATGACGGTAGAGAAATGGGCTCGTAGTTTTCTTGTCTTCTGTGTTAGTTTTCTTTAACAGAGGCCCATCTCTTGCCTGTTTCAAGTATTCTGCTAATTTCTCTGATGTGAATGCCCCATTTGTTACTTTTGTTAAGTAAGGTCGCGTACACTGTATGCATTGTTTCAGCACAAATTGGTACTTCATCAAACCATATTGGCTTTTTGTTTTATAGGTGTTGTACAGTTTTATTTACTTCGTATTCTGTGTTTGGTAGTACCGCCATTCTACTTAGTGCATAATTGCTTACGGGTGTTATATTTGCTTTCGAAAATTATTATTGTAAATTTCTCTACAATAATTATAAAATGCCCATTCACATAGTTTGCTAGGTGGTGTATATCACTCATTACTTTACTCCCTTCCTCATTAGTATGTTATTTTACTTCTGGTTGTCTCCTGTTTCTTGTCTAATGAAATCTCGGACTGCTTTGGTTTTAATTTCTGCTTTGTATATAATTTTGTCATTAAATGTTTCTTTCCAACAGTGAGAAATTCCTCGTAAATCTTTTTGTACATGTTACAGAAATTTAAGAACCGTTTTTCGTCGAAATGTTGTACTTAATTCCTAATGACTGATACCCCTTTAATTCTGAGAGAATTGCTACTGATTTGTATACGTTTGGAAATTCCTCGGGAAAGTTAAATTTACATAATGGCTATAACTTGGTGAATTTCGCCTTTACATTATGGTCTCTATATACTTAATCACAACTTTGCTGCTTCTCTTGCAAAATCTTGTATTTCCATTTTTGACGATTGTCTATTGTAAGCCAGAACTTAAGGGATATTTTTCAGCACTATATTTTACTGCTATTATCTGGCAGAAACGTTGAGGCATAGTCGACTTATGTCTGAGTGCATCCTTTTCTGTGGCAACACATGTCTAAGCACAGGTCAGGCAATTCCCATAAATTACGGGCCAGTGGTTTGTGAGCGCAGGGCCAACGCCCGATAGCTCCTCAGATGTGTTCCAGTCGGGAATTTGGTGTGCAAAGATATCAACCTTAGTACGCTATCATGTTCCTGTAACCACTGTAACACGATTATAGCCTTGTGACATGGACAGTTATCCTATGGAAGGTACTACAGTAGTCGTGGAAGATATTAAGCAGGAAGCGATGCAGGAGGACCGCAATAATGTTCATGTGGGCCAAAGCTATCATGGTGACTTCAATTGCAGCCACGTCTCATGGAGACCCAAATGATCGTTCCCCACAGCACAACATTGCCCCCCCCCCCACCCCCCACTAGCAGGCAGTCTCGAGAAGCCGTTCGGCTGGATAAGTGCCTGCGCGGCCCGATTATTAACCTGTTGTAACAAGAAACGTGACTCGTTCGACCACATTACATGTTTTCATATTAAACCATGAGCGCTCAACAATATGCTATGAAAGATTTTTGCCAGTGCCAACATTGTACTCAGTCGTCATATCTGCCAGAAATCGCCATATATCCAGCATTAAATTGGTAAGAGATGGAACGGATCCCCCGTGGTACACAAAAAAGGTCCGAACGGTGTTGCAGAGGCAACGGAAAAAGCATGCGAAGTTCAGAAGAACGCGAAATCCTGAAGATGGGCTAAAATTTACAGACGCGCGAAATTTGGCACGTACTTCGATGCGAGATGCCTTTAATAGGTTCCACAACGAAACATTGTCTCGAAATTTGGTAGAAAATCCGAAGAAATTCTGGTCGTATGTAAAGTACACAAGCGGCAAGACGCAGTCAATACCTTCGCAGCGCAGTGCCGATGGCACTGTTATCGACGACTGCGCCGCTAAAGCGGAGTTATTGAACGCAGTTTTCCGAAATTCCTTCACCAGGGAAGACGAATGGAATATTCCAGAATTTGAAACACGAACATCTGCTAGCATGAGTTTCTTAGAAGTAGATACCTTAGGGGTTGCGAAGCAACTCAAATCGCTTGATACGGGCAAGTCTTCAGGTCCAGATTGTATACCGATTAGGTTCCTTTCAGATTACGCTGATACTATAGCTCCCTACTTAGCACTCATATACAACCGCTCGCTCACCGATAGATCTGTACCTACAGATTGGAAAATTGCGCAGGTCGCACCAGTGTTCAAGAAGGGTAATAGGAGTAATCCATTTAACTACAGACCTATATCATTGACGTCGGTTTGCAGTAGGGTTTTGGAGCATATACTGTATTCAAACATTATGAATCACCTCGAAGGGAACGATCTATTGACACGTAATCAGCATGGCTTCAGAAAACATCGCTCTTGTGCAACGCAGCTAGCTCTTTATTCGCACGAAGTAATGGCCGCTATCGACAGGGGATCTCAAGTTGATTCCGTATTTCTAGATTTCCGGAAAGCTTTTGACACCGTTCCTCACAAGCGACTTCTAATCAAGCTGCGGAGCTATGGGGTATCGTCTCAGTTGTGCGACTGGATTCGTGATTTCCTGTCAGGAAGGTCGCAGTTCGTAGTAATAGACGGCAAATCATCGAGTAAAACTGAAGTGATATCAGGTGTTCCCCAGGGAAGCGTCCTGGGACCTCTACTGTTCCTGATCTATATAAATGACCTGGGTGACAATCTGAGCAGTTCTCTTAGGTTGTTCGCAGATGATGCTGTAATTTACCGTCTAGTAAGGTCATCCGAAGACCAGTATCAGCTGCAAAGCGATTTAGAAAAGATTGCTGTATGGTGTGTCAGGTGGCAGTTGACGCTAAATAACGAAAAGTGTGAGATGATCCACATGAGTTCCAAAAGAAATCCGTTGGAATTCGATTACTCGATAAATAGTACAATTCTCAAGGCTGTCAATTCAACTAAGTACCTGGGTGTTAAAATTACAAACAACTTCAGTTGGAAGGACCACATAGATAATATTGTCGGGAAGGCGAGCCAAAGGTTGCGTTTCATTGGCAGGACACTTAGAAGATGCAACAAGTCCACTAAAGAGACAGCTTACACTACACTCGTTCGTCCTCTGTTAGAATATTGCTGCGCGGTGTGGGATCCTTACCAGGTGGGATTGACGGAGGACATCGAGAGGGTGCAAAGAAGGGCAGCTCGTTTTGTATTATCGCGTTATAGGGGAGAGAGTGTGGCAGATATGATACACGAGTTGGGATGGAAGTCATTACAGCATAGACGTTTTTCGTCGCGGCGAGACCTTTTTACGAAATTTCAGTCACCAACTTTCTCTTCCGAATGCGAAAATATTTTGTTGAGCCCAACCTACATAGGTAGGAATGATCATCAAAATAAAATAAGAGAAATCAGAGCTCGAACAGAAAGGTTTAGGTGTTCGTTTTTCCCGCTCGCTGTTCGGGAGTGGAATAGTAGAGAGATAGTATGATTGTGGTTCGATGAACCCTCTGCCAAGCACTTAAATGTGAATTGCAGAGTAGTCATGTAGAAGTAGAAGTAGAAGTAGAAGTAGATTAACAGAGCGCATAATTCCCCGAAATCCACGTTCTGAGATGAGATGTGGACGTCCAATAACTTGCAGCCTATTCGTAGTTTAACCATTCTTCAGCCACTTTTCATTTTGAGTCGTTTCTGACTGGCGTGATAGGGTCCCAATCTCTTCATCTCAGAGCAACACTTCAACCCTATGTCCTCGGTAATTTGCTGGATATATTCCAGTCTGTCTCTGCTATCATTTCTGCTACTTCTCATTACTTTCGTCTTTCTTCGATTTACTCTCAGTCCATATTCTGTACTCATAAGAACGTTCATTCCATTCAACAGGTCCTGTAATTATTCTTTACTTTCACTGATAATAGCAGTGTCACTAGCGAACCTTATCATTGGTATCCTTTCACCTTGAATTTTAGTTCCACTCTTGAACTTTCATTTTATTTTAGTCATAACTTCTTTGATATACGGAATGAACATTACCTAACACATTCTCAATTTTCTTTTCCATTCTTCTGTATATTATTTTTGTGAACGATTTTGATGCGTTAGCTGTGAAGCTAATTATGCGATAACTCTCGAACTTGTGGTTGTTGCTTTCTTCGGAATTGTGTGAATGATGTACTTCCAAAGGTCAGATGGTTCATCGCCAGACTCATACATTCAACATATCAACGTTCATAGCCTTTTTGCTGCCACTTCACCCGATGATTTAAGAAATCATGATGTAATGTTATCTATCCCTTCTGCCTTATTCGAACTTAATCTTGCAAAACTCTTTTAAATCATGATTCTAATACTGGATCCTCTATCTCTTCTTTATCGCTTCCTGTATTTTCTTCTATCACGTTGTCAGACAAGTCTTCCCCTTATAGACTTCTTCAGCGTTCTCTCCTCTGTATTTAACAGTGCAATTACCATTGCGCTCTTAACATTACGTGCTTTTACTTTCACCGAAGGTAATTTTGATTTTTCTGTATGCAGATTCAATACTTCCGACACTAATTTCTCTTTAGATTTCTTCACATTTTTCATGCAGCCATTTCGCCTTAGATTCCCTGCATATCCTAGTTATTTCATTCCTAAGTGACTTGTATAAATTTATTCCTGAGTATCCCTGAACATTTTCGTAATTCATTATTTCCTTTGTTGCCCGTGGTTTCTTCCCAGTCACCTTCTGTATACCCATGTTCTTCTTCCCAACTTCTGAAGTTGCTCCTTTTATAGATGTCCGTTCCTCTTGAACTGTTCTGCCTGCTGAGCTATTCCTGATCGCACTATGTATAGCCTCAGAGAACTTCAAGTGTATCTCCTCATTCCTTAGAGCTTCCATATCCCATTTCCGTACCCTTTGATTATTGCTCACTGGTGCCTTAAACCTCCGCCTACTGTTCGTCATTACCAAATTGTGATATGAGTCTACATCTGCTCTTGTGCATGCCTTTCAATCCAGTATCTGATTTGAGAATGCCTTCCTAAGCATGACGTAATCTAACTGAAATCTTCCAGTATTTTCCGGCCATCCACTTCACATAGTAGCACGCAAACAACAGACCAGCTTCTCTGTTCCCGAAATTCCCGTTCGCAGGAGAAAGACTGTAAGAATCTTCCGTTTGACAAAGCCAATTATTAAATTTCTCCATTTACATACTAAGTGGTCACTAGAATGATTCTCCCGTCTTGTCGGCTCTGCTTATAAAGTATGCTGAGAAGTCTGAAAAACTTCTAAGAGTGATTGAGGGTAGGTTGTACTGAGAAATAGCTGTTAGGAAACAAATTCGATAATTAGCACCGTTTGCGAGATAATTAGCACTGAACTTAGCCAATCAGTGCGTTGCGCTCGCAACTTCCAGTAGCCAGCAGATACAGTCAGTTTTAGTTGTTCTCATAGTGCAGATAATAGTGCACGATAGTCCTCAGTCCTTGGCACAGGATCGATCATCTCAATTTTGATCGCTCTCGTGTTTGGGTTTAGGAAACGAAACAAGAGAGCCTCTCGAATCCGCGCGCGTGATGGTCTGATGGGCTAACCCATGTTTCTGAAATAAACCACTTTCAGCTGTAAATGAAGTTTTAGAGTATCGCGACTGATTTCGTCATTTCAAATCACGCCTTGTGATTAAAATACATCAGTAAAACATTTAAGCCCTGGTAGGGGATGGAGCGGGGCTCGCCCTTCTCATACATATTGGCGTATATACAATTGGTGAAGTGATCTGAATCCGTGAAACTTATTGTGTTTCTGCAAAGTTCAAACACAGCTGAAAGAAATTCATTTCAGAAACATAGATTACTTCAACTGCGATTACCCTCAAAAGAAGAGTATTTTATTAGCTGATGTCGATGATAACTGACTCGGAAATGGTGAAACTTATCGATTTTTTTTCTTAACAATTACTTATCACCTTAATGTACCCTAAACCCTCATACAAGATTTTCAGACTGTTTCTGACCACGCTGTATAATTTACCTACGTCACGTTCCTGCGAAATCACCAAACGGGCTTTCAATCAAGCAGTGATCATAGTGGTTTGTCTTATCATTGGTTTTCAAATTCGAGAAGCTATTCTTCGTACGTATCTGCGTCGTGTTTTTGATTGTACTACATGTTTTCCGAGCTTTGTGACGGTTGCATAGTAATTTTTTTTTTAATTTACGGCGTTGAGATTCCAGGCGTACTTTGGCTCGTTGGTTCTTCATTCGGCCGTCTCCCTCTTCATTGCAAATGAGAGTTGCATGTTTCTCCAGCAGTGCATATACATGTAGTTCGCATTCAGAAGGGTCGCTTGTTGCCTAAATTGCGGCTTCGTGCTTGCGGAATAACAGAGGATCCCCAGAAAGGGATACCCTCGCGCTGGCGGCGCAACGCCTTTGTTCACGTGCACATTGTCTGTGTATATCTGTGAGCGCTTCTCTGTGCTGGCAGCGTGAGAGTACATTGGTCTGTTCTGCAGCAGCGACTCGGCAGTAGAGCGAAAATGAGCATTCTCAGGTTCTGGCATAAATAGCAGTCCATCTCGCGCTAAATTGCAAGCTCTGGTTGAAGCGTCCGCTTACTTCCTTCTTAAGGCGTCTGGGATCAAGCTGTGATAACCCCTGCAGTCTTATGGAAAATGTTAATTGAGCCTATTGAAAATCGTCTGCCGTTAGACACCTTTCATGCAGTGTAGTGATGCGCTCATCGGTAAGAATGTTATTTATTCGCCTTACAATGAGAGACCAAGACGTTCGTATCACATATTTACTTCGAGCTTCTTACGTTTTAATAGAACACTAAAGCAAAATATTGTGCATGTAGTAAAGTGTACTACTTAGGCGATTTCGAGAAAATCGCAAGAAAAATTTTACTCGGCAATGATGTACCGTTCCATTGCGACCATGGCGGCGGTCATGTCCCAAATCCCCTTCGTTTTTAATTTATATTTTTCTCAACACTAGTCATATTATTTCGCACATGCTACATTTCATAGGTTATATAGTAGAAAAAGAAAAAATGTATTTTAACGAACTATTACTGGATTTTCAATGTTACTTCTCTGTTTACTAATCTATACTATCACAACAAATGTTATGTGATTTTTATTTCAGTAGGCAGGATAAAAACTTCATCAAGCGCCTTCAAACTAGTTTGTATATGACTGACAACGAACAAGAAATTGTTTCTCATGAAGATGCTATTGGAATACATGCAATCGTACATCGCCAATTTCGGCGCCGATGTTTATAAAAGGTAAGGGAGAGAAATTTTTCCAAATGTGAACATGCTTTGATTTTCTTTAGAAACTCTGAAGTTTCCTTTCGGAAACGGGACAGTTGCATTCATTCGATGAGGTAGACGCCTTTTTAATTTGTTTTACGTGTCTGTAAAAAAAAAAAAATCACCTTGCAACATCTACTGCCGAAAGCATATCCGACGATTAATCGTACATTACATTCATATTCTGGCGTATTGCACCTCACTGTATTACTGAGTATACTAATTTACACCTTAATTTATGGATGTTTGACTTGGGCTTTCCAAGCCTGTCCCTCCTCTGTGAGACCTGTGGCTGCAGATCGAAATGTTCAGGTGCAAAGCAGTTCTCGGTACCCTACCCAATTGCAGGTATGAAGGATTTCGGAAATCACGCTGGGCATACATTTTCAGCAATAAATTGAGTATTTGGGCCTTTACTTGCCGATAGTTCTATATGCACACTTGTTGCAATAATAAAAATCAATAAACAGCCAAAAAACATTGCAAATTTAGTAAAAGTTCATGCAAATACACGTTGCTTTTCATCATATTACCTTTAAAATGTAATACGTACGAAATATTATGATTAGTGAAGAAAAAATGACAATAAAAAAAAGATCAGTGGGACTCGATCCAGGCATCAACTGATTACAGAGCTTGAACTCGAAACATACAGTGGCCGCCATCACGCCCCAACGCACCGATACATCACTGACGCGTAAAACTTCTCTTGCGATTTTCTCGAAGAGACGTCTATCCTACCAATGTCCGCTCGGTATGGTGCCTCGATTAATTGACTTCTGGGTGCCTTTAAATTTCTCAATTTTTATAATCCCGATGTTAAATTTTAAGGTGTGCTTGGTTTGGCTATGTTGTATTGAAACTGAAAGGGATGTTTTGGCAGGTCTCTTCTACTATGCGGTGGACCAGCCAACAGAAATGCTTGCTGGGCAGACTCTGTTAGGGAGGAACGCATGGTCAGCAGATAAATCGACAGATTTTGTTCTTGTGTCTGATGCCGCGAGGTTGTGCTGATCTGTCTACTGTAGGAACTTTGTCTTATGATAAAACAACTGTGAAGTTGAAGCGTCATCGTTCTGTTTTATGATGATATGGTTGCTTCCATTCACTGGATTTGCCCTGCTGTTCTTTGTGGAATATCAGTTTTATTTACAATCGATATTTTGCACTCATATTCAATGTAGGTAATATTAGTTCTTCGTTCGAGTTCGCAGATTCGTTAGAACACTTGGTAATTAATATCCAACATCTGTTCGGTTAGATGGACTTGCAAGTTCATTATCTCATTGCTTTATCAGTAAATAACATAACGGGTGTTAATATGAATGAGGGCTGATTTTCCTTATCCTTTGAGTGTTTATCGTCATGTAAATACACATGGTCCGTTTAAGGGCACTTATTTGTGAACAATATGTATTAAGTATTCATATAATTTGAGATTCTTCAGAATTTCTGTTTTCGCTTCTCTAATCTTTTTTGAAATCTTTAGAGGTGTTCGCATAAGAACTACATTTTCGAACGAACTTGCTTCGCTTTCACTATATTTCAAGCAGAAACACAATAAACTACAGTAGTGATGGCACTTTCAAATTTTTAAATTAAATTTTCAGCTAGTCAGGTAACTTCGTATAGCAGTGTAATGCCATAGAATATGGTTACAGTGACGGAGACTTCGTCATGGTAATTCATACTGGTTCACATCTTTTCTGTTTATTTGGCGATGTAGGATACATATTATATTTGTACGAATATAGCGTGTGATTCATAGACACATAATGCGATTAGCTACATGACATCTGTTGTAAGGATTATTTTGCCTGTTTTATCTTGGTCAGTTTATTGTAAACCCACCTTTAACTATTCATTTGCGCTGAGAGAAAGTTACTTGTCACTATGAAATTTTAAACAAAATTAGTGTAATTGCTTCTTCTCACTTATGGGTCACATTTTATATAAAGGAGAATGTTTTAGGCAACTGAAGACCTGGCTCATAGTCTCATACGAACTCAAAGATTGAAGTATAGAGCAATGACATGTTTTCACTGTCTCAGATGTAAGAAGTGGCACAGAAACAGTGGATACAGGTTTCCACTATTGACATTTCAAGGCACAGATCACTGTAACTGAACATTTTTCCTTTGATACACAAATGTATTATTCTGAGTCTTGGTGTTTGCTTGAAAATTATCCAGTGTGGAATGCAAGACACTAAAAAGGCCATAATTGATATCAATTCGCTGTCAGTTTTGGTGATGTGTCATGTTAGAAAAACTAAACTTTGTGTGACACAAAAAATGTTGTTTCCCAGTAATTACGGTTTTCCATTCAATATGCATTGAAGGTAGTTGCAAGACAAGTACGATTTCAGTATTAACCTCAAAGTATAGTTTTTTTCAAATGGTTCAAATGGCTCTAAGCATTATGGGACTTAACATCTGAGGTCATCAGTCCCCTAAACATCGAACTACATAACAATTGGCTAACGATAGGCTTAGCCGTATCAAGGGATATTGTTTTTACAGGATAAGAAAATTCTGTAGTGAATAAAAGCTTCGTATTCCTGGTTTTTGAGGACCCTTTCCTCCGTCTCCATTGCACTCGCCTACTTTTGCAAGTTGCTTCAAAAATGGAAGCCTACCTGAAGAAAATAAAAATTGCAAATAAATTTTTCTTAAATAAATATTAGCCGCAAGATATCAGTTTCTTGATCTGTCCATTATTTCTGCAACGTACTGTATTTATGTGGAACGAGAATTATTGAGTTTCGATAGAAGTTTATACTGTCGAAATATTGCCGCTGGATACTAGATTTATTGAAATTATTACCTACCTACAACTTAAATAATCATGGACATCTATAAGTCGTACATTAATTGGACTGAACTTAGAAGAGGAAAGGACATGAGCTGGTGGCAGTAACTAAGAGGGCAGCAAGACGTAGATGCAGCCTATCCATTATGTTATTCAATCTCTACATTGATTGAGCAGCATGGGAAATCAATGAGAAGAGGATTTAAAGTTCGAGGAGAACTAATACGAGAGTGTGCTGAAAAATAATGCGAATTTTATATGTGAAAATGCTTAAAGCTTTTCAAATAAACCAAGCTATGAAACTTCCTGGCAGATTAAAACTGTGTGTCCCACCGAGACTCGAAACTCGGGACCTTTGCCTTCCGCGGGCAAGTGCTCTACGATCTGAGCTACCGAAGCACGACTGAAGCCCGGTCCTCACAGCTTTACTTCTGCCAGTATCTCGTCTCCTACCTTCCAAACTTTACAGAAGCTCTCCTGCGAAACTTGCAGAACTAACACTCCTGAAAGAAAGGATACTGCGGAGACATGGCTTAGCCACAGCCCGGGGGATGTTTCCAGAAAGAGATTTTCACTCTGCAGCGGAGTGTGCGCTGATATGAAACTTCCTGGCAGAGTAAAACTGTGTGCCCGACCGAGACTCGAACTCGAGACCTTTGCCTTTCGCGTCTGAGCTGCCCAATCAGGACTCACGTCCCGTAGTTTCATGTCAGACCACACACGAGCTCTGCGATATCTGCAACAATCTGAGATCTTGGCTGTTCTGTCATAGATCATTCTCTGTAGAGTCCCGACTTACTCGCATACGATTTTCATCCCTTTGCATTTTTAAAGAATACCTTGGAGGACTTCATTTTGATAGCGACGACGCGGTGCAAAGAGAGGAAACGTTGTGGTTCCAAAAAAGTCGTACATTCTACAGTGACGGTATCAGCAAACTGATCTCTTGTGGGAAATATGTGTTCGTCGTCAGGGTGACCATGTTGAGAAATAAGTATGTAGACAAGCAGAATAAAGTTGTAAAATGTTAATAAAATTCGTTCTGTTTAAAAAGCTTTACGACTTTTCACATAAAAAATTCAGAGGGGTTACTTTTCAACACGCCATCCTTAAAACGTCTGTAGATGACATGGTAATTTAACACAGACAGTGAAGGACTTCCATGATGAATCGAATGGAGCTGAAAGTTTCTCTAAAAGAGGGGAGTGTAGTCCAGTTATACCACCTGTCGCTGAGTGAATTCGACAAGGAATTAAGATGCAAAAGGTAGTAGATAGCTTTGAGTATTTTAGGAGCCAATTACCAGACGACTGTCCAATAAAGATGATATAAAAGTTTTAAACTGCCCCCTGGCAAAAGCAACAAAGGCATTTCTGAAAAAAGAAATTGTTAAATTACAATATAAATTTAAGAGTGAGGTAGTTTTTCCGAAGGTATTTGTTTGAACTGTGGTCTTCTTACGGAAGCTAAACAGTACAGATAAGAAAGGAACAGAAACTTGGGAAGAATGCTCAATATTAGATGGGTACTTAGGAACTACTACATCACATCAGAGAGGAAACAATTTTATGATACAACTTGATAAGAGGGCGGAAATTACGCATTATGAGACATGAAGGAATAGTTAATTTTGTAAAGGAAAAATGTGTCGCAGATAAATATTATTAACCCCCACCAAGGCTTGAACACTGTCCTTGGGTTCAAATGAATGTAGATTGCAGTCGTTATACAGAAATGAAGATAGCTGTAAAAGATAGATACGAGTGGAGAACTGCATCAATCCAATATTCTTATACAGAGCCAAAGTGTTTCACATAATAATATAATTCATATTGCATATTTAGTTCAAGTGAGTAATTACATAAACTTTTTCAGTAACTGCTACATGTTTATTCCAGAGAGTGCAAAAGTTAGCTATCATGATTACATCAGAATATTCGTATATTTATGATTTAATTGAGCTACTAGTTTGTACTGATCAATAAGAACAGTCAAAATAAGTTTACCTAACACATTTTTCTACACGTCTTACGACTGCTGGTAGTGATGTATTAAGCGCAACTTGATTTCATATAGCATCGTAATCTTACAGAGCAGAAATGAAAGACATTTGCAACATATGAAATATCTCATAATATAGCTTTTATCCTACAAATTGTGTATAGAGCATCTGCATCATTTCGAAATTCTATTTGCACATTTAAGAGTAAAATGCAAAGATACAGCGTTTGCTGTTGGTCTTAACATAGAATTCGTGAAACTTTGTTCCAGTAAGAATTAATTTCAACAATGAAATAACCTTTCAATCTCTAAATTTTCCATGAGCTATATCAAACTGTTTTAGAATAACAATCGAAAGTACAATATGGGCAGACATAAAGAACAACATCGTGCTACACATGGAATAATAAATTTCCTCTAAGTTAATGACATTCATTTCACCTTGTTAAAGTTCTCATACTATTTAGGATACAAAATCTTCTAAACTTCAGTTGAAGGACTTATTACTAAGCCAAAAGTTGAATATTTCCAAACCCTACTCGAAAATAAAACTGCAGAGCTTTTCACAGCGTTCCTAATTTCAATAAAGAATTTAGCACAATTTTGATAACATCCTAGTCTTACACGAAAACTCCAGGAGTGTATAAATTTATGTCATAGGGTACACAAACTAAATATTTCTTAAGAAACAAGATCATCTTGTATTTCGAAAAGCACTCAGTCCGGGTATACCTAAAGCTTATACTACATCTTATTACAAGCTGCACTGTGTTGTACAAAATGTAAATGCAGACACTGAAGTAAATGCATATCGTCAGGGGAAAATTGTTACATCCGTAGATAAACAGTAGGAAATCACTACAAGAGTAAATGACACAATGGTAAAAATTGTTAATGGTGTGAAAAGGGACTCGTGGAATCATTTCATATATGCTGTTGGGTGTGTCTTGAGGATTAAGCAAAGGTATCCATCAAATATGGGAAACTAGCCTTACCAGTTCATTGTTGTAAAAGGAATCCCTTCTACGTTATTCTAGAAGAGATAATACACTACAAGACAAAAAAAGACAATGCATCACATAGGAATTACCCAAATTGACTGAAATCAGTGGATCCGATATACATGTACAGAGAAACAGATGCTTTCAATTTTACAACTATTGTATTATGTATTCAAGAGAAAGAGCGTCACAATTTGATCAAGGCAATAACACGTTGCCCAACCTCAGGCCATTATGCAAGCAGTTATTCGGCCGTGCATTGATTGACAGAATTGTTGGGTGTACTCCTGAGGGACATCGTGCCAAATTCTGTCCAGTTGGTGCGTTAGATCGTCAAAATCCAAGATTGGTTTGGGATACTTACCTAAAGTGATCCAAACGCTCTAAATTACGAAGAGACCCTGCGACCTTACTGGCTAAATTAGGGTCTGGGAAGCACGAAGGAAAGCAATAGGAAATCTCGTCGCATGTGGAAGTGCATTATCTTGCTGAAATATAAACCCAAGGTGGCTTGTCATGAAGGGCAAACATAAAGGGCCGCAGAATAACTCCGACGTACCGCTCTGCTGTAAGAGTGCCGCGGTCGACAATTCTAAGAAATCAAATGAAGTCCTAGACCATATCCTTTGGATGTAGGTCGGTATGGTGGGAGACAGTTAAGCCAGTATCGTACGGCTGTCTGGGAGTTTTCAGACACTTCTTTGTTTGTCATCGGGGATGCATTCGAAGCAGGACTCATCACTGAAGACAGTTCTACTCCAGTCAGTGAGATTCTAGCACGAAGGCGTGTCAAGAGACGCCCCAGACAGCGGTGGGATACCAACCTGATAGTCGCCTGCCATACCGCTCGATAGTTGAGAGTGATGCTCTGGGGTCCTTTACGGAAGCTCGAAACTTAGCGCGGAGTTTAATGTGAGACGCCTATAAAAGTTGCCACAACGAAACTTTGTCTAGCAACATGGAAGAAAATCCAAAGAGATTCTGGTCCTATGAGAAGTATGTTAGCGGCAACAAACAATCAATGCCTTCTCTGCGAGATAACAATGGAGATACTACCGAAACAGTGCTGCCAAAGCAGATTTACTAAACACAGCCTTCCGAAATGCCTTCACAAAAAAAGACGAAGTAAATATTCCAGAATTCGATTCAAGAACCGCTGCTAACATGAGCAACGTAGAAATAAATATCCTCGCAGTAGTGAAGCAACTCAGATCACTTAATAAAAGCAGTCTTCTGATCCAGACTGTATACCAATTAGGCTCCTTACGGAATATGCTGATGCATTAGCTCCATACTTAACAATCATATACAACCGTTCGCTCGAAGAAAGAGCCGTACCCAAAGACTGGAAAGTTGCACAGGTCACACGAATATTCAAGAAAGGTAGTACGAGTAATCCACTAAATTACAGGGCCATATCGTTAACATCGATATCCAGCAGGGATTTAGAACATATGTTGTGTTCGAATGAATTACCTCGAAGGAAACGGTCTATTGCGGTGGTATCGCAGTTCTAGGCGCGCAGTCCGGAACCGTGCGACTGCTACGGTCGCAGGTTCGAATCCTGCATCGGGCATGGATGTGTGTGATGTCCTTAGGTTAGTTAGGTTTAAGTAATTCTAAGTTCTAGGGGACTAATGACCACAGCAGTTGAGTCCCATAGTGCTCAGAGCCATTTTCGAAACGGTCTATTAACACACAGTCAACATGGGTTTAGACAACATCGTTCATGTGAAACACAACTAGCTCTTTATTCACATGAAGTGCTGAGTGCTATTGACAAGGGATTTCAGATCGATTCCGTATTCCTGGTTTTCCGAGGGCGTTTCACACTGTACCACACCAGCGGCTCGTAGTAAAATTGCGTGCTTATGGAATATCGTCTAATTTATGTGACTGGATTTCCAATTTCCTCTCAGAGAGGTCACAGTTCGTAGTAATTGACGGAAAGTCATCGAGTAAAACAGAAGTGATTTCTGGCGTTCCCGGAAGTAGTGTTATAGGCCCTGTGCTGTTTCTTATCTATATGAACGATTTGGGAGACAATCTGAGCAGCCGTCTTCGGTTGTTTGCAGATGACGCTGTTATTTATCGACTAATAAAGTCATCAGAATATCAAAACAAACTGCAAAACGATTTAGAAAAAATATCTGAATGGTGCAAAAAGTGGCAGGTGGCCCTAAATAACTTAATTTGTGAGGCCATCCATATGAGTACTAAAAGGAACTCGTTAAACTTTAGTTACACGATAAATCAGTTTAATCTAAAAGCCTTAAATTCAACTAAATACCTAGGTATTACAATTACGAACAACTTAAATTGGAAGGAACACATAGAAAATGTTGTGGGGTAGGCTAACCAAAAGCTGCGTTTCATTGAAAAATGTAACTGACCTACTAAGGAGACTGCCTACACTACGCTTGTCCGTCCTCTTTTAGAATACTGCTGCGCGGTGTGGGATCGTTAACAGATAGGACTGACGGAGGACCTCGAAAAATTTCAAAGAATATGGGACTGTCACTGAAATGATACAGGATTTGGGCTGGACATCATTAAAAGAAAGGCGTTTTTCGTTGCGACGTAATCTTCCCACGAAAATACAACCACCTACTTTCTCCTCCGAATGCGAAAATATTTTGTTGACACCGACCTACATAGGGAAAACAGAGCTCGTACGGAAAGATGTAGGTGTTCATTCTTTCCGCGCGCAATACAAGATTTGATTAATTGAGAATTGTGAAGGTGGTTCGATGAACCCTCTGCCAGGCACTTAAATCTGATTTGCAGAGTATAGCAAGACCCATTTGGCTGCCACACGCGGCACCCTCACAGCACAGCGGTACGTCGACGATATTCTACACTCAGTTTCGTTGCCCTCCAAGGTTAGTCGTCTTGGGCTTACATTTCAGCAAAATAATGACTGCCCGCACGTGACATTAGTTTCTACTACTTACCTCGTGCGTCTTCTGGCATTCCGAAAAATATCATCCACACTGTTCTGAAGATTGTAAGAACTAACAAGAGCGAAAACTAGCGTAATCACATTAACAGCTCATGCATACAAACTGCTGTCAAGAATATTATACAGTAGAATGGAAAAGAAAATTGTGGGTGTGTTAGATGACAATCAGTTTCCCTTTAGGAAAGATATAAGCATCATTGGTCTGTTCTGCAGTAGCGACTCCGCAGTAGAGCGAAAATCAGCATTGTCAGGTTTGGCCATAAATAGCAGCCCATCTCGCGCTAAATTGCGAGCTCTGGTTGAAGCGTTCGCTTACTTCCTTCTCAAGGCGTCTGGGTGGGATCCAGCTGTGATTACCCCTGCAGTCCTATGGCAAATGTTAATTGAGGCTGTTGAAAGTCGTCTGCCGTTAGACACCTTTCATGCAGTGTAGTGATGCACGCATCGGTAAGAATCTTAGTTACTTATTCGCGTTAAAATGGGAGACTACGACGTTCGTATCACGGATTTACTTCGAGCTTCGTACGTTTTAATAGCCCACTAAAGCAACATATTGTGCAAGTCGTGAAGTGTACTACTCAGGCGATTTCGAGAAAATGACAAGAGAAATATAACTCGGCAATGATGTACCGTTCCATTGCAACCATGGTGGCGGTCATGTCCTTAGCATTCAAGCTCGGTAACATTGCCATTCATAATGGAAACGAGACTAAAGAAACATTAAGACACGTCATAGGACTGGCGACCTGGAAAAAGCGTTAGACAATGTGAAATGGTGCAAGATGTTAGGGATTCCGAGCCAAATAGAGGGAAGCTGTAGTGAAAGATGGGTAATGTACAAGAAGTACAAGAGCCAAGACGGAATAATAAGAGTGGAAGATCAAAGTGCTTGGATTAAAAAGTGTGTAAGACACAGATGAGACGCAGATGTTTTCTATCGCCCCTACTTTTCAATCTATACATCGAAGAAGCAATGGTGGAAATAAAAGAAAGGTTCAAGAGTGGAATTTTATTCAAGGTGAAAGGACATCGAGGATAAGATTTTCTGATGACATTGCTCTCCTCAGTGAAAGTGAAGAAATACAGGATCTGCTGAATGGAATTAACAGTCTAATAAGTACAGAATATAAATTGAGAGTAAATCGAAGAAACACTTAAAAGAAAAAGTAGTAGAAACGAGAACAGTGAGAAGCCTAACGTCGGGACTGATGGTCAAGAAAGAATTGAAATTAAAGAATTCTGCTACCTAGGCAGCAAAATAACCCATGACGAGCTGAGAATGGAACACGGTAGAAGCAAAGCAGCACTGATAGGAAGGGTATTCTTGGCCAAGAGAAGTCCACTATTATCAAAAAATGGTTCAGATGGCTCTGAGCACTATGGGACTTAACATCTATGGTCATCAGTACCCTAGAACTTAGAACTACTTAAACCTAACTAACCCAAGGACATCACACAACACCCAGCCATCACGAGGCAGAGAAAATCTCCGACCCCGCCGGGAATCGAACCACTATTATCAAACATAGGCCTTAATTTGAGGAAGACATTTCTGAGAATGTACGTTTTCATTACAGCATTGTGTGGTACTGAATCATGTATTGTAGGAAAACCAGAACAGAAGAGAATCGGAGCATTTGAGATGTGGCGCTACAGACGAATGTTCAAAATTCAGTGGACTGATAAGGTAAGGAATGAAGAGGTTGTGCGTAGAATCAGAGAGGAAAGGATTATATGGAAAACATTGACCAGCAGAATAAACAGGATGGTAGAACACGTTTTAAGGCGTCGGGGATAACTTGCTCCGCAGAGAGGAAAATCTAGACTATATAAACTGCAAAAGGAGACAGACTTTGGAATATATCCAGCAAATAATTGAGGAAGTATGTTGCAAGTGCTAATCAGTGACGAAGACGTTGTTCAAGGAGAGGAATTAGCGACGGGTAGTGTTAAGTCATTGAGTGACGGGTGACTAAAAAAAAGGTACCTTAAGGAGACATTCAACGACCCTATCATTCAGTGCCAAGACGAATAACTACAAGCGTAAGGGCCAGAAGTGGACCTAAGCGTTGCATACTTGATCAATTTGTAAAGCCCTTTTTCTTATGTTAATGTACCAACGAAGTCAATGAAAGGATGTTTTTCTGAGTTAACATAAAAGTCAATAAACTGGTGTAACTAGTCACTGGTCACTGAAATATTTCTTATTTCGTTACAACATCTTGAAGTTGCAAAAAAGGAATTGCCGTCTCCCATAAAAGGTGACTATATTGACAAAATTTCATCTCTCTAAGCCTTGCCCTGCAATAAAAGAGTACCAGTATATATATGAACACATCGCTTCTCCTCCGCCATTAGCACATGTACCCATGCAACAGGCTGAGCGGTGCTTCTTCCAAGAATCAATTTTTTGAAGCACGAACATAATTGAACCTGGGACAAGGGACCATCACTTTGTATTATGAGGGTAGTCAGATGAAAATTGAACTCCAGCTACAGGATTGGTTCCATTCAAAAGAAATCATCACACGCATTATGATATTTATCCCACTGAAAGACGAGGCGACCAACTACTGCTTCGGAGAACACGGTCGGCCGCTGACGGATCCACAACCGCAGCCCCTCGTGCGCTTCCTCGTCCGATTGAAATCGATGTCCATGCACGTCTTAGAGGAACATGTGTGCATAACTTTGGATTACTTTGGGAATGTCTCCACTTTTAGGTTTGGAGTTTGCCCTCGTGCTCGAAATGATGGCACAAAGTAAGGTCATGATAACCTACTTCTTCGACCGCAGAGGCCCTCTGCACGTCTAGTTCCTCGAGCATGCAACCACAAGCAGTGCGCAGCGCTATGCAGATACTTTTCAGAAACTGCGACATCCCATAAGGTGAAGGCGCTAAGGAATGCTGTGGGAGGGAATCGTGCTGTTGCACTATAACGCCTTACCGCTCTCTGTCAATCGGACGGAACCATCGCTCCAGCGTTTTGGATGGGAAACGTAGCAACATCCTGCGTACAGCCCAGGTCGTTCACCGTGTGATTTTTCATATCTTTGGCTACCTGAAAAAAGGCACGCGTGGATGCTGGTACCAATCGCAGAGTGCAAGAGAGGGTGCGGTTGTGGATTCGTCTGCGGACGACCTCGTTCTACGAAAAAGGGATTGATTGTCCCGTCTCCCGGTGGGACTGTGACTTTACATATGTGTAAAAAAGGGGTTTTTAATTGCTAGGGAATCAATTGAATTAATTAACTTGTTCTGCTCCCAGTGTTATTTCGGTTCGTAACGAACTGGTGTGTTTCATAAATCGTTTTCATATTACTGATAATTGGCTAAACAAAGAGGGGGGGGGGGAGGAACATATGTGCCACCTTGTAAAATCACCTTCAGATTGTAATTTGTTTCTTAACTACTGAAATCTCCAGTAAGTTTTTGTAATTATACATTTTGATATTAAGAACGGCCTCGTGTTGATTGCCTCTAATTTGTTTTATAAAAGCTTGTTTGAATAAATTGTTATTAATCGATGCGCTAGTTGTTGTGTTAAGGAGTGAATAAGTAGGGCCCTTTACCTTCCATGCTAAGTGTTCCCCTCGTCCCGACTTCCTAAGTTACAGGTATAAATGTCTTAAAGCTTATGGTGATTACTTTTGAATGGAATCATTCCACGGTCCCGTTGCGGCCGATGTTTGGTTTTCATGTGACATCCACTCATATTTGTCTCTGATTCTTGTTACCTTATCTTTTAGTGGGGCGATGTGACGTGACGTCAAAATAGCTTTCGACATTCTGGTTCAACTGCTGACATCATGGACCACGCTGTTGACACTATTGCATGTCCTGTAAATTGTTACAACTCTGTTTCATTATGAGAGTCACCGAACGACCATCAGCTTATTCCTTTTTTGTTCGGGCTACGAGATACATAACGCAGTTACTTTTTATATAACGGGGCAGCCAGTGAGTCTCGGTCCGCGCCTCTTTCCGGCGAGGTCTCGTGTAATTTAAAAAAGTGTTTCTTGTTTTGCTGTGCCTTTGCGCCATGTATGTATGTCGCAGGAGCCCTCTTCTATGTGTCGCTAATGAAATTCATTTAACAATTGAATGGTAGTTTAATTTGTATGAATTACCTTTCTGAAATCCAAAATTCTATTTTCTCGGAACCTTTTTATACTGATAAGCCAAAACATAATGATCTCTGCCTACCGCGGGACTAAGACTTGATTACGTTCCTGGCACATGATGGTGTAGTTAGACGAGAGACGAATGCACACGCTACAGTCACATTAATGTGACTATCTGTAAAAGCCTGAATAGACAGCTTTTGCAGCGGAGACTATTGCCAGACTTACAGGAAGAGAATGAATGAGGTTCTGGGCGATATAGACAGAGGTGTGGGGCCATGCCGGAACCCGTGCGTTCGCCAGCTGCACTAGATTTCGCGGTTGAGGAACTCTAGCGTTAACAGGTGGTCTCATAGATTCTCGATTGTGTTTAAATACGGGATGTTTGGTGGGCACAGGAGTATTGTACTCATTCTGCCGGTCTTCCAACCACAGAGGTAACCCTCGAGCTGACTCACACGTTGAATTGTACTGTTGGCAGATACCACCGCGGCTAGGAAAAACATACTGCCTGTAGGGTGGACAAGATCCCCAAGGATTGATGCATGCCTGTGTTGGTTTACTGTGCGTGAATGGCGATATCATCCAGAGAATCCCAAGAAAACATTCCCTAGACCATTATGCTCCTTCCTCCGGCCTAGTCCCGTCTAACGTTTGCTTTCAGACGTTTCGCACGGTACACGCCAACGGACATCTGTCCGATGGGGCATCAAACATGATTCATTTGAGAAGTTCACCTATCGCCACTCAGTGAGATTCCAGTTGCCCTAATGGCGTCTAGATTCCAGCCTTCGTCGCCGATGAGCAGCAGTCAGCATAGCGGCATGAACCAGGCATCTGTTGCAGAGGCCCATATGCAGCAACGCCGAACGGTCGTTGTGGAGACACTGGTGGTAGCCCCTTGGTTAATCCAGGCGGTCGGTTGCTCAACAGCTGCACATCTACTCGCCAGTACGCATCTCGGCAGCCGTCGTACACCTCTTTCATCTGTGGCATCTGTTAGCTCGGCGTCGATTTTGGATAGCGCCATCTTGCAAGCGCGATACACCTTAATCAAGGCGGCACGCGTACGGTTACAAACTTAGCCGTTTCGGAAATGGTTTCAACTTTGGCGCGAAATCCAATTATCATGCCCTTTTGAACGTCATATAAATCGCCTCAGTTCCGCATTACGACAACAACTGTATTGTTTTGTGTGTCCCCACATATGCTTACCTTGTTCTTAGCGTAAGTTATTGTGAGTAGGTTATACGTCTATGGACCGATGACCTCAGCCGTTTGGTCCCTTAGGAAGTCACAAGTATTTGAACATTAAAAGCTACTTCTCTTTCGTTCCACTCTCGAATGGCGCACGGGAAAAGCAAACTCTTAAACCCTTCCGTGTGAATTCTGATTTCTCTTATTTTATTACGATCATTTCTCCCTATGTAGGTGGGTGCCCACAAAATATTTTCTCACTCTGAGAATAAAGTTGGTGATTGAAATTTCTTGAAAAATTCTTCTGCAGCAAAATACGCCTTTGTTTTAATGACGGCCATCCCAGTTCGTGTGTCATATCCGTGACACTCTCTCACTTAGTTCACTGTAATACAGCCCTCCTTTTTAACTTTTTAGATGTCCTCTATCAGTCCAACCTCATACATATCTCACTCAGTACAGCAGTACTCCAGAAGAGTGCCGACAAACGTACTGTAAGCAGTCTCTTTAGTAGACCTGTTACGTTTCCTAAGTGTCCTGCCAGTAAATCTCAGTCTATGTCTTGCTTTCATCACATTGTCTATGTGATCGTTCCAATTGAAGTTATCCATAAATTTAATTCCTAAGCATTTTTCATGATTTTCAGTCAGTTGCCAAGTATTGCACGATACAGACATCTTGTTTAAATCATTAACTTTTTCTGGTCGTCTGATGTCTTTACATGTCGATAAAGGACAGCATAATCTGTACACAATCTAAGAGGGTTGCACAGATTGTCTCCTAAATCGTTTGTGTAGATCATGAACACAGGGGGCATATAACACTTCCTCGGGGAACGCCAAATATTACTAATGTTTTGCTTCCCGTCAGTTATTATGGACTTTGACCTTTCTGACAAGGAATTACGAATCTAGTCACACAACCGAGATGATATTGCTTACGCATGCTATTTAATTAGAAGTCACTTTTGAAGAACGGTGTTAAAAGCGTTCAGAAAATCTGAGGATATGGAATCAGTTTGATGTCCACTGCTGTCAGCGTAGTCATCTGTCCAGAACAGTGCTGCCAGCCGCTAGTGCTCTGTTTGTTCTTACATGTACAGACAGTGGCGGCGGCAGCTGTTCAGATCGGTCTTGCCCCAATGTAATGTTTGCTTAAATATAAAGACATAAACAGCCTTGTCATTTACTAATTCCGCACAAGTGGAGAGATGCAAGCTTATGATGACAATTGACCTACATCCAACTACAGTAAAAGACGACTAATCCCAATCTAGAATTTCCCTTCAATTTGAACTTAGGGGAAAAGCCCTTCTTTGACAATGACGTCAGAGGAAAACACAGTGACAATCTTGAATTTTACACTTAGCTCATATGGCATACTTGATGTGAGATACTTTGTCCTAAAAGTTGGAAATACGTGGGGAAAGAGGGGACTGGTATATGACATCATGAAAACCCAGTGGCCGTGTTGGATTCTATACTTAGCATGTGATCAACTTTTGTCAACATGACGATGCACCATCTTAAATCTCCCGCGAAATTATACTTAGGGCAACAGTCTTACTTGAACAGTGACGTCATAGGAGGAGGATAAACCTACTAGCAAAACTCGGCTGTCTTGAATTTCCCTCCATTTAAAAAAAAAAAAAATCGAGTTATTTTATATATAGAGCAACAGACCTATTAGGAGAATCCTCACAACAGTGCTTGAAGTCACAGGGGAGGGGGAAATATGATGTCGTAAATGACGTCATAGGGTGTGGGAGGATGGATGCTGGCATGCTTTGGCTCAGAGCACACACTGTTATACTATTTATTTGTTGTGCTATGTCAAATCCAATATTCATCATATGGTAGTTCATTTTATTAAAAGAAAGATCTTGTAAGTAGGCTGTTTAGGTTTTTATGTTGGTAACGCCATGTAGCGCTTTATATGAAAATCACTGACTGTGCTGTGTGCAGTCTGTGGCTGGTTTGCATTGTTGGAATTTGCTATTTTAGTGTTGGGCAGTTGTCTGTTAACAACGCCTAGCGTTGCGCAGTTGGAGGTGAGCTTCCAGCAGTGGTGGATGTGGGGAGAGAGATGGCAGAATTTTGAGAGCGGACGATCTGGACGTGTGTCCATCAGAAAGAGTAAATTTGTAATACTGTATATCATGAACTGATATATATAATGACTTTTGAACACTATTGAGGTAAATACATTGTTTGTTCTCTATCAAAGTCTTTCATTTGCTAACTATGCCTATCATTAGTTAGTACCTTCAGTTGCTAGAAAATTTTATTTAGCTGGCAGTATTGGCGCTCGCTATATTGCAATAGTTCGAGTAACGAAGATTTTTGTGAGGTAAGTGATTCATAAAAAGTATAGGTTAGTGTTAGTCAGGTCCATTCTTTTGTAGGGATTATTGAAAGTCAGATTGCGTTGCACTAAAAATATTGTGTGTCCTTTTAGTGTTGATCAGAATAAGTAAAGAGAGAAATGTCTGAGTACGTTCAGTTCTGCTCAGCTGCTTGAAAATCAAATAACGTAAGAAGTTTATAAGCACAGTAATTCATTAATTTTTCTAAGGGAACATATCAACATTTTTTGTATATTTTTTGTAAACACATTATTTCATTTCGCTTTACATTTCCTGTCCTATCAACACAGAGTCTCCACTAAGAAAAGCATGTCTATACACTTCCCTGTCAGCTACCTAACTGCTAGTCCGTCCATCCACAGAATTTCTTGCGAAGGGCGCAGAGCGCTCTCAGCAATATTAACAGTCTATAATGCCGCCAAAATACAAGCCAGTTACTTAAAAATATATGACATAAGCGAGTGCATAATAATCAGTGATACTCTATGTCGAAAACGGTGAGATGTAGGACTAAATCGTATTTTTTAAAAATAAGTATTTGTGAACTACATCTACATATATAATGACCTTTTGTGATCACACATTTGCACAACCGTACTGTACTCTTTTGTCTACTAGGCTGCTACACCAGTTTAACGAATCTTTATTTTCGATGCTGATGTTGTCATACGTAGGTGATATAGAAGTTACATAGCTAACTAGCTTCCTTCGTTTACTTAGTTTAGTAATGTCGTACGAGATCATCTTTTGGGGTAGCTCAACAAGTCACTAATAAATTTCCAAAAGCGTTTAGTGCGGATAATTCCTGGTATGAATTCAAGAACGTCGTAGAGAGGTCTATTCGAGGATCTAGGTATAATAAGTAGTGCTTCCACATATAAAGGGTGAACCAGAACTCCACCAACAATCTTTCACGGGTTGTTCAGGTATAGCTAGTCGCTACTTATAGATTGCCAGTACATCGGTAAAAGGGACCCATAGTCTCAGACGGCTTGTTAAAGAGTTATTACATTTTGTTTTGTTTCTGGGCCAGTTAGCTTTGTATCTCTACAGCATTGAAAACAGAGCACTGCATTACAAATCTGGACGGTATGCGCTACGTGACTTGTTTTCATTCGTTCACGAAGCCTGCTGTGGGCAACGGTAATGCCCTCCTTACTTCGTTGCCCGTAAGTTTGAATTCAGTATTAGTTGGGCAAGTAGTATTGCTCGTTTCGGCCTAGGGTTTTGTTTTCCTGCTCTGTTAGGTGCTTGTGTACAGTGATACACATCGGTACTATGGACAGTTATACTGATTAAGTGTTGGCCAACATGCCCCTCATGCATGATTCACTGGATGCAACGGGTAACCGGCACGCCGACTCCATCCTGCACTGTTCCCGCACCAACGGCAACCACATCGCAGCACTTTCTTATCAGTACATTGGTGCCTAAAAGAAAACGAATCCTGCTGTGCTTCAATGGAAGATACTACGTGAGGTAAGACAGAACATCTGATATGAAAGACAGCGTGTTACACGCGATTTGTGGCAATACTGCCTCTAGTATTTGCACGAGCTCTGAACACAAGCCAGTAAACTGTTTTGTGTGCGTTACATAAACAACAGTGGTACCCGTATCATCCAGAGTAGGTACAATCACTGCCACCAGCGAATTTCCCATTTCCAGTGGAGTGAACAAATTGATTCCTACGGTAATATACAGAAAATATAAATTTGGCTGCTTTCGCATTGTTTACAGTTGAAACGAAGTTTACGAGACAGCGTATGGTCAACTGTAGGAATACCCATTTATGCGACTAAGAAAATCTACACGCACTGGTGTGTCAATTCAGTGAATGAGTAGGCTGGAATTATCAACGATTTTGTGATTTGATCTTACCTAATTCCCAATACGCTGAAAGAAATCGTTTACAAAACGTTCCTGCTACATCTCCTCCTACAGTTCCTAGAAGATATGTTGCTAAGAATTCCTGGGCTAATGTGGTATCAACATACAGGGTGCCTGTACACTTTTCGCTCCAAGTTAGGAACCACACTGAAATACAGTTGAGACGACATAGAATTGGAGGCAATGATTCTGTTGTATGATGACTTTCTTCACCATACATGACAGCAATGGAATTCGTCTGGGCTAAGTGAAGGGACTATCTCACGAGACCTCTAGTCGATATTGGAACGGACCTAGTTGCTAGGATTATCGCACGCATGGAAGTAGTACACCAAAACACATGGAATTCTTGATAGTGTAAGACAGTTAGTTGGTGATGCATTGGTTTACGCACTGTAGTTATCATAGTGGTCGAAATTTTAAAAAATACCTGTAAGGCAACAGTTCTACAATTCTTGCATGCTCTACGGCACACTTACAGAGTAGACATAACGCATGGCGATACAAGTGTAGCATGTGAAATTTGCTGGATTTGGACGGGTTCTCCTGTAACTGAAATATCAGAGCTGAAGATGGTTCTAAATGAACCGAAACCGGTCATATGAATAAAAAATTTGCAATCAAGACGGATTTTACGTAACATTATAAAATCACTGATTGCTGTTTTCCCATAAGACATTATGTCTGTTTTTGCAAAATCTATCTTTATGGATGACAATAGCCAGATAAGCCGGTTTCACAGAACAGCGCAGGTGAAGAGCTCTTGGAATGACAGGATGTTCGACAAATGTACTGGCCTGCCCGTTCCCCCTTCTTAAATCCTATCGAGCACGTGTGCGATGCGCTGCAAAGGCGTACTGCAGCACGTTCACATACAAAAATGACAATCATTCAAAATGTATATTCTCTCCAATTTCTAGTATATCCATCTTATTCATCCTTGCTGTCCTTTACAGTGGTCTTCATCTAACAGATACCGTCACAAATCAACACAACACTATACTGAATACGTACGTTTCCCTACTACACATCAACTACGAATACACGAGACTGCACAGAGGGAAAGACTGTGTCACGACAAGACCAAAGAGTGCTTAACAGTAACATAACTTGCTCTCTCTCTGACGTGCACAACCATAAGATACAAAAACCAAAATGACATGAACACCTTACACGTTGTCAATTTCCTTCAGTTACGTGTAACAGTTTTATCTACATATGTTACTTGGTAGAGACACATAGTGCAAAAGCTACTTTCATCCACAAGTTTTTCACATAGACATATTAATCACTTTCTTGTACGAGCAAACTGGTCGCTTTCTAGCGCTATAGATACGAAGTTGTCTGCATAGATTGACCACCCGGTCTACAAGGAATGGTTAACAGTCGCAGTCATATAATACAGCATAATAACCGTGGTCATAAAAATATTCTAACCGACAGGGACGCTTTATGAAACAGATGTCACTTTACGACAGATATTTCCATTGAACACATTGTTGCACTGCAGATGCGCATATGTGAAGTTTACATAATACTCGTGTTAATTGGCATACTAACAAATTCATAAATGGAATGGGTGGAATTGTCCCATTAGGTTCATCTTAAATTGAACTTCGTAAGGCTTTTTATGGCTGCTGAATAGCAAATGTTTTTAATGAATAACGAACACCTTTTTCGATCAAAACAAATAAATTTAGATCTGGTACTGATTGTTTTGACTGCGCTGTTGGTTTGAAAAAAAAAAGGTATATTATAATCCAAGACAAATTTCATTACCTAATGCATACAGTATGAAAGAAAACGCCACCGGAAAATTTTCAGAGGTTGTTCATGGATATCTTCTGAGTATTTTGAAATAAGGGACCAATGTTCTCCAGCGGAAAGATATAGAGCTAGAGTGTAATTGTCATTGATTCGGATTATTACCGCAACTATGCTTATTTCTGTGAACATAGCCCGTGGCAGTGAAGAGCCCTGTAAAATCCAGTAACCAACAGAACACAGAGTAATGCAACAGTCCTGACGTAGCATGTGAAATTTGCTGGTTTTGGACGGGTTACTCCTGTAACTGAAATATCAGATCTGAAGATGGTTCTGAATGAACCGAAACCGGTCATATGAATAAAAAATTTTCAATCAAGACGGATTTTAAGTAACATCATAAAGATAGAGTCGGAAGCGAACTCACCACTCAAAATATTCAAATTGGGAAAAGTAAACATCTGCAATAACATTTACCGGTGAATGTACCGTTTTTTAAGGTTTGGAGGCCAGTGTAACAATGACACTTTCCATCTCTCCACACCATAGCTGTTGGCTCACCAAAAGGAACATGTACGCCCACGTTTCTGCGTACATTACATTTCCCACTTCTAGCGTATGCGGGTAAGCCCAACATTGACTGTTATTTTTATGTATGGTGCAAATTTCACCGAGCTGTGTTACTTCGCGATATTAGATTATGCGAAAATTAATTACGCTCTCAAGCTTTGCACACCAGTTACTTTGTTCGGTGAGCATACGTGCATGCACTGTCTCGTCTTAGAGTGAAGAGTAGGTATAAAAGATAAGAAAACATAGTAATGAACTACCGGAGTGGGGTTTACAAGAGGAATGTAG
This sequence comes from Schistocerca gregaria, assembly GCF_023897955.1. Lineage (NCBI taxonomy): Eukaryota > Metazoa > Arthropoda > Insecta > Orthoptera > Acrididae > Schistocerca > Schistocerca gregaria. The sequence continues at coordinate 433,749,853 of NC_064925.1, forward strand.
GGCCCAGTAATAAAAAATGTACCGCTTTCGAAATTCGGGCCCGCCACGAATTCTTCTCCCGTGCCACCCTTTTCATCTCAAAGTAGCACTTGAACCAACGACATGAAATATTTGCTGGATGTATTCCACTCCCTGTCTTCCACTACTGTTGTTGCCTTTACAACACCCTCTACTAAGTTGGAAGTTATTCCGTGATGTCTTAAAACATGTCCTATCATACTGTCCCTTCTTATTGTTTGATTTTCCATGTATTACTTCCATCGACAATTCTGCGGATAACCTCCTGATTCCTTACCTTATAAGTCCACCTAATTTTCAACGTTCTTCTATCGCACCACATCTCAATTGCTTTGATTCTCTTCTTTTTCGGATTTCCCCGAGTCCATTTTTCATTACCACACGACATCGTGTCCAAACGTACAATGTCAGAAATTTCATCCTCTGATTGATATCTATGTTTGTTAACAATAGACATCTCTTGACTAGCAGTGCTCTGTTTGACAGTATGTGTCTCCTTGCGCCGTCCGTCATTGATTATTTTGCTGCCGATGTAACAGAATTCGTTAACTTCATCTGCTTCGTGATCATCAATCCTGATATTAATATCACAAAAATAATTGTTCGTAATTAAATGAGGATTAATTTATTTCAGATACTTTACTTTTCGAAAGCTTCAGCAAACAGGCGCCTATCCGATCTACTTCATTAATGTCACAATAATACTTCTTCGTAATAAACTGAGGATTAATTTATTGCAAATACTGTACTTTTCCAACGCCGTAGCAAGCAGGCGCCCATCCGACCTACTTAATTAAAGTTCTCGCTGCCCTGATTTCTGCTATTTCTCATTATTATCGTCCTTCTTCGATTTAGTTCCAATCTATATTATGTACTCATCACACAGTTCTTTTCATTCAACAGATTCTGTAATTATTCTTCAGTTTCATTGAAATTAGCGATGCCATCGGCGAATCCTATCATTGATATCCTTTCGTCTTGAATATTGCTTATACTCTTGAATATTTCATCTATTTTTGTCAGTGCTTCTTCGATGTACAGACTGAACACTATTGGCGAAAACTACATCCCTATTTCACATCCTTTTTAATCCGAGCACCAAGTTCTTCGTCTTCCCCTCCTATTGTTAACTCTTGGTCCTTGTACATATTGTATATTATCCATCTTTCCTTAGAGCGTATCCTACTTTTCTCAGAATTTCAAACGTCTTGCACCTTTAGACATTCTGCACTGCTTTTTCCGGGTCCAAATAATGTGAATGTGTCTTGATTTTTCTTTAGTGTTGCTTCCTTTACTAACCGCATAGTCAGAGGTGCCTCGCTAGTGCCCTTATCTAACTTAAGGCCAAAATGATCGTCGTCTAACACATCCCAAATTTTCTTTTCCATTCTTCTGTACATAATTTTCGCCAGCAAATTAGATGTATCAGCTGTCCATCTGATTATGCTATAATTTTCGCGCACTTCAACTGCTATAATCTTTGAAACCGTGCGGATGCTGTTCTTCCAGAAGTCTGATGGTATATCGCCAGTCTCATTCACTGTACACATCAAGGTGAACATTCCGAGTTCGAGTCTCGGTCCGGCACACAGTTTTAATCTGCCAGGAAGTTTTATATCAGCGACCACTCTGCTGCAGAATGAAAATCTCATTCTGGAAGGTGAACAATGGTTTTTCGACACTTCGTAAAACGATTTTAGTAATAAATACGAATAAAATTAGTAAAAATACAAGTGTGATAAGAAATATCCTTACCACGACTAAAAATAATAGAATACGCAATAGAAACATAATAAAGAAATAAACCATTAACATTAAAACTAGCCCCAAATTGCCATTTATGGGGAATTGTGTGTAAAATATGTTTGTCAAAGATTACTTACAAGGACAGCACAAGTAACCATAGTAACAGTATGAACATTCGATTTGTTCCGATTTCAAGTCAAAGAGACAGAAGTGTGGCTTACAGTCTTCGATTCGGAACTTAATTATTGCTTTATCGTTTTTCATACTTATTTACAGTTTTAGCGTCACTGGTACTGTTCCTATTGTATCTAATGTACTTATTACCTCATTAGTATATAATCATGGTTACGGTCCGAGTCAAAAACTGTAAATCACACTTGTGTATCTTTGACTGGAAATCGGAACAAATGGTTCAAATGGCTCTGAGCTCTATGGGACTTAACATCTGAGGTCACCAGTCCCCTAGAACTTAGAACTACTTAAACCTAACTAACCTAAGGACATCACACACATCCATGCCCGAGGCAGGATTCGAACCTGCGACCGTAGTAGTGTCGCGGTTCCGGACTGCAGCGCCTAGAACCGCGTGGCCAGAAATCGGAACATATGGACGTACATATCATCAGTATGGTTCCTAGAGGCGTCCTTGTAAATAATCTTCGGACAACAAAGGCTACGAACATATCCCCGTAGAAGGAATTTGTGGTATAGTTCAAATGTTGATCTTTTATTCCTTATTACGTTTCTTTTACTTGTTTTTTTTTTAATTGTATTTTATGCAAGCCTATTTTTATAATTACATAACTATGGTGGTGATCTAAATATTTCACACTGCAAACGAGATTGTACTGATATTCTTCGAATTTGGCGCCATTGGCCGTCACTGACAAAGTGCTAGAAACAGTGGATGGATCTCTCGGTACTTATGCGACGGCAGCTGCATCTCAGGCAGTAGTTGCTCTTCACACCAGCCTACAGCAGTTAGTGCTCCATGCCGACAGCTCCAGCATTCAGCAAGGGTATCTCTTCCTTTTCTTTAATTTTTTTACTGTTACTGGTCTTCTTGTGTCCTCTAATTATTTTCATGTTACTCCATTTACACAGTATTTACTGGTCAGGGGATGATCAGATGTGTCGGAGGACGATCAGATATTGGTCGAAAAAGTCACTTCACTTTAAATAAAATGTTTTATGCGTTCTAGATTGTTTTAATAGTATGTTTAATCATTTTTAATGGCCGACGACATTACTTAAACAATTTTTCAAAATTTTTTAAACTTATACATTTACGCACAAGATGACTAATGACTTAATCAACCGACGACGTCAATAATAAAGGCAAAAAATTATCTCCAATGAAAGAAAGACAGGTAGAGAGAGAGAGAGAGAGAGAGAGAGAAAGAGAGGGAGGGAGGGAGGGTGGGTGGGAGAAAGATACCATAAGCTATTTCGAAATACGTATGGCAAATCTGTAACTGGATATCGCGATCCACTTGTGCATGTGGATTATTTTAGCTCACAAAGACATAACAAAACCCTGTAGCAAATGGTCAAACACGTAGGAATCACTTTGAGTGGACGGTGTTTGAAATAAACTTTTGAACCACGAGAATCATGAACTGATAGGAATCATTGGCACGTCAAACACCTAAACCAATCATCAGTATTACCCAACAGTAGTATACAGCCAGCTGAAGCCTCGAAATACCACCGCCTTTGTCCAGAGTGTCTAAACTACACCGAAGTAGCAACAAGTTGGAAGCGTGTAAGTTCATTCATTCAGAGCATATCGTTACTACTGAATTTGGCGGCCAACCCTCTGATCTGCCCGCGACAGCCAAAGTTCCTGCCTTGACTAAGATAAGACACGCCAAGCGAAGCAGGGATTTTTGTCGCTTACCTATCTACCCGTGAGGTACGCTGAATTTAGCAAACATGGGAGTCGCGCAAGGCGTGATTTCGCGGAGTTGGCCTTCATGTCTTACGTAGCAGGTCGGAATGTATGACGCCGACATGTTCCGAGACAAACAGGTTATCAGCACCAGAAACATTGTGGACACAGTGTTTAGGTGCCGAAAGGGAGCCTTAATCAAGGACTTTATGTCTACAGGAGAGACCATATATTCAACGGCCCAGTGTCGAACTCTTTACCGACCGTGCCGTGCCGTTCCAAACGAAAAGCCTGAACCGTTCTCTAGCTGCTTTGTACTTCATGACAACGCTCACCAATATTCTGTTGCGTTGACAAAAGATTTGGTTCAACAGCAGGGAAGTTTCTGAACAACCGTCTTGGCACCGAGTCATTACCATCTTTAACCCATCTTTTGTGCGGAAATCACTGCGGAAACGAGTATTAACGCAAAGAAGACGTTAGTGACTGGTTCCAAAACGTGCAGCAACTGAGTGTGCAGAAGGCATAGGTAAACTTATGGAGAGCTACGTCAGATATTTAGAAAGCGATAATCAAGGGAAAAAAGTCTAGATAAACAAACGAACTTCAGTTTTAGCGTAATGCTCATGCAGTCATGCCCGAACAACATACAACATTGAAGCGAACTTTCATTTTAGATCAACACTTATAATATGCAAATACACAGAAGATTAAATTTACTTCTTGCGACTAGTTAAACACACAGTTTATACATTACCACAATTTGAGGTGATCGTATGACAGTCTACAACACAGTACCGTAATATTGTTCTTTTCAATGTTTAAAGCGTATTCCCGAAATTGTAGTTTTATTGTTTTCTAAGTTTCTCATAATTGAGAACAGCAAGAGTTGCCTGTGGAGCTTCAACGTGCAATATTTATTTATTATAGCGTTAGTCTACCTTTTCTTTATCATGGCTATTTGTCATATTATTGTAAATATATACACTCCTGGAAATTGAAATACGAACACCTGAATTCATTGTCCCAGTAAGGGGAAACTTTATTGACATATTCCTGGGGTCAGTTACATCACATGATCACACTGACACAACCACAGGCACATAGACACAGCCAACAGAGCATGCACAATGTCGGCACTAGTACAGTGTATATCCACCTTTCGCAGCAATGCAGGCTGCTATTCTCCCCTGGAGACGATCGTAGAGATGCTGGATGTAGTCCTGTGGAACGGCTTGCCATGCCATTTACACCTGGCGCCTCAGTTGGACCAGCGTTCGTGCTGGACGTGCAGACCGCGTGAGACGACGCTTCATCCAGTCCCAAAAATGCTCAATGGGGGACATATCCGGAGATCTTGCTGGCCAGGGTAGTTGACTTACACCTTCTAGAGCACGTTGGGTGGCACGGGATACATGCGGACGTGCATTGTCCTGTTGGAACAGCAAGTTCCCTTGCCGGTCTATGAGTGGTAGAACGATGGGTTCGATGACGGTTTGGATGTACCGTGCACTATTCAGTGTCCTCTCGACGATCACCAGAGGTTTACGGACAGTGTAGGAGATCGCTCCTCACACCATGATGCCGGGTGTTGGCCCTGTGTGCCTCGGTCGTATGCAGTCCTGATTGTGGCGCTCACCTGCACGGCGCCAAACACGCATTCGACCATCATTGGCACCAAGGAAGAAGCGACTCTCATCGCTGAAGACGACACGTCTCCATTCGTCCCTCCATTCACGCCTGTCGCGACACCACTGGAGACGGGCTGCACGATGTTGGGACGTGAGCGGAAGACGGCCTAACGGTGTGCGGGACCGTAGCCCAGCTTCATGGAGACGGTTGCGAATGGTCCTCGCCGATACCCCAGGAGCAACAGTGTCCCTAATTTGCTGGGAAGTGGCGGTGCGGTCCCCTACGGCACTGCGTAGGATCCTACGGTCTTGGCTTGCATCCGTGCGTCGCTGCGGTCCGGTCCCAGGTCGACGGGCACGTGCACCTTCCGCCGACCACTGGCGCCAACAACGATGTACTGTGGAGACCTCAAGCCCCACGTGTTGAGCAATTCGGCGGTACGTCCACCCGGCCTCCCACATGCCTACTATACGCCCTCGCTCAAAGTCCGTCAACTGCACAAACGGTTCACGTTCACGCTGTCGCGGCATATTACCAGTGTTAAAGACTGCGATGGAGCTCCGTATGCCACGGCAAACTCACTGACACTGACGACGGCGGTGCACAAATGCTGCGCAGCTAGCGCCATTCGACGGCCAACACCGCGGTTCCTGGTGTGTCCGCTGTGCCGTGCGAGTAATCATTGCTTGTACAGCCCTCTCCCAGTGTCCGGAGCAAGTATGGTGGGTCTGACACACAGGTGTCAATGTGTTCTTTATATCATTTCCAGGAGTGTAGTTAATTATTTTAGACAGTAGTTGTTATCGCAAAATTATAGTTAACATACAAGTTTTTTTGGTTCATCAGCGAGCGTCTAGAAACGTTATTATGAAACGTATGGGTTAACTCATTAAATAATTATTTATATGCAAACACGCAGTGAACTGAGGGTATCAGCAAGCGAAGTGATGGTGGAACAATTGAGACGGCTTAAGACAGACAAGCATTACAGCGTTTACGACTGGTTAGTGATCAAGGGCGGATTTATGATGGTAGAAGTGACAATAGAGTAACTAATAATAACAGCTGAATGAATTTGTTCAAACAGTGTTGATCATTTGACATTGTTTTCTTCCAGTTGGTAATTACTCAGCGCAAAATTTTTCTATGGCAGGTTACGAGGTTTGCTACAAACTCAGATGTTGTCAGTTCGTCAGGTGCAATTTGGTTTCTGCTACTGCAGCAAAAATAACTGTTTGGAGATTCAAATAAACCAATCAAAATTATAAACTTCTGCCTGTGAAATAATTAAAGTACTCCACTTCTACATGTACATCTACATGTTTACTCTGCAATTCACAATGAAGTGCCTGGCAGAGGTTTCATCGAACCACCTTTAAGCTACATCTCTTTCGTTCCACTTTCGAAAGCGCGCGGGAAAACGAATACATAAATATTCCCGTGTGAGCTCTGTTCTCTTGTATTATTATCATCATTATTTCTTTCTATGCAGGGGAGTGCGAACAAAATATTTTCTCACTCTGAGGAGAAAATTGGTAGTTGACATTTAATGAGCAGATCCTTCCGCAGCGAAAAACATCTTTGTTTTAATAACTGCCACATAAAGTCCTTTGTCATATCTGTGGCACTCTCTCTCCTACTTCGCAATGACACAAATAACGGTGCAGTTTTTTGAGTTTGTTCGATGTCCTCCGTCAATCTAATCTGATGCGGTCCGATACAGCACAGCAATATTCCAGAAGACAGCGGACAAGCGGAGTTGAAGCAGTCTCTTAGTAAACTTATTACATTTTCTGAATGTTCTGCAAATAAATCGCATTCTTTGGTTTGCTTTACCCGTAACATTATCTGTGTGATTGTTCCATTGAAGTTATTCGTAACAGTAATTCTTAAGTATTTAGTTGAGTTTGCAGCCTTTAGTTTTGTGTGGCTCACCGTGTAACAGAAATTTAGTGCTCTTCCAATGCTCATGTGGATTATTTCACACCTTTCATTATTTAGAGTCAACTTCCACTTTTTTCCCTATACGGACGTCTTGTCTAAACCAATTTGCAATTCGCATTGATCATCTGATGACATTACACGACGGTAATTGACATCATCATCTGACAATAATCTAAGAGGTCTGCTCAGATCGTCTTTTAAATTGTTCAAGTAGTTTGAGAATAACCGAGGGAATATAACATTTCCTTGGAGAGCGCCAGATATTACTTCCGTTTTACTCGATGACTATCCGTCAATTATTTGAACTGTGACCATTCTGACAATGCTTGATATAATCTGAATCACTGCAAATCTAATTATCTTTTGGTATATTTTACACACGAGAGTGCATGACCGTACGGCACAGATTGGCCCATAGTTTTCATTTCAGACCACACGTTGTCCGGCTCCCATTGCCTCTAAGAGTGTCTATAAGCGGTGGTAGAGTCTATCACGTACCAGGAAACCGTGAATACTAACTTAGAATTTGGTACGTAGTCGTCCATCCCAGAATGACTTTGGTCTATTAACAAATAAATCATTTCAACCAATGTCTCGGCGTAGCGTATTTGATTAGCCCGCGTCTCGGGTTCGAACTCTGCCACCACTTTAACTTTTAATAAAATTTATCAGCATAGGGGGAAAAGACTTCCAACATAAGACGTCACCCTAATTCAACCAAGGGCCTTGTCTAAAAGGGTGGAGGAGCGGACAGAGGTTCAGGGCACTCTATTGCCCTGGGTGGTTCAAATGGTTCAAATGGCTTTGAGCACTATGGGACTCAACTGCTGTGGTTATCAGTCCCCTAGAACTTAGAACTACTTAAACCTAACTAACCTAAGGACATCACACACATCCATGCCCGAGGCAGGATTCGAACCTGCGACCGTAGGAGTCGCACGGTTCCGGACTGCGCGCCTAGAACCGCGAGACCAACGCGGCCGGCCCCTGGGTGGGAAACTGCCGCTGAAGACCGAAGAGTCACCAATGATCAACGGCGTGAACGTGAAGAAGGTAAAGGAAACCAATGCATTAAAGATACGTAATGTGTGTCCACAGAGAATATGGACTGTAACTGAAAAAACGTAATGATGACATGATGACATGTGGTCCGCCATTAAGATCTCCGGTAGGGTGGTGGCAATGGGGAGGTGACCATGAGAAAAAGACTGAATAACGGTTGAAAGGAACGCGTTTTAAGAGGCGGGATGTGGAATGTCAGAAGTTTGAACGTGATAGGAAAGCTAGAAACTCCGAAAAGAGAAACACAGAGGCTCCCTCTAGATATAGTGAAGTGAAATGGAAAGAAGATAAGGATTTCTGGTCAGATGACAATACAGTAGTATCAACAGCAGCAGAAAATGGTATAACGGGAATTGGACTTCTTATGAACAGAATCCCCCCCCCTTGAACCATGGACCTTGCCGTTGGTGGGGAGGCTTGCGTGCCTCAACGACACAGATAGCCGTGCCGTAGGTACAACCACAACGAAGGGGGTATCTGTTGAGAGGCCAGACAAACATGTGGTTCCTGAACAGGAGCAGGAGCCTTTTCAGTAGTTGCAGGAGCAACAATCTGAATGATTGTCTGATCTGGTTCTGTAACACTAACCAAAACGGCCTTGCTGTTGTGGTATGGCTGAAAGCAAGAGGAAACTACAGCCCTAATTTTTCCTGAGGGTATGCAGCTTTACTGTATGATTAAATGGTGATGGCGTCCTCTTGGGTAAAATATTCCGGAGGTAAAATAGTCCCCCATTCGGATCTCCGGGCGGGGACTACTCAGGAGGACGTCGTTATCAGGAGAAAGAAAACTGGCGTTCTACGGATCGGAGCGTGGAAAGTCAGATCCCTTAATCGGGCAGGTAGGTTAGAAAATTTAAAAAGGAAATGGATAGGTTAAAGTTAGATATAGTGGGAATTAGTGAAGTTCGGTGGCAGGAGGAACAAGACTTCTGGTCAGGTGACTACAGGGTTATAAACACAAAATCAAATAGGGGTAATGCAGGAGTATGTTTAATAATGAATAGGAAAATAGGAATGCGGGTAAGCTACTACAAACAGCATAGTGAACGCATTATTGTGGCCAAGATAGATACGAAGCCCACACCTACTACAGTAGTACAAGTTTATATGCCAACTTGCTCTGCAGATGACGAAGAAATCGAAGAAATGTACGATGAAATAAAAGAAATTATTCAGATAGTGAAGGGAGACGAAAATTTAATAGTAATGGGTGACTGGAATTCGAGTGTAGGAAAAGGGAGAGAAGGAAACATAGTAGGTGAATATGGATTGGGGCTAAGAAATGAAAGAGGAAGCCGCTTAGTAGAATTTTGTACAGAGCACAACTTAATCATAGGTAACACTTGGTTTAAGAATCATGAAAGAAGGTTGTATACGTGGAAGAACCTGGAGATACTAAAAGGTATCAGATAGATTATATAATGGTAAGACAGAGATTTAGGAACCAGGTTTTAAGTTGTAAGACATTTCCAGGGGCAGATGTGGACTCTGACCACAATCTATTGGTTATGACCTGTAGATTAAAACTCAAGAAACTGCAAAAATGTGGGAAATTAAGGAGATGGGACCTGGATAAACTGAAAGAACCAGATGTTGTACAGAGTTTCAGGGAGATCATTAGGGAACAATTGACAGGAATAGGGGAAAGAAATACAATAGAAGAAGAATGGGTAGCTCTGAGGGATGAAGTAGTGAAGGCAGCAGAGGATAGAGTAGGTAAAAAGACGAGGGCTGCTAGAAATCCTTGGGTAACAGAAGAAATATTGAATTTAATTGATGAAAGGAGAAAATATAAAAATGCAGTAAATGAAGCAGGCAAAAAGGAATACAAACGTCTCAAAAATGAGATCGACAGGAAGTGCAAAATGGCTAAACAGGGATGGCTAGAGGACAAATGTAAGAATGTAGAAGCTTATCTCACTAGGGGTAAGATAGATGCTGCCTACAGGAAAATTAAAGAGACCTTTGGAGAGAAGAGAACCACGCGTATGAATATCAAGAGCTCAGATGGCAACCCAGTTCTAAGCAAAGAAGGGAAGGCAGAAAGGTGGAAGGAGTATATAGAAGGTTTATACAAGGGTGATGTACTTGAGGACAATATTATGGAAATGGAAGAGGATGTAGATGAAGACGAAATGGGAGATACGATACTGCGTGAAGAGTTTGACAGAGCACTGAAAGACCTGAGTCAAAACAAGGCCCCCGGAGTAGACAACATTCCATTAGAACTACTGACGGCCTTGGGAGAGCCAGTCATGACAAAACTCTACCAGCTGGTGAGCAAGATGTATGAGACAGGCGAAATACCCTCAGACTTCAAGAAGAATATAATAATTCCAATCCCAAAGAAAGCAGGTGCTGACAGATGTGAAAATTACCGAACTATCAGTTTAATAAGTCACAGCTGCAAAATACTAACGCGAATTCTTTACAGACGAATGGAAAAACTGGTAGATGCGGACCTTGGGGAGGATCAGTTTGGATTCCGTCGAAATGTTGGAACACGTGAGGCAATACCGACCTAACGACTTATCTTAGAAGAAAGATTAAGAAAAGGCAAACCTACGTTTCTAGCATTTGTAGACTTAGAGAAAGCTTTTGACAATGTTGACTGGAATACTCTTTTTCAAATTCTAAAGGTGGCAGGGGTAAAATACAGGGAGCGAAAGGCTATTTACAATTTGTACAGAAACCAGATGGCAGTCATAAGAGTCGAGGGGCATGAAAGGGAAGCAATGATTGGGAAAGGAGTGAGACAGGGTTGTAGCCTCTCCCCGATGTTATTCAATCTGTATATTGAGCAAGCAGTAAAGGAAACAAAAGAAAAATTTGGAGTAGGTATTAAAATTCATGGAGACGAAGTAAAAACTTTGAGGTTCGCCGATGACATTGTAATTCTGTCAGAGACGGCAAAGGACTTGGAAGAGCAGTTGAACGGAATGGACAGTGTCTTGAAAAGAGGATATAAGATGAACATCAACAAAAGCAAAACGAGGATAATGAAATGTGGTCAAATTAAATCGGGTGATACTGAGGGAATTAGATTAGGAAATGAGACACTTAAAGTAGTAAAGGAGTTTTGCCATTTAGGAAGTAAAATAACTGATGATGGTCGAAGTAGAGAGGATATAAAATGTAGACTGGCAATGGCAAGGAAAGCGTTTCTGAAGAAGAGAAATTTGTTAACATCGAATATAGATTTAAGTGTCAGGAAGTCATTTCTGAAAATATTTGTTTGGAGTGTAGCCATGTATGGAAGTGAAACATGGACGATAACTAGTTTGGACAAGAAGAGAATAGAAGCTTTCGAAATGTGGTGCTACAGAAGAATACTGAAGATAAGGTGGATAGATCACGTAACTAATGAGGAGGTATTGAATAGGATTGGGGAGAAGAGAAGTTTGTGGCACAACTTGACTAGAAGAAGGGATCGGTTGGTAGGACATGTTTTGAGGCATCAAGGGATCACACATTTAGCATTGGAGGGCAGTGTGGAGGGTAAAAATCGTAGAGGGAGACCGAGAGATGAGTACACTAAGCAGATTCAGAAGGATGTAGGTTGTAGTAGGTACTGGGAGATGAAGCAGCTTGCACAGGATAGAGTAGCATGGAGAGCTGCATCAAACCAGTCTCAGGACTGAAGACAACAACAACAACAACAACATGAACAGAATGGTATGGCAGAGACTGTGTCATTGTGAACATTTCAGTGATTGGGTTGTCTTCATTATAATCGACAGTAAACCAATATCGATAATAATATTTCACGTACACACGCCGACGTTGCAAGAAGAAGATAAAGAGATAGAGATATTACGTGAGGATACTGAAGGGATAATTAAGATCGTGAATGGAGATGAAAATGTAATAGTACTCGTGGACTGGAATGCAGTTGTAGAGGAAGGAGCGGAAGAAAGGGTTACAGGAGAATTTGGGCCTGGTATTAGAAATAAGAGAGGAGGAAGACTAATTGAGTTCTGCAGTAAATTTTAGGACGTAGTAGCAAATGTTTTGTTCAAAAATCACAAGAGGAGGAGGCATATTTGGAAAATGCTGGGAACTGCGTAAGGACTTCAGATTACGTCATGGTAACGCGGAACTTCTGAAACGAACACTGTATTGTATACCGTACCCAGGAGAAGATATTTATTCAGATCACAGTTTGGATGTGGTGATAAGTAGGCTGAAGTATAGGAGACTAGTCATGAAGAATTTATGACCAAAGAAGAGGGATACGATTCTACTAAAGAATGAAGAGATACTCATGTGACTATAGATATTGCGATAAGGAATAATTCAGTAGGCAGTTCAGTGGAAGAGGAATGGACATTTCTAAAGAGGGCAATCACAGAATTTGTGAGGTATAGGTACAAAGAAGGTAACTTCGGAAAAACCATGGATAACACAAGAAATACTTTCGTTAATCGATGAATAAGGACGTACCAAAATGTTCCGTGACATTCCAAAATGTTACGGTAATACAGATATACAAGTTCCTTTTTAACTAAATAATAGGAAGTGCAGGGAAGCTAAGACGAAATGGCTGCATGAGAAATGTGAAGAAACCGAGAAAGAAAATCAAGGTTGGTAACATTAAGAAAGCAATGGGAATTGCACGGTTAAATGCAAAGGAGAGAGCAGATGTAAAAGAGATAGGGGGTCCACTATTAGAATCAGAATTTAGAAGACCTTCGTAAAACTTAAGACCAACTAAGGTAGAAGGAATAGATAATCTTCCACCAGAATTTCTAAAATTATTATGGCGAAAAAGCCACAAAAAGATTATTTACGGTGGTGTGTACAATGCATGAGACATGCGATATACCATCAGAATTCCTCAAAAATATCTTCCACACATTCCGAAGATAGCAAGTTACCGCACAATAATACTATGCAGAAGAATGGAAAAGAAAACTGAGGATGTGTTAGACGACGATCAATTTGGCTTCAGAAAAGGTAATGCACCAGAGAAGCGGTTCTGAGGTTGCAAGTGGTGAAGGAAGCAAGACTAAAGAAAAATCAACAAATGTTCACATGGTTTATTGACCTCCAAAAAAAAGCTCGACAGCGTCAAATGGTGCAATTCATTCGAAATTCAGAGAAAAACAAGCGCAAGTACACAACACATACAAGAACAATACGTACAAGTACTAAGAGGTAAGAATATGAAAGGAAGACGAAGAACAAGGTGCTCGTACTGAAAAGCGTATAAAATAGGGGCGTTGTTTTCGCCAATTCTGTTCAGTCTCTACATTGAAGAAGCAATGACAGAAATAAAAGAAAGATTCAAGAGTAGAATCAAAATTCAAGGAGAGAGGGTACCAATGAAAAGATTCGCGGATGACACTGCTAATCTCAGTGAAAGTGAAGAAGGAATACAGAACCTGCTGAATGGAATGAATTGTCTGAGTACATAATATGGATTGGGAGTAAATCGAAGAAAGATGAAAGTAATAAGTGGTAGAAACCAGAATAGGGAGATCCTTAACATCTGGATTGATGATCACGAAATAGATGAAGTTAAAGAATTCTTTTACCTAGACAACAAAACAACCCATGAGGGCCTGCCGCAATGGCCGTGCGGTTCTAGGCGCTTCAGTCCGGAACCGCGGGACTTCTACGGTCGCAGGATCGAATCCTGCCTTTGACAAGGACGTGTGTGATGTCCTTAGGTTAGTTAGGTTTAAGTAGTTCTAAGTTCTAGGGGACTGATGACCTCAGATGTTAAGTCCCATTGTGCTCAGAGCCATTTTGAACCCATGACGGACGGAGCGAAGAGGATATCGAAAGCGGACTAGTACTGTAGAGAAGTGCATTTCTGGCCAAGCGAAATTTAGTAGTATCCAACATAAGCCTTAATTTGAGGCAGAATTTTCTGAAAATGTACGTTTGGAGCCCCTCATTGTATGCTAGGGAAACATGAACTGAGAAAATGAGAACTAAGAGACTCGAAGCATTTGAGATGGTCCATAGACATATGTTGAAAATCAGGTGGACTGATAAGTTAAGGAATGAGGGGGGTCCAAGCATAATTCGAGAGGAAAGGAATATATCGAAAACACTGACAAAGAGAAGGGACAGGTAGATAGGACATCTTTCAAAACATCAGAGAATAAGCTCAGTGGTACTCTAGAGTGAGCTGTGCAGGGTAAAAACCGTAGAGGAAGGCAGAGATTGGAATATATCCAGCAAATATTTTAGGAAGTAGATTGCATGTGATACCCTGAAATGAAGAGGTTGGCGCACGAGAGAATTTCGTGGTGAGCCGCATAAAACTACTGAGAACACTGATGACTCAGAAACCCACCCAAGTGTTTACAGAGTTCCTTCGAATTTCGGAATTTTGTCGGAAACTTCGTTGGCGAACACATCCTCCTCTCCATCTGCCATTACCCAATACTCCGTCTGTCGGCATGACGTAACAGCAACCTTTCACACTCATTTATTCAGCACGTGAGCTAGTGACTACCGCACCTATGCTGTGGCACTCGGACGGTGGTTGGCTGAAATCGGATGTAAAATATTAAAGAGGCCAAGTCTGCAGACGACTGAGAGAGGGCACACTATTTGCTTAGTCGACGCGCTCCGCCAGCAGAGCAGTCCAGAATTCCGCCAATCTCTTGCAGCCTCCCCATGTTTGACGTGCCCTTATGTGTAGTAAAACATAGATGGCCCAAAATGAATCCGGCGTACCATCAAATTAACTTCTGTCAGTCAGCAGTCAGGCTCACTCAATTCCCAACAATTTTTTTCATTTATATGGAATCTTTCTAGTCTGATATTTTGTGATATATTTTTACCGAACCCGCTGCTTTTTCATATATCCCAGATTAACTGCTGCCGCCCAGCCTGTTTCAAACTGATGGCCTCACTAAAAAGCGCTTTGTAAACTTTAACCTACAATTTTAAGTAATAATACACTACTGGCCATTGAAATTGCTACACAACGAAGGTGACGTGCTACAGATGCGAAACTTAACCGACAGGAAGAAGTTGCTGTGATATGCAAATGATTGGCTTTTCAGAGCATTCACACAAAGTTGGCGCCGGTGGCGACACCTACAACGTGCTGACATGAGGAAAGTTTGCAACCGATTTCTCATACACAAACAGCAATTGACCGGCGTTGCCTGGTCAAACGTTGTTGTGATCTCTCGTGTAAGGGGGAGAAATGCGTACCATCACGTTTCCGATTTTGATAAAGGTCGGATTGTAGCCTATCGCGATTGCGATTTATCGTATCACGACATTGCTGCTCGCGTTGGTCCCCATCCAATGACTGTTAGCAGAATATGGAGACGGTGGGTTCAGGAGGGTAATACGGAACGCCATGCTGGATCCCGACGGCCTCGTACCACTAGCAGTCGAGATGACAGGCATCTTATCCGCATGGCTGTAACGGATCCTGCAGCCACGTCTCGGTCCCTGAGTCAACAGATGGGTACGTTTGCAAGACAACAACCATCTGCACGAACAGTTCGACAACGTTTACAACAGCATGGACAATCAGCTCGGAGACCATGGCTGCGGTTCCCTTTGACGCTGCATCACAGACAGGAGCGCCTGCGATGGTGTGCTCAACGACGAACCTGGGTGCACGAATGGCAAAACGTCATTTTTTCGGATGAATCCAGGTTCTGTTTACAGCATCATGATTGTCGCATCCGAGTTTGGCGACATCGCGGTGAACGCACATTCGAAGCGTGTATTCGTCATCACCATAATGGCGTATCAACCGGCGTGATGGTATGGGGTGCCATTGGTTACACGTCTCGGTCACCTCTTGTTCGCATTGACGGCGCTTTGAACAGTAGACGTTACATTTCAGATGTGTTACGAACCGTGGCTCTACCCTTCATTCGAACCCTGAGAAACCGTACATTTCAGCAGGATAATGCCCGACCACATGTTGCAGGTCCTGTACGGGCGTTTCTGGATACAGAAAATGTTCGACTGCTGCCCTGGCCAGCACGTTCTCCAGATCTATCACCAATTGAAAACGTCTGGCCAATGGTGGCCGAGCAATTGGCTCGTCGTAATACGCCAGTCACTATTCTTGAAGAACTGTGGTATCGTGTTGAAGCTGCTTGGGCAACTGTACCTGTACACGCCATCCAAGCTCTTTTCGACTCATGCGTATCAAGGCCGTTATTACTGCCAGAGGTGGTTATTCTGGGTACTGATTTCTCAGGATCTATGCACCCAAATTGCGAGAAAATGTAATCACATGCCAGTTATAGTATAATATGTTTGTCCAATGAATACCCTTTTATCGTGTGCAGTTCTTCTTGGTGTATCAATTTTAATGGCCAGTAGTGTATTTCGTCTGATGTAACATTGTAGAGAATTTCAGTCACTATTAAGGTTTCTTGAAGTTACCGTCACTTTCCACATCGATCTTGATACGTACACAGAGCGCACCAGGAGGAATAGGTAATATTCGGAGATACGGCTGGGAGGATCATTAGAAGCAAAAAAGTCTAGTCCACATAGGCTCTAAAATGCATACATTAAGAGCTGTGAGCACTTCTTTATCTTCACTACTTCGAGATAAATCTGTTCTACTGTAAGCCCTTTGTTTTCTATATTTTTGGAGGAGGTAGTACGGACCAGAACAAGAAAAAAAGTTTACTAAATCTGGGCTCTGAAACGCATAAGTTAAGAAAAATGTGTACCTCTTCAAGTAGAAGAGATGTGTTTCACGATAGCAAATATGAACAACTGCTCATAGCTCTTAAGGTATTCACCCTAGAGTCCAAGTTCACTGCATATTTCTGCTTGGTTGTCGTCCATACTACCACTTCTCATAACATGGAAAGCAAAGGCATTTGTTTCACTGTATCGAAGATGAAGAAATGCTCACTGTTCTTGAGGTATTCGCTTTAAACCCAATGTTTACTAGACATTTTTTGTACGAATGATCGTTCCTGTAATATCCCTGAATATTGACCATTCCTTCTGGGACACCCGACATCTCTTCGTGCGGTTAATGTTTTCGTATTAGGTTTCTCTTTTTGAAATTGTACTCATCTTTAGCATCATGTATTGGAAGTCAGAGCCACGTGTTATTCCAGGAACGTAGTGCATTTTGTGGCGGATAGCGTTCACCAACTAATCCTGCAAAGGCTGGTATGAGAGTCCTGCTAATTATAACTTTGACACATTTTTAAAAGAAATTGTTTTGAAGCAGTTGATACGTCGATAAAGGAAAGAGGTCAAAGATCTCCATTCTGATAAACAGTTTTATTTACAAGGTCAGTTTTAATTGTTATTAATTAATTAAACATCGATAACTATTGCATAGCGTTGTCTGGTCATAGCCAGAATCCCTTCTCGTAATATTCTGCTGAAACGGAGTAGTCTGATATGCAGTCGTTGGACGAAAACATGGAAATACAGCGAGAAATAGATGCTTGAACATAAATGAATATGCTAGCCAACCTTACAGGTTGCGGTGTTGCATTGGGCTACGAACAGCCATGTCATAAATTCTATGCATGTGTCAATCGTGGTCAGAACAGCGTTTCGTGTAGTTATGAGTGCAGTACGTCGGAGCTAAGTGAAGTAGAACGTATGCAAATTGTTGGTGCTCGTACAGTGAATGCTTCCGTAAGCAAGGTAGCTGAAATGTGTCTTGTTTAATAACAACGTGTCGAAGAATTCTACATTATTTAGGACAAGCGGAGAAACATCAACTGCTTAGCCAGAATGCGAATGAAAGATTGAGGTGAGTGATCGTGACAGATCATTGAAGATGACTGTGAAAGTTACAGCTGCAAAATTCGTGACTGAAGTGAATATTGCATTCGCGAACTCTGTCATCACCAAAAGAACAGGAAGGAAGCTCCAAAAAGCAGGGAACTTTAGGGGGAGCTGGAATTCCCAACCACATATCAGTGATTCGAATGACCGTGACAAGAAGAATGGTGCTGAAGCTGTAAAACCTGGACTATAGAGCAATGGAAGAAAGTCATTTGTTTGGATGAGTCGTTTGTACACTGCTTCCTACTTCTGGGCGAGCTTACGTCTCAAGAGTGATGCGTGGTGGCGATTTGTTGATAATTTCGTCGGCTCCGTTGGGGTATTCAATGCTCCCTATGGGTATGCTGTATTCCAAGACAATAGGACCATTGTCCACAGAGCTCGCAGCGTCAAAGACTGGCTTTGTGGGAACGAGGATAAGTTTTCACATCTCTCCTGACCATTATTGTCACCAGATCTCTATTTTATTGAGTTTTTGTGTTCTACTTTGGCGACAAGCGTGCTTGATTGCTATCTGCCTTTGGCATCTTTACCTGAACTCGGCACTATTTTGCAGGAAAAAATGGTATAATGTCAGCTTGGAAACCATATAGGACGTATTTATCCATTCCAAGACGACTGGAAACCGTTTTGATTTCCAAAATTATTTCTGCGCCGAATTATGCGCTGTAACGTGTTGCCTTTTTGGTGCTTCTATACTGTTGTTCATCCACTGTACTAAAGATAACGTTCTGTTTCATTTTTATGATTGTTAGCTGGTGATTCGTGATTTTGTACTTCAGCCCTTTCACCTCTTTCAGACCGTTTCAATATACGTCATAAACACGTTTTGCATGCCACAGTTCCCGACAATTCGTGTGGGACTTTCAATAACATTTTGATGCACTGAATTATCTCCTTAAAACGACACATTGCATGTTGTAACACCATACAACGAGACCTCCAGAGATGGTGGTCCACATGGCTGTACACACCAGTACCTCTAATACGCAATAGCACGTCCTTTTGTACTGATGCATGCCTGTATTCATCGTGGCATGCTATCCTCAATTTTGTCAAGGCACTGTGTGTCCAGATTCTCCCACTCCTCAAAGGAGATTCGGCGTACACCCTCAGAGTGGTTGATGGGTCACGTCGTCCGTAAATAGCCCTTTTCAATCTATCTCAGACTTGTTCGATAGGGTTCATGTCTGGGGAACATGCTGGCCATTATAGTCGAGCGATGTCGTTTTCCTGAGGAAAGTCATTCACAAGATGTGCAAGAGGGGGTTGCGAATTATCGTCCATGAAGATGAATGCCTCGAATGCCTCGCCAGTGTGCTGCCGATATGGTTGCACTATCGGTCGGAGAATGCCATTCACATATCGTACAGCCGTTACGGCGCCTTCCATGACCACTAGCGGCGTACATCGGCCCCATATATAGTATCACCCCAAAACAGCAGGGAACCTACACCTTGTTGCACCCACTGGACAGTGTGTCTAAGGCGTTAAGCCAGAGCGGGTTGCCTCCTACTGCGTCTCTGACGATTGTCTAGTTGAAAGCATATGCGCTACTCATCGGTGAAGAGAACGTGGAGCCAATCCTGAGCGGTCCATTCAGCATGTTGTTGGGCCCATCTATATCGCGCTGCATGATGTCGTGGTTGCAAAGAAGGACCTCTCGATGGACGTTGGGAGTGAAGTTGCACATCAAGCAGGTTATTGCGCAAAGTTTGAGTCGTAACACGGCGTCCTGTGGCTGCACGGAAAGCATTATTCAACATGGTGGCGTTGGTATCAGGGTTCCTCTGAGCCATAATCCTTAGCTAGCGGTCATCCATTGCTGTAGTAGCTCTTGGGAGACCTGAGAGAGACACGTCATTGACAGTTCCTGTCTCTCTCTGTATCTCCTCCATGTTCGAAGAACATCGCTTTGGTTCACTCCGAGACGCCTGGACACTTCCCTTGTTGAGAGTCCTTTCTGGCACAAAATACCGATGCGGCCGCGACCGAAGGGCGGTATTGACCGTCTAGGCATGGTTGAACTGCAGACAACACGAGCCGTCTGCCTCCGTCCTGGTAGAATGATTGAAACTGATCGGCTGTCGCACCCCCTCCATCTAATAGACGGTGCTCATGCATGGTTGTTTACATCTTTGGGAGGGTTTAGTGACATCTCTGAACAGTCAAAGGGACTTTGTGTATGTTACAATATCCACAGAGAACATCTATCTTTAGGAGTTCTGGGAACCGGTGTGATGCAAACCTTTTTTTGATGAATGTAGCTTAATATTGTATGAAACTTCTTGGAACGTTAACATGCAGTGGATATTCCAGCTGCATATTGCTCATATTCCCAAGACGGCGCTGTATTGCTTTCGCTAAGCGTGAAGTTGTAAAAAGTGAGGCAGCTAGCTATTTCACTGAATAGTACGCGCGCGCGCGCTTTTGTGTGTGTGTGTGTGTGTGTGTGTGTGTGTGTGTGTGTGTGTGTGTGTGTACTGAGCAATAAGAAGCAACCATTACGTGAAGTTTTTGTTTGTGTGCCGCATGATATCGCTAGGTGCCTCAGGTTGGCAGCACTGCTGTTTGTGGCAGTGGAACGAGCGGAGGACCCACCAGCAGAGGGGTAGAGGGAACGACGGGAAGGTCGCATGGTCGCACGTTGTGACGCTGGATTTAAGTGCTGTCGCGGTGGAGAGCACTCACAGCAAGTACCGTACACGTAGTGAGCTGCGAGTAAGAGCAGCGGAACAGCGCGTTTGGGGCCGGTGCGGTGAGATATTTCAGAAGCTGTCTCGCGTCAGAACGCGAGTCCCTGTTGTTCAGACGGGTCGGTTGTTGGTATTTGAGCAGTGAATATCGCCTACTAGAAAACTTCGTCTGACTTGGCGATTGAACCGTTTCTTGTGCTTAGAATCTGGATCCCAGAAAGAACCCCGTGTCAGGTGGGTGACGGGTTTGATACCTCTCAGTAAGTTTCGACCTTTGGTCGTTAAGAGCTACCTGGTGCTGGCGGCCTGCTCGTTCCTTAACGACAACTGTACGGCGAAAGCACCCACTTGCTAGTAGTCTCGATTGTTTGGGGACTGATGTTGATTTTCACAATGATCCTCAACAAATATGAAGAGCATTTTGTGAAATTTAAAATTTTCCCTGCGGATTAAAGGTTCGATGAATTTCCGGGATTGCAGCTGGTCGTCGTAAACTTCACTCCAAAATATTTAAACTGGACACCTGCCACTCATCTTCAGGTCAGCCATAGTAGACTCGACAGCATTTTGTTTTACGAATGTTACATAGTCATATGAATTGCACGTCTGTGTCCTCGCCGTCATGGTTCTCTAAAAACTTGTCAGAAGCACATTCAAGTCAGTGGAATAGGTATCAAATGCTTTCCTGCCGACTGTTATTAATCTTACAGCTTCAGTGAAGCCACTAAATCAAGACTGATACAAGCATTGTACCCACTCTCCAACGACGAGAAACTGACCGTAGACACCAAGCCCCTAACGTAACGGAAGGTTGTCCGGCCCTTCCTTACCTACAGTTCCTCTGCGTGGACCACAATTAGTGCCTCCCGGATGCAGAACCTGATGCGCCTGCTTAATAAGATGTATGCCGCTCCACTCACGAGGATTGTTACCCTACACGAGGAGAACAACATGGTACCTCTAAAGACATCCATTCGAGAGAAGGCGAGGCGCCTCTACGACGAAGTGGACAACATGCGCGACACCATCAGTGGATTGGAACACATTGGCAGCATA
The DNA here is from genome assembly GCF_023897955.1 of Schistocerca gregaria. Lineage (NCBI taxonomy): Eukaryota > Metazoa > Arthropoda > Insecta > Orthoptera > Acrididae > Schistocerca > Schistocerca gregaria. The sequence continues at coordinate 433,771,662 of NC_064925.1, forward strand.
ACTCTCTGGCACCGGCTCCAGCACCCTGTTCCTCATGCCAGCTTCGAGGACTCAAATTCGGACAATGGCTAACGATAGCCTCTAGTACTGTGTATTTCAATACGGCCACTCCTTCCGTGTAGTCCTTGGTGCGACCACTACTCTAGCTTCAACTCAAACTTCCACAATTTCAACATGCAGTACAATGGTGTCATTGTGATGCCATCATTGTAAGATAGGGGAAGGTTATTCCGCCACCAAGACAATTAGACCGCTCTACACCGGCGACGCTGTACCATTGCGCAGCGCCTGACGACGATGGTGGAGAGCTTCGAATTTTATTTGAATCTGGCGCAGCAAGCGAACCGAGAACTTATAATGCAAGGACGGTTCGATACAGTTCCCCACAGTCTTTTAATGAACAAAGTAAGAGCATATGGACTATCAGACCAATTGTGTGATTGGATTGAGGTCTTCCTAGATAACAGAACGCAGCATGTCATTGTCAATGGTCAGAAGTCTTCCGAAGTAAGAGTGATTTCAGGTGTGCTGCAGGGGAGTGTCATAGGACCGTTGCTATTTACAATATACATAAATGACCTGGTGGATAACGTCGGAAGTTCACTGAGGCTTTTTGCAGATGATGCTGTGGTGTATCGAGAGGTTGTAACAATGGAAAATTGTACTGAAATGCAGGAGGATCTGCAGCGAATTGACGCATGGTTCAGGGAATGGCAACTGAATCTCAATGTAGACAACTGTAATGTGCTGCGATACACAGAAAGATAGATCCCTTATCATTTAGCTACAAAATAGCAGGTCAGCAACTGGAAGCAGTTAATTCCATAAGTTACCTGGGAGTGCGCATTAGGAGTGATTTAAAATGGAATAATCATATAAAGTTGATCGTCGGTGAAGCAGATGCCAGACTGAGATTCATTGGAAGAATCCGAAGGAAATGCAATCCGAAAACAAAGGAAGTAGGTTACAGTACGCTTCTTCGCCCACTGCTTGAATACTGCTCAGCAGTGTGGGATCCGTACCAGATAGGGTTGATACAAGAGATAGAGAAGATCCAACGGAGAGCAACGCGCGTCATTACAGGATCATTTAGTAATCGCGAAAGCGTTACGGAGATGATAGATAAACTCCAGTGGAAGACTCTGCAGGAGAGACGCTCAGTAGCTCGGTACGGGCTTTTGTTAAAGTTTCGAGAAAATACCTTCACTTAAGAGTCAAGCAGTATATTGCTCCCTCTAACGTATATCTCGCGAAGAGACCATGAGGATAAAATCAGAGACATTAGAGCCCACACAGAAGCATACCGACAATCCTTTCCACGAATAATAAGAGACTGGAATAGAAGGGAGAACCGATAGAAGTACTCAGGGTACCCTCCGCCACACACCGTCAGGTGGCTTGCGGAGTATGGATGTAGATGTAGATGTAGACTCCGTTACAAAAAAATTCATACCCAATGGAAATAATATTTTATATTGATACTATGTACTCCTCTCCTATCTTCAACAACGAATACATCTTATTTATTAAAAAATCAAAAGATATGCCTAGTTCTGTTTGAGGTGATGCTGTGCTGGCCCATTGTTTACTTTAGGAGAGGTAGCCACAGAGAAGAAAACATTTGAAAATCTCCTATTCCACCTATGCGCACATCCGATTGTACATCTCATGGTTTGGAGAGGGTGCTGCCAAGACCTACAACTCCAGATGCAGAGGAACTCGGACTGGAATCAGACAGCACCTGATGAAGGCTGAGCATCACGCAGTTGAAATAACGTGCAGAAAAGAGGCGAATAACCGGCAGAATCCCAATTTTTCAACACTACAGCTGTAAAGTGACTTGTACGACAATGCTTCGAGGTGTTTGTGTTAAAAAAACGAATTTTTAATCTCTAAATCTATATCTATATAGGCATCCATATGGCACAAGCTGCCTGACGGTATGTGGCAGTGTCAGGCGGTACTTCTGCTACGACTGACTGATTCCCCCTCCATGCTTCACTCGCGAATAGCGTGTAGCAAGGATTATTGGCCGTAAGTGTCTATATTAGCTCTACTCTCTCGAATTTTCTCATCGTGGTCATTTCGCGATATATGTGTGGAAGGAAGTAATATATCGTCCAACTCTTCCCGGGAAGTATTCTCTCGAAATTTCGATAGTAGATCTCTCGGTGATGCACAACACCTGTCTTGTAGCATCTGTCGCTGGAGTTTGTTGAGCATCTCTGTAACGCCTTAATCGATGCCGTGACGAAACGGGCCGCTCTTCGTTAGATCTGCTCTGTCTCCTCTATCAGTGGTGTCTGGTGAGGCTTCTAAATGTGATGAACAATAATAAAGAATCGGTCGAACTAGATCCTTATAAGTCACTTCCTTCATAGATGAGTTGCATTTCCTTAAGATTCTTCCTAATAATCTCAGGCTGGCATCTGATTTTCCTAGTATTTGTTTTATGTGGTCATTCCACTTAACGTCACTGTGCACAGTTACTCCTAGATATTTTATGGTAGGTACTGTTTCCAGCAACTTTTCGTCAGTAGTGTAGTTGCGCAGTATGTTCTTCATTAGAATTACTTTCTTGGATTAGACAAGTGCTTCGTAGATAAAACTGTAGGATCCTGGTTCAAGTGATTTACGCTTAGGCCAATATTTCCTTTTTACAAACAATTCTGTCGGAGGAAGATCCACAAATGAGCATTGTACCAGAGGTTGAAAATACCGCTACAGTTGTAAGGTTCTTTTATTTAGAACACGACCGATTTCGGGCTCTTGTACGCCCATCTTCATGTATCGTAACTTGGTGCTGAGACTCCGAGTGCAACGGTGGACTCACAGCACCAAGCTACGACAGCGGAAGATGGGCGTATAAGAGCCCGAAACCGACACCTGAAGATGGACGTATAAGAGGCCGAAACCGGTCGTGTTCTAAAAGAAAGAACTTTACAACTGTAGAGATATTTTTAACATCTGGCTTTCTTTTTATAATGAAGTGCTTTGGTGCGGCTGCGTCAGATGCACACGAAGCAACATAATTCGGTGTAGCCGTGCTGCAGCTCAAGTAATATGCCTATGATTTTCAGATCAACAGAAATCTGCCATTTAAGCTTGTCATAGTTCAATCGAAAAACAACTGTTTCATGTTATCATATATTACTTTCATGTAATGTACTTACCTAATCGGAATCGGTGGTGACACGTAGCCATAATGCAGTAGCACAAAACTGAGACTTTCCTTGGAGGAGTCAATGAACAGCCTCCACTGATCACTTTTATAGTACGTGTCCATTGCTACTATTACTCCCTGTACGTCACTACAAAATACAAGTTCTTTTCACTTTCGAAGAAAGGACGGAGTGGCATTTGGTGGGTATGGAATGCAGTCACATTTATCACATGATCAAAAAAATTCCTATGTTTTTTTGTTCTTTGGTGTCCGCAGTGCTCCGTAAATACATATACAAGGTGGTCCATTGATAGTGATAGGGCCAAATGTCTCACGAAATAAGCATCATACGAAAAAACTACAAAGAACGAAACTCGTCTAGCTTGAAGGGGGAAACCAGATGGCGCTATGGTTGGCCCGATAGATGGCGCTGCCATACATAGGTCAATCGGATATCAACAGCGTTTTTTTTTTTTTAAAAAAAAACAGAAACCCCCATTTTGTATTACATATCCGTGTAGCACGTAAAGAAATATGAATGTTTTAATTGGACCACTTTTACGCTTTGTGATAAATGGTGCTGTAAGACTCACAAACGTACACGTACGTGGCATCACGTAACAATCCGCCAGTGCGGACGGTATTTGCTTCGTGATACATTACCCGTGTTAAAATGGACCGTTTACCAATTGCGGAAAAAGTCAATATCGTGTTGATGTATGGCTATTGTGATCAAAATACCCAACGGGCGTGTGCTGTCTATTCTGCTCGGTATCCTGGACGACATCATCCAAGTGTCCGGACCATTCGCCGGATAGTTACGTTATTTTAAGAAACAGGAAGTGTTCAGCCACATGTGAAACGTCAACCACGACATGCAACAAATGATGATTCCCAAGTAGGTGTTTCAGCTGCTGTCCCGGATAATCCGCATATCAGTAGCACACAAATTTCGCGCGAATCGGGAATCTGAAAAACGTCAGTGTTGAGAATGCTACATCAACATCGATTGCACCCGTACCATATTTCTATGCACCAGGAATTACATGGCGACGACTTTGAACCTGGTGTACAGTTCTGCCACTGGGCACAAGAAAAATTACGGGACGATGACAGATTTTTTTGCACCCGTTCTATTTAGCGACGAAGTGTCATTCACCAACAGCGGCGTAATATGCCCTATTGGGCAACGGAAAATCCACGATTGCTGCGACAAGTGGAACATCAGCGACCTTGGCGGGTTAATGTATGGTGAGGCACTATGGAAGGAAGGATAATTGGCTCCCATTTTATCGATGACAATCTAAATGGTGCAATATATGCTGATGTCCTACGAATTGTTCTACCGATGTTACTACAAGAAGTTTCACTGCATGAGAGAATGGCGATGTACTTCCAACATGATGGATGTCCGGCACATAGCTCGCGTGCGGTTGAAGCGGTATTGAATAGCATATTTAATGACGGGTGGATTGGTCGTCGAAGCACCATACCATGGCCCACACGTTCACCGGATCTGACGTCCCCGGATTTCTTTCTGTGGGAAAGTTGAAGGATATTTGCCATCGTGATCCACCGACAACGCCTGACAACATGCGTCAGCGCATTGTCAATGCATGTGCGAACATTAAGGAAAGCGAACTACTCGCTGTTGAGAGGAATGTCGTTACACGCATTGCCAAATGCATTGAGGTTGGCGGACATCATTTTGAGCATTTATTGCATGAATGTGGTATTTGCAGGTAATCACGATGTAACAGTATGCGTTGTCAGAAATGATAAGTTCACAAAGTTACATGTACCACATTGGAACAACCGAAATAAAATGTTCAAACATACGTGCGTTCTGTATTTTAATTTAAAAAACCTACCTTTTACCAACTGTTCGCTAAAATTGTGAGCCATATGTTTGTGACTATTACAGCGCCATCTATCAGAAAGCGAAAAAAGTGGTCCAACTAAAACATTCATATTTCTTTACGCACTAAACGAATGTATAATAAAAATGGAATTTCCTATTTAAAAATACGTAGTTGATATCCGTTTACCTATGGCACCGCCATCTAGCGGGCTAACTATAGCGCCATCTGGTTTCCCTCTTCAAGCTAGTCAAGTTTCGTTCTTTGTAGTTTTTTCGTTTGACGCTTATTTCGTGAGATATTTGGCCTGGTCACAATCAATGGACCGCCCTGCATAAGCGATGATCTTAATATAATGGTTTCGTAACTATGATCTGAAAATTTATAATATATCATTAGGTGTTTTACCTTACACGTCACATCGTTGCTGTAATATCATGTCTGTTTTGGAATGATTACTTTCTCCCAGGTGTAGAGTGGAGATGTATATAGCATGTTAATTATTTTCCACACAAACTACTTTTCTGACAGTGTTTTACACTACTCATGTTATCGCTATTCCCATGGATGTGTGTTGCTTTGAGTCACCGATATTATTATTTTTCCCGTTTTATAATGTGAATAAAATTTTCTATATACTTTTTGTGCTTTAGGTCGGTTTGTTCGTTCAGTAAATTTGGTGGGTTACTGTATGCATGTGAATATATCTCTGTTTTCTCAAGGACCTCCCCCCCCCCCCATGAACCATGGACCTTGCCGTTGGTGGGGAGGCTTGCGTGCCTCAGCGATACAGATGGCCGTACCGTAGGTGCAACCACAACGGAGGGGTATCTGTTGAGAGGCCAGACAAACGTGTGGTTCCTGAAGAGGGGCAGCAGCCTTTTCAGTAGTTGCAGGGGCAACAGTCTGGATGATTGACTGATCTGGCCTTGCAACATTAACCGAAACGGCCTTGCTGTGCTGGTACTGCGAACGGCTGAAAGCAAGGGGAAACTACAGCCGTAATTTTTCCCGAGGACATGCAGCTTTACTGTATGATTAAATGATGATGGCATCCTCTTGGGTAAAATATTCCGGAGGTAAAATAGTCCCCCATTCGGATCTCCGGGCGGGGACTACTCAGGAGGATGTCGTTATCAGGAGAAAGAAAACTGGCGTTCTACGGATCGGAGCGTGGAATGTCAGAGTACACTAAGCAGATTCAGAAGGATGTAGGTTGCAGTAGGTACTGGGAGATGAAGCAGCTTGCACAGGATAGAGTAGCATGGAAAGCTGCATCAAACCAGTCTCAGGACTGAAGACAACAACATTTCTCAAGGATGTTCAACAATGTTCCCTTTTGCGTAATATGGAGGATTTCTAGTGCTTCGTTTATGGGTTTTACATATTACTTCTCTGCTTGTAAATGTTGGAAAAATGAAGATAGTGGTTTTCATTTACGCTGGTGTGCTCTTTATATCTAATTTTGAAGTTTCTACCACTTTTCCCCAAGTAGAATTTTTGACCTGTGTTACACGAAATTTTATAAAGGCCGTGATTGTTGCGTATGGAAATTTTCGGGCTGCCTTTGTGAATTTTGTGTCTGAGGATATGTGTGTGTGTGTTGAAATGCAAATGCGATCTCGGTTTTGTTGGATAATTTGCTAACTTTGTGTCTGAGGATGTGTGTGTGTGTGTGTGTGTGTTTGTTGAAATGCAAATGCGATGTCGGTTTTGTTGGATAGTTTGTTAACTTTGTTCGAGATGTTTTCTAGATGGGTTGTAAGTAGGATGTTTAGGTTTTTTTATTGGTAACGCCGCCGCCACGTAGCGCTCTGTATGAAAATCACTGGCTGTGCCGTGTGCAGTCTGTGGCTGGTTTGCATTGTTGTCTGCCATTTTAGTGTTGGGCAGCGGCAGCTGGATGCTAACAGCGCGTAGCGTTGCGCAGTTGGAGGTGAGCCGCCAGCAGTGGCGGACGTGGGGAGAGAGATGGCGGAGTTTTGAAATTTGTAAGACTGGATGTCATGAACTGCTATATATATTATGACTATTAAGGTAAATACATTGTTTGTTCTCTTTTAAAATCTTTCATTTGCTAACTGTGCCTATCAGTAGTTAGTGACTTCCGTAGTTTGAATCTTTTAGTTAGCTGGCAGTAGTGGCGCTCGCTGTATTGCAGTAGTTCGAGTAACGAAGATTTTTGTGCGGTAAGTGATTTGTGAAAGGTATAGGTTAATGTTAGTCAGGGCCATTCTTTCGTAGGGATTTTTGGAAGTCAGATTGCTTTGCGCTAAAAATATTGTGTGTCAGTTTAAGCACGGTCTTGTATAATTGTTCAAAGGGGACGTTTCATATGTCGACCCTTAGCCGAGGATACCTCACAGGAATCTTCGGATTTTTTTCTTGTAGTTTGTGTAATTAGAGTAGATTTTGTTTATTGTTAGTGCGTAATTATAGAGAGAATTTCCTTTGTAGTTGTAGTTTTTCATTGTTGTACAGTAAAACAGTTGTGGCATTGCACCAAGTATTTCGCAGCTGCGCTTGCAATTAACTAGATATTATTTTCAGTGCTACGTTAATGTGTTCTCTTATTTTTGCTCTTCTAATTGTGTTCTCTTATTTTTGCTCTTCAAATTGTACTTTTCTGTGTTATCGTGTGAAATATTGTGACAATAATGGCGTGTGAAAAACGTAATACTAGGCTACAAAGTAAACTGAGAAATGACAGTGAAGACGAAAGCAGTGTGTTAGCGCCACCATGTAATGAATTCACTAATGTTCAAAGTAGTAATTTGGTAATAGTGCATAGGGAAATGGAGCGGGCTGCAAATAATGGTGTAGGCAGTGAAACAGTTAGTGAACAGGGAAGCATTATAGACCGATCGGTCGGCAACAGCTCGCGTCAGGAATCCGAAATGACAGGACACAATCTTGCAAATACTGTACATTCAGGTTTTGCGTCCTCACCGTTTTCTCAAGTAAGTCAAGACACATTTTCTGCTTGTCAAAATGTGAATGTTGCCGGTGCAAATGCACTGCCGAAAAGCATAGAGGAACAGATTCCAGACACTAATACATTATTATTGCAATTAATGCAACAAAAGAAACAAAACCAGAGACAAACACAGCAACAGTTAGACACAATGGAACAAAATCTTCAAAAGTTAGACACAATGGAACATAATCAGAGACAAACACAACAAAAGCTTCAAAAGTTAGACGCAATGGAACAACACCAGAGACAAACACAGCAACAGTTAGACACAATGGAACAAAATCAGAGACAAACACAGCAAAAGCTTCAAAAGTTAGACACCACACTTGAACAAACACGTGAAGATTTAACTACTGAGTTACATAACATTGAATCGAAATGCCAAATAATCTGTAATGAGGTAAAAACACAAATTTGTGAGCATTTTTAACCTATTTTTTCCCGGCATGAAAATGTATTACAGAATCATGAAGCAGCCATAAAAGAACTGCAAACTAATGTTCGTGAAAATCACGACACCTTGCAAGCTAAAATGGACTCAGTTGCATCCACCGATTCCGTTACGCAACTTGCAAGAACAGCCCCTCAGAACTCATCCGCATTTGCTTAATCAAATTACCTGAACATCTACGACAGATTGCTTTAGCAGGACGATGCAAAGACGACATTGTAACTTTTCAGGGACTGTTACAACAACTGGAAATTGACACTGACAATCGCGGAACGCGAAATCAGGACCACAACAATTACAGGTCACACCTGTCACAATTCCGCGATGACAGAAATAATACACGACAAGGCTATTCGTACAACGTAAATCGTGACCAAAACAGACACCACCCTTATGACAACCGTTGGCAGAGTAGTAATTATTACAGGGAAAGATCCCCTCTCCGCAGTAATGACTATCACAGAGACAATCAGAGAAACAGACAACAATGCAAACCAGCCACAGACTGCACACGGCACAGCCAGTGATTTTCATACAGAGCGCTACGTGGCGGCGGCGTTACCAATAAAGGAAACCTAAACATCCTACTTACAAGGTAGAGGTTACATATTTTGTTTTCTTATTTTTCGTTGTGTGTATGCTATATAAATACTATATAAATCACTTGCGTCAGCAAATATGATGTTTCGAAGCACATGTTTATACAACTATAACAAGGTTGGCTAAGTTGTTAAAATTCTGTGAGAGTGTTTTGGGTGAAAATATCCCTACCGAAATTAAAACAACTTGAATGAAAAATAGTGAAAAGTCAGATATGCTACGGATTTAGGCACAAATCATATAGACTCGTATTTGAGAAAAAACTGTCAGAGAAATATTCTGAGCTACATGCAACTCTTTTGCACTGCTTAATTTGTGTATATGTGTATCTCTTGAAAATTACTGCAATAACAACACCCCGGTTTACTAGCTGAAAGCGTTTGTGCGAAAACTACAACAATTCGTTTTTCTCAAAGTGACATCAAAATTTTATTTGCTTATCGATGCCATGAGTTTTTTATTACGGTTTAGGATCCTCCTCACATGGTACACCATGTAGCTACTTATTGCTCTCTGTGATCGAAATCGTATGCCTCATAATCTGATACAGGATCTGGTTTACTGCACTTTCCATAGGGGCAACGTGACATGATGCCCGCTGGTACTCGAACACGAGAGGAGATTTGCTTAAGCAAGATTGGACTTCCGTGGCGGAGTACAAGAGTGTCAAAAAAAAAAAAAAAGATTAGTTTGCATCCTAATTGAATTTGTATTTTAATGGGAAGAGGCGACCGATCAGTGCGGTGGAACCGGGAGAGCTTGTGAATGGCTCACAGGATCGGGTAACGGGAGACCAGCCCTTTTATCTGCAAAGAGCCTATCTCTGTGGAGAAGGGCTGACGCCGCTGTGGAGGTATTACCAAGCCGATTTTTCTCTGCTTGCTGCTGCCTGGGCATTGGCGGATGGAGAGATTGAACGATGGCTGCCTCCCTGTAAAACATTGATCATAGCGAGGGCATTAATAAAACATCAGACTAAGTATCTGGTCTTCAAAGACGTATATTTAGCTGAAATACCTCATTTGGTAATAAAATCTTAAAACATTTATAAAAAAAAGAACTCCCTCTAGTTTAGTCATCGTCGTTGTCGTCTCGCAAAAAGGATTAGACATCTCACTGTCTCTCTTTCTTTTCACATTACAGCGCTTAAGTTCCTGTAATAGTTTCCCGTTCTTCATTTTGGTTACGTGTTACTTCCACCTATGTTTGTACTGCGTTATTTTCTCTTGAATAACACTGTCGTCCAAGAAGCTGTCTGCGAACTAGGTGGAAAGACAGAACTTTAGTGACCCTGGAAGGAGCAGATCCAACAGCCAGTACTCAGGATGCAGTAGACAGAAGTAAATGGGCAAACATATGTAATCAAGTTTTGTGATGCCATAATTCTATTTAGTCATGGCTCGTAGACTGGATATGTTGATAATTTCGTTAAGTTTATGTATTCGTATATTTCTGTCCTCTGCCATAGGCCTAAATGGCCTGTTTATGCATAATACCTGATGATGACGATGATGATGATGATGATGACGGAATTTTCATTCAACCCATCAAAAACACTGTCGTTTTTAATTTATTTGCCCTTAATTTCCATTAAGAATGTAATATCTGCTGTTCGTATCTTTCTGTCCCCTTTCTTCTACTTTGTCAGACTGTCGCTTCCTAACAACTGTTACATTGTAAGTAGTCTTCACGGACTTGCGGCCGGATCACGTTGTGCAAATTCCAGAATTGTGGAATCTGCACAACGTGATCCGGCTGCAAACCCGTGAAGATTGTTTACTACACATCGGCCAGGAAAGCTTGAAGAGTGACAACTGTTACATTAGCGTCATCATTTAACAAAATTTGATTTTTATAACTTTCGGATGCTATAGTTAAGTGTAAAGAAACAATATCAGACAAGGATAACGCAGGTGTAGTGCCTGATTGTTACATAATTGTAGTGTGGGGATCGATACCATTCTTCTAAGGTGCGTTGTATCTTGAAGATGGCCGCCGAGTGAGATCACAAGTATTTTCATTGTCCGCTAAAATAACTTAATTATGAACAAATAGTGGCAAATTTCAATTTTCTTTCTTTTGTATACTTGCTGTAGTGTCCATTCTTGTCGCACAACTGAGTATCAGCGTCCCAGAAGAGCCAGTACAGCACTCATGGCTGTCACATCGCGGTCGCGAAGTGGGACCGAGGCAGTTTCAGATAGATTTTTACAGTCTGACGATAATTTATGGATTTGTATTCTTAGCCAGACGATATCCACTATGGAAAAACGGTAGTTGCTGTTATTCTGAAGAAGGTTGGGTTATCCCAACTGAAACCTAGGTAAATTCTAGGTAAACGGTGCAACTGAAGCTGTTCATTATTAAAATTAAAATTAATATTTATAGTTGCTGACAGGGCCGCGAAATGTTGAAGATATTTAACAAAAAATTCTAATCAGTATTTGTTGATAGTGATTAATTCGGTAAAAAAAAGAGTTCCTCTAGTTTCAACAGTGTCTAATGTCGCAATAAAATGGTATTTAATTAACACATTTCATATTGTGTGCCATTTAGACAGACGAAATCCAGGCCTAAATTTTCCAAGTTATGAACCACACACGTTTGATACGAAATTTCTCCAAAAGCAATGTAAATACTAATTCATTCTTATGTAATTGTATCTCCGAATTAGTACAAAAATAGCAACAACAGCAAGTAAGACATTTGTGTAATTTTTTGTTTACATGCAGCCACTCTCGTGTCCTTTACAAATTTAAAACACTCTTTAAATCTAATTATTCTTTTGAAACTGACCATGAGTGAGAAATGTGGGAGCTGTTATAAGGTATTAGGAAGAGGGATTTGTTGCCAATGTTGTAGGAAATATTTTCACTGGGGGGGGGGGTTGCAGTGGGTAGAATGTTGAGAGAACAGAAGAGGCTCTCTCCTGGAACTGCAGAGTTTGCAGTAGGAACATTTTGATTGGGGAACAGGAAAAGAAAATCTGTACCCTTCAGGCGCAGTTGGAGGATGCAAGGGAGGAACTGATAAGGATCAGGGGAGATGGAGGGGGGGAGGAGAGTGGTTGGGATCTGGCAGGAGGATAGGAAGAAAGAGAACATGATCCGACAGTTTTATCATCAACACCAAAAAGACATATCTACCACTGCCAGAGTTAAGTGGAGAAGAGCCCCAGGTAGAATGAGGAACAGAAATGTACAGCACACATCAACTGAGGCCAAGAAGGCTATGAGTGTGCACAGTGTAAAGAAGACGAGAGTGCTGCTGCTAGGTAATAGCCATGAGCGAGGTGTAGGCCCTCTGTTACAGTAAAGCTTAGGGGCAGCGTACCAGGCCACCAGTATCTTCAAGCTAAACGCAGGGCTAAGTCATGTGATGGAGGACTTATGGTCTTTATGTAAAGAATTTACAAAAGAGGACAATGCAATGATAGTGGGTGGGGCGGGAAACAGTTTGGAGTGGGATGAAACATATGACATAGATGGTAACCTGGACAAGATGGCTTCGCTGACTCAGGGTACCAACGTACACATTGTTCAGCTGTTCTGGCGTCATGATCAGCCACACATTGATGGAGCTATGAGGCGAATCAAAGTGCAGTTAGGTATGGCTCTGATGGCAGCCATCTTTACTCAAGTTTCTCTGGTCCCCTTCAGGACTATCAACAGATAGGATTTTACTATGCATAGCCTACACCTAAACAGGACTGGGAAGGGAAGACTGGTACAGCTGATTCATGAATGTGTATAGGGATGGATCTGGGGCCACACATGGTCAAATGCCTGTTGTCATGGGTAGGAAAAAGTAAGTCTTTTTTACGATAAATCCAGACAACAGGTTCCCCTGCTTAAAGAATACCTCCAACACTTTAAAAAATACTGAAACAGTCACTCACAAGACAGATTTTAACACCCAAGATATCACACGTACCAGATGACACAAGGTAACAGTAACATGTGGCATTCCACAGATTTAACAATCCTCCATCAAGACAGGCAATCAATAAAAAATAAAATACAACTATCAGAAGTTGAACTCCAATCTTTGACCTGCACACTGGTTTGTATTAGGGAGCACTGGTGTAGAAAGACAGAAATCCAACATGTACTGTTATCATCACATGAAAGGGCAAACTCTTACTTCAGAACTGCTTCAAGGGGTGGAGGATCATGCATTTATACCAGAAAAGGAACACAGTTCAAATCGAGACATAACCTCAACACAGCAAGTGAAAACAAACACTTTGAAATATCAGTTTTTGAATTCACAGGGCTTGATATCACCAAGAAATTAATCATTGTAAGTGTGTATAGATCCCACAGTGGTAGTGTGGACACTTTTTTCAATAAATTAACAGAAGGTCTACATAAAGCCTCAAGCACAAAGGTCAACATAATTCTGTGTGGATACATTAACATAAAAGCTAGTATTGTAAATAAAGCTAGCAGCCCCATTATAAATATCGTTCGAAGTTTTGGCATGTCACTATTGATCAATTATGCAACAAGGGTTACTACACTAACTGCATCAGTAAATAACCATGTTGCCACATATGTGGACAGGGAAAAATGTGATGTAACTGTAAAAGATCTTGGACTTTCAGATCATCTCTGTCAAATAACAACTGTAAAATCAGGCATCGAAACATCCCCTAAACTGCAAGCCTACAAACGATATGTATCAGGAATCAAAATAAAAGATTTTTCAAAGGAACCAGCAAAACAAAGGTGGGATGAAGTGTACATCGAAACCAATGTAAGTATGAAATTCTCTAAATTCTCCATATTATTTCAACTGAACTTTGAAAAGGCATTTCCAAAATTATGCATGTCTGTATCAATATCTCACAAAAACAGATGGATAACAGCAGGTATTAAGAAATTCTTCCAAACAGTTAAGTACCTTAGTTCCATGAAAAAGGGTCACAATGATCTACAATTCTTAAGATTCTATCATAGGCACAAAAAGATCAACAGGAAGGTGCTAATTGCTGCAAAAAGTCATTTAATGACAAAATAATATATAATGGAAAGAATAAATGTGAAGTAGTCTGGAACGTTATAAAAATGGAAATGGGGAGAGGCAGAGAAACGCAGATTAGCATACTGCTAAGGGAGGGGGGCTAAGTTAGTAAAAGATCCACAACACTTATCAAATTATGTAAATGAGCATTTTTCAAGTATTACACGGAAGTTACAGCAAAAATTCACCAAAACAAACATAGCACCTGTAAATAATCTTCCACTAAATAGAATCATGCTATTTCCAACCAAAAAGAATGATGTCAATTAAACTGTTCCAAAAATACAAAATAAAAAGTCTGTAGGCTTATATGTAGTACCAATGTGTGTACTGAAACAATGAGTGGGGACCCTAACAAATATAATAAATGAATTCTTCACATCAGGGATATTTCGAGAGCAGTTAAAACAGGCAAGAGTTGTACCTTTGCTTAAGAAAGGTAATGTAGAAGACATAGAAAATTACTGGCCCATCTCCCTGCTATCACCATTGTCAAAAATAATAGAAGAAATTATGAAGGACAGATTAGTGAATTACCTGAATAAATACAATCTTTTAAGCGAATCACAGTTTGGTTTACGAACTAGCAAAAATATGGAATCAGCCATAGTAGAATTCACAAAGGTTGTACTTGATGCTCTTAGTTGTGTCAACGTTAGAAACCACACTAGAGGTTGCGATAATCGATAGCGGTCCTCTCTGGACTCTCTGGCCCTTGCAGTGGACAGTGTCTGGCAGATCACACCAGCCGGGTCACCTACACGTCGTGGGCAAAGTCAGATTAGAATAGCCTTCACCTCGCTAGGTTCGCCGCCTCTAGTTCGCGCATGTATTACGCACGTAATACCAGAATTGTGTTCTCTTGCTTATTGTAATATCCAGTTAGTGTTTGTTAATGAGTCGTATTCAAGAAAGATAGTTGTTATTAGTAATGTTCCTAGAGTGCAGTAGCAGGACAAAGTTAAGTAAAAGTTATTTACTAAAGTATTCCAGTACTAATTATTATAGAATGTTCCAGATTCCTACAATCACCGCACTTGTGCTAGCCTCTATCATCTCACTGCAAATCCCATGGGTACCGATCGAAAAGCATCCTGCATTTGTGTGAGGTCAAGACATGCTGAAATCGAGTTCACATCACTCTTGACATAGAAGAGCGCATTACAGGCCTATTTTCGGACCATTCTAAGGTCTTTGATACAGTTGGGCACAATGTACTATTACATAAATTAGAAATATTAGGAATAAGAGGGGTAGCTAATGACTCCTTTTGATCATACATATCAGATAGGGTACAAAGAGCAGAGATAACACACTTCAAACACATTGAAACATTTAGTAAAACACTTATCAGAACAAAACACATTAATATAGTGCTTCTGAAAGGGAGCATACTAGGGCCAATTCTATTCCTGATTAGCATCAGTGACATTCCCAGTAGTATTACTAATGGCGAAAAAATTCTCTTCGCTGATGACAGCAATATTATAGTCACTTCCGAAACAAGAGATTCATTGCAGAGAAAGCAAATGAATCTCTCAAGGAAGCTTACAATTGATCAATAAGCAATAAAGTGACATTGAACACAAAGAAAATTAAATTCCATGGATTTCAGTTTGAAGATAAAAAATAACAATGTTAAATTAAATGTAGAGGGCACCTCTATAAACTGTGTAACAAAATTTCTAGGAATGGATATTGATTCTCAGTTGAAGTTATGTAAAAACATAAAGGTACTTGCAAAAAGAATGTCATCAGCATGTAATGCCTTTAAAATTCTGTCATCAGTGTGTTGCATGTGGTGACATTTAGTTACATGCTGTTCATATGTACACTTAATTCTTAGCTATGGCATTCTTTTTTGGGGAACAAATGTACAAAGCATGAACACTATTGTCAAATTCCAGAAAAGAGCCATAAGAATCATAACCAAAAATGGTAGTCAAACTCAGTGTACATATCTGTTCAAAACACTGGGATTTTAACTTCTCCATGTGAATACATTTACTAGTCAGTTGTACACATCAAAAATAACATTGGTAATTACTGCAAAAAAACAGCTCTGTCCATCACCATGCAACAAGAGATAGACTCAACTTACATTTACCAAGAGAAAAGAAGCATAAAACTCAAATCAGCATTTTCCATCAAGGAATAAAACTGTATACTAAATTACCAAGACAGATAATAGAAACTGCAAAATACACTTATTTAAAAAAGGCAGATAAAAATTACCTGTTATGCTATAAGTCTTATACATTGAAGGATCACAAACATAAACATAGTAGGGGCTTGGTATAAAAATGTTATACAAATAAATAATAATAATGATTATAAAATATCCAACATTACACATAAAACCTTCACATTAAGTTTTTTTCCTTCTCATTTCCTTACCACGATGGTATACAATGTACAATACTAACACTTCTTCTTCTTTCTGAGCTCAACATCTGACCCATTATAGAGGGTTTTTTAACTCTGTTTTTGAGGATATCAAATGGGAAGTTGTGATACAGAAAGTGGCCCAGAGATCACCAGTGTGTGTGTGTGTGTGTGTGTGTATGTGTAGTGAGTGCAGTTTTATGAAACAGTGTGTGTGTGTGTGTGTGTGTGTGTGTGTGTGTGTGTGTGTGTGTGTGTGTGCACTTGTGCATAGAGAGTGAAGTGTTAAGAAACAATGTGTGTACAGTGCATTCAGTGGCTGATGGCTGATATTGAGATATGAGTGAACAGTGTGGCATTGCATTATTTAATAAGTTATTTGTAAAAAATATATTGTGTACCAAGAGTCCTCCCCATGAACCATGGACTTTGACATTGGTGGGGAGGCTTCCGTGCCTCAACGATACAGATAGCTGTACTGTAGGTGCAACCACAACAGAGGGGTATCTGTTGAGAGACCAGACAAACATGTGGTTCCTGAAGAGGGGCAGCAGCCTTTTCAGTAGTTGCAGGAGCAACAGTCTGGATGGTTGACTGATATGGCCTTGTAAAACTAACAAAAATGGCCTTGCTGTTCTGGTACTGTGAATGGCTGAAAGCAAGGGGAAATACAGCTGTAATTTTTCCCCAAGGGCGAGCAGCTTTACTGTATGACTAAATGATGATGGCGTCCTCTTGGGTAAAATATTCCGGAGGTAAAATAGTACCCCATTCGGATCTCCGGGTGGGGACTACTCAAGAGGACATTGTTATCAGGCGAAAGAAAACTGGCTTTCTATGGATCAGAGTGTGTAATGTCAGATCCCTTAATCAGGCAGGTAGGTTAGAAAATTTAAAAAGGAAATGGATAGGTTAAAGTTAGATATAGTGGGAATTTGTGAAGTTCGGTGGCAGGAGGAACAAGACTTCTGGTCAGGTGAATACAGGGTTATAAATACAAAATCAAATAGCGGTAATGCAGGAGTAGGTTTAATAATGAATAAAAATAGGAGCATGGGTAAGCTACTACAAACAATTTATTGAACGCAATATTGTGCCCAAGATAGACATGAAGCCCACACCTACTACAGTAGTTTATATGCCAACTAGCTCTGCAGATGAAATGTATGATGAGATAAAAGAAATTATTCAGGTAGTGAACGGAGATGAAAATTTATGTCATGGGTGACTGGAATTCGTCAGTAGGAAAAGGGACATAAGGTAACATAGTAGGTGAATATGGATTGGGGCTAAGAAATGAAAGAAGAAGCCGTCTGGAGGAATTTGGCGCAGATCATAACTTAATCATAGCTAATACCTGGTTTAAGAATCATCAAAGAAGGTTGTATAAATGGAAGAACCCTGGAGATACTTTACAACTACACAACCAAGAGTTAATTTAATGATGTATGTGTACACCAATTCGCTTATTTTAAATGGGTCTGAACTTGTAAATACTTTGACATGTCCTATATCCATGTAAAAACAGATTTACCGATGAATTAAACTACTACTACTACTAAAATATAAGGGATACACTGCCCATATTGCGATATGGAAATGGAATGACAGCAGCACTGCTTGTGGCCTGGGAGTGAACTTCAGATTCCGAAAGATAAGGTGTGAACATCATCTTGCATTTCGAAGTACAAGTATTAGATGATAATATCTTTTGTACATACTTAATGGTATGGTGGTAAAGTTCAGGCCTGGAAACAATTTTTGGTGTTGTGAATTAATGTATTCGAGAAATTTCAATCAAAAACCAACATTAACTTCTCTTGGTTAGAATTCAGACATGTGAAATTTTACAGCTGATCTTCTACATACATCTGGACAATATTTAAAAACAATGTGAGGCACATCAGCAGCATTATAATCAATCAGTTCCCCTTACTTCACAATAAATGACTCTAACAGTTAATGTAGTGTAAGCATAATTTTGGCAGTAATTTTTTTTAACCCAGCATCGATACATAAATATTAGCTGACATGATATGCATATATACTATTATATTTGATAGGTGACTGTGATATCATTTACAAAACTTAAGTGAAACATTCTATACTGTAAAATAAGGATATACTTTAATATTCACTGAAATCGATTTATTTTAATTTCTATTTCCTAATATTTATTCATATATAGTCACCTGAATTTATAGAAGTTACAAAATACTTATTTACATCAACTGAAAAGTAAACTGGGTGCAGAGGAAGGGAAATTTTGCTTGAGTGTAGCAT
Organism: Schistocerca gregaria; assembly: GCF_023897955.1. NCBI lineage: Eukaryota > Metazoa > Arthropoda > Insecta > Orthoptera > Acrididae > Schistocerca > Schistocerca gregaria. Next base: position 433,790,405 of record NC_064925.1, read on the forward strand.
AAATTAAATGTTAAGAAACATATAAAGGATACTTGTGTCATGGAATTTTTTTACCAACTGAGCAATTATTTTGGGCTCTAACCATGTCTTTTTAAAGAATGAAATTAAATATCATTTCTATATTTGTTTTTAAATGTCATTTATTTACTTGTTTGTCCTTTAAAATATCATTTAGTACGCTACTGAATATGAAACTCACAGATTCCCAGATGCAGTACTTTATTTATTACAGTTCACAACTCTTCTCTGAGTTTCCCATTTTACAGTTCATGTACTGACAACTGTATCTGGAACAGAGTATATTGGTAACCAATGCAGAAATAGTGTCTCAACAGGGACACTTATTACCAATCAAAAAATATGTCCAGCAATTTCATGAACACTAAATATTTCTGTAAGGCTATGTACTAAATTATAGAAATACTTCTCAACAAGATTATTCTTTGAGATTTGCTCTAAAATTCTTTTCTTCCTGCAAACATGACATCAGCGTGGTTAACATATTGGAATTCTTCTTGCACACAGATAGACAGATCCACATGTAAGTCTATTGCAGCTATGATAATTAATCACAGCTAGTTTATAAATCTCCACGTTCAGCTTTGATTGGCTCCACCATTTGTGTATCTATTGGGAGGTTACTGAAATTCTGCATAAAATGAATGATGACCTATAATGTCTATTATAATGATTTGAAGTTCCTTCTCTTTCTTGGTTTGCAGAAACAACTTCCTTTTATTCAAATTTTCCTTTGCTTTAACACATTTATTCGTAAAAAATGGTATACTAGCCTTTAGTGGAATCTCGTGTCTGGAACTTTTATTATAAAACTTTATATAGGCAGAAAGATTTTTTTTTTAATTTCTCATGTCTTTCTGTTGTTCATCCATGGGTATTTAGATAGTCATACAGTTGATGAATCAATGAAATACGATTAGCAATAAACTCAATGTAAGTACTAAAATGTAGACAAAATGAAACAGTTCTGCTACATTGTAAGCAAAATAACACACGAAAGGTGTAGCAAGGATGTCATAAAGAGTGGATTAACAGAGAGGAAGAGGACATTCCTTGCCAAGAGGACTCTGCTAGTAAGGAACATTGGCTATAACTTGAGGAAAAAATTTCTGACAAATGTAGTTTGGACTACAGCATTGTTTGTTAGTGAATCATGTCCTGTAGGATAACGAGAAAAGAAGAGACTCGCATCTTTTGAAATGTGGTGATATGGAAACCTGTTAAAAATCAGGTAGACTAATAAGTTGAGGAATGAAAAAGTTCTCAGCATAGCTGTCAAAGAAAGGGCAGAGGCAGGAAGATAGGATATGTATGAACACATCACAGAATAATATATGTGGTACTAGATGGAGTTGTAGAGAGTAAAAACTGTAAGACTTAACAGAGATTGGAATATGTCCAATAAAAAATTGAGGACTGTGATGCAAGGGCTAGTCAGAGATAAAGACATTGGCTCAAGAAGAGGAATGACAGAAGTCACAAACCAGTCAGAAGAACTATGGAAGGAAAATATAGGACTGCTGCTCATGAAATGTTCTGAGGGAAAACAAAACATTTTAATCTTCATTTTTCAAATGAGAAGTCGCTTCATTATTCTCTTTATATTGTGTAATAAATAATTTCTAGTTATAAAAGATGTGTCGAGAATGGTTCTACATGTTTCACAGTCACCTAGTACATATACATTTTTCAGTATATAGCCTCCTACATAAACTAAGACCTGATGATCTACAGACTCACACAAACATCATCTGAATAATAATTAAAATTAACTGAGGCATATCAGTGTCATTACCATCATTCAACTATTTTCATTTAAATGTTCATAATTAACATACTTCCCAAAAAATGACACAAAATGTTCAGTGAAGTGTAATCAGAATTTTCACAAATACTTACACTTAAGGTACTGAAAGCCAGGTTCCAATGATTCATAATAGAAGTTGTTAGAACTTTCTACAAGCTCTCAGATTAGCGACACAATGATACATTCTACAAGAAAATAGGTTGTCTAGAGCATCTTGATTTAATGCCTTTATTGTAAGTATGTAAAGCCAAATTCTTTTCGGTTCTTCCATAAGAAAATAATGAGCATTAATGTAATCTGCCAATCTTTTATAAAACTGAATTCAGTGTCCTATTTCTACCTGGTTTCTAATCAATTATTTGATGTCTGCTTACTGCCTTTCTACTACAATTCTACAAGTGGTAAATTTTCTGACATTGCCACACTGAAGTATTTTCCCATCCTGTGGATACTGCTCACTACTGTTGAACAACTGAAGGAGATTATCGATCTTTCCTACATTCTCAGCTGTGTATATGGTCTCAGATGGTAATATCAGTATACCTCCGTATTTTTCAACTGTTGCTGCAATTTTATTGCTTTTTTGTGCAGTATCAACTTTCACCTTCTTCCCAGTGTATTAATCACAAAAGTTAAAATGTTCTGCTTCTACTTTAGGTAGAGTACTTAACGGATTTTTTACAAAAAAAAAAGTACACAAATGTACTCGAATTTTGCTCCATTTAATGCCACGGTAGCCCAAGATCAATTGTTTTTGTTATCCATGATACATAGCATCATTAAGAGATGTTATGTCAAGCAGCAAAACACTTTTCACTTCCATACACATTAGTAAGTTCCACTTCTAAGGTTGTTGACAATGCCAGATGAAATCCCTTACCATATGATATATAAGAAAGCCCTGACTTGAGGAGTCAGGCAGAGGGAGAAGAATGTGGGAAATTATTTCTACAATCAGGGACTAGAATTACAAATATCTTGTATAAACCAACACATTGTTGTGGGTGGTTTATAAACATGCTTTACTGTCTGCATATAAATGTTTTATTTATACTTTTTAACTATACTTCAACGAAATGAAAATTTCTGTGGCATATAGCAGGTTTAGAATTTACATCTGACACTTCTCATACTGCAGCTCTTTTGATCTTTTTTTTTTTCAATTTACTTATGCTGAAAACTATACTTCGGTGTAACTTTTTTTTCTTTTCTTGAAATTAAAATCCTACTTTGAAACTTCAGATCCCATTATACCCTTACGAGCTACAGCATCACAAATTGGTTTGAATAACAAGCTGTTCTCACCACTGCCTGCACAATGGAAAACGGGCTGGTTAGTTATTTCAGTATTTTAGGGTTCACTATGTAAGATATGCCATGCATTCTTCAATTTGTATCTGATGTTAGGGCGAAAACATTGTTAACATTACTACTACCATCACCACCACCACCAACTTTACAGAACAAATAGGTAGAAGACTGCTGTAACAACAGTTCTGCATACTTTGCAATAACTCCATTATTTACACAATGCCTAAAGATATTTATAGAATGTACTTTGCAAAACTGATGCTCACACTCATAACAGAAATGTCACTTAACATCTTCAACTGTCTTACAGATTTATTTCCTATGGTTTAATGAATCACTCTTTATGCAGCAATTATAGAAATGTTCCTTCTTAATATTTTTGCTTTGTACACAGGTTTAAAAAATAATCACTTCTGCATCCATGAAAATTTCTCATGTTATAAGTAGGTACTATAGACAATACATTTTATTAGAAATAAATACACTACAATCACTCTCTCTCTCTCAAAATTAGATTTAAATGCAAATAATACACCAGTCTCACGATTTCATCATTGGATGTATCAAATTCCATGTATCTAGAACTTACTTCATGCAGTAGCATTCAGCACAGTGAAAGTGAATTAAAACAATGCCATATAATCCCATGTACAAATGTACACTTCTATGTCGAATACATTTGCTCATCATTGTGTCAGAAAAATGCAAAACATGCGAAGATACTATTCAGTGCACAATTACACACACACTCTGTGACAAGATATAATGAAGGTGAAAACCAACTACGTCAAAAGCTTGTATCAAATGGCTCTGAGCACTATGGGACTTGACTGCTGAGGTCATCAGTCCTGTAGAACTTAGAACTACTTAAACCTAACTAACCTACGGACATCGCAAACATCCATGCCCGAGGCAGGATTCGAACCTGCGACTGTAGCCATCGCGCGCTTCCAGTGTTTAGCATCTAGAACCGCTTGGCCACACCGGCCGGCCAAGCTTGTATCATGGAATACTCCATTAAATACGAGGAAGTGTGAAAATTAGATACGGACCAAAAGGTGTATATGAGCTATGTAGGCCTTACTATTAACCCTAATTCTATTTATAAGAACCAAAAAGAAATATGAATCGTTTGCGCCATCCAGTATTATAGCAGCGAGCAAAAATTAAGAGAAATATGAGCAATAAACTTGTTTTTAAAGTGTACCAAATACATACAAAGCCGTAATTAGGAATACAATGCTACAAAACTAGTTTCTGTTACGAACAAATCAAAGACAAATATGAAGGAATTTACACCACTCAATAAGAAAATGAGATTATTAATGTTGAAGCGATCCAAATCGCCTTGCAGCCAATCAAGGTTGTTTTACCAGATGTCCGTATGCAAGTTTCACCCTCCTGGTGTCTTCTGGTACAGAGCTGTCAGTTGACTGAGGAGGCACAGTTGAAGACAGTTTCCTTCTTGGAGTGGCCCTAGCAGCGACCCCTATTTGCACTTGAATCTCCATGTGTCGGCCCTAAGCCAGGTGATGAGTACCCTGGAGTTATGATATTTTGTTGACCTTAGAGCGACGTGCTGGCAGCGTATTGTGTGCACCTTGTAAACACCGTCAATCCCACTTAGCTTATTTTCTTTTAGATGTATTGGTCATACTTTATTTCAGGATTTGAAGGGAACATTCCCTGGTATCAATAAACGTCCAAGGTGAAACTTGGCAGGAGTGCAGGTGGAAAAAGTAATGCGATACCTGTTTTGTTGTTTATGTACAATTCCACTTTTGAGAGGTAAAACACACCCCAAAAGGTAATTTGGCCTTTTAAATTTTGAAAGAATATTTCGAAACGATTATATATGAAAGAAATTTCTCCTATAAAAGTTGATATAATGTTAATATTCTTGAAAACCGTATACTAGAATTTGTATAAAGTTGAAATTTCGTAACATACCCCACCATAATTAATTCTAAAGAACTAAAGTTTTTGTTACAACATAAAGAAGCTTTCAGGCTACATCATACACATGTAATAACGCTGGTTGTTGAAATGTCATTTTCGGAAAATACTCTTACACAATGTGCTTTCAGAGTATTTTCAGCACGCATAATTGAAATACATAAACATTTATTATCAGTCTAGTTATTTATTTCACTTTCATTTGCTTTATTTTTAAATTGTTATTTTACATTTTAAATTAATTTGTTTAATTTACTGTTTCACAGACATGTGTTTTTTTCTTTAATTTATAATAATAAGTAACTCATTGTTAAGATCAGAATTTATTGTTGTAATGATGATGCTTAAAACATAATATTTTCTTCCATCATGCACATAAAATGAAAAACTTTTTTTCACATAATAGCCAAAACAAAGAACAGAGCATCAACAGAAATTCAGCAGGATTTAAAAATGTTTAAGGTGATCATGTAAATATCCTGATTTATATTGCAGCATTGCCCATCTACAAGTTATGTTGGCTCTACAGTTTCACTACTCTATGAGAACTCTGGTCGTACTGAAGCTAATGATGAAATACCCCCATTCTGTCACATACGTATTCGCTCAGGATAAAGTAAAAAATGGCAAATGGTTCTGAGCACTATGGGACTTAGCTTCTAAGGTCATCAGTCCCTTAGAGCTTAGAGCTACGTAAACCTAACTAACCTAAGGAGATCACAAACATCCATGCCTGAGGCAGGATTCCACCTGCGACCGTAGCGGTCGCGCGGTTCCAAACTGTAGCGCCTAAAACCACTTGGCCACCTCGTCGGCAGGTTAATATAAAAACTAAACGATCTGTGCATGGGAAAATATATAAATACAGGTAATCTTTGCTTCTACAGAAACTACGTGTTGCTGTGGCAGCGCGAAATAGCAGAAAACACACACACACACACACACACACACACACACACACACACACACATATATACACCAGCTGATACGACCCTGATTTTGAACTGTAGTCAAATTGAGCAGCATCAATAGGCAGCAGGTATTCTACACATGGAAATGTTTGTAAAGAATTGAATGTACATCGATATATCTAACAATGCCTCTGTTGCACAGCAAGTCACATGCTAGATCACTTCAAATATATTCTGTTCATGAAGAAGCCTTTAGGAATACTACTGATTTTCGTAGGCTTTCGAGACGTTACATTACAGTAATACTTGTTCCATAGATCATGAATACGCAATTTCGTTATCATGTGCTACATGTCTGCCTAACGTAAGTTTTCTTTACACAATATATTCTTTTATCCTACTTCATATCTAAAAATCCATCTGTGGAGAAGGAAGACTTGTTATTCAGAAATTCTCTTGGTATGTTTTTAAATGCTGTTGCGCTACCTGTCAGACTTTCAGTTCTATTAGTAGATGCCCAACGGTTTTTGTGGCAGCATAATTCACCACTTTCTGTATCAAAGTCAGATTAAACGCCGAATAGTGAAAAATGTCCTTTCTTCTATTGTAGATGCTGCGAACTTTGTTATTATGAGTTATTATGGGTTATTAATAACAAATATCATAAGGGAATGTATGTATTTCTAAGGTAGTATGAATATCCCGAATTCCTTAACTAAGTGTCTGCAAGGTGGTCTACGGTGGGCTCTAGCTATTATTCTGATTACACGCTTTTGTGCAATGAATACTTTTTCTCTTAATGATCAGTTACCCCACAATATGATACTATGGGAAAACAATGAGTGAAAGGAGGCACAGTAGGCTAATTTACTGATATGTTTATCACAGAAATTTGCAATAACAAAAAATAGTTCAAATGGCTCTGAGCACTATGGGACTTAACATCTATGGTCATCAGTCCCCTATAACTTAGAACTACTTAAACCGAACTAACCTAAGGACATCACACAACACCCAGCCATCACGAGGCAGAGAAAATTCCTGACCCCGCGGGGAATCGAACCCGCGAACCCGGGCGTGGGAAGCGAGAACGCTACCGAACGACCACGAGATGCGGGCTGCAATAACACTACTAGCATGAGTAGTTTAACATAAACATTCAATGTGTTTCTTCCAACTCAGTTTCTCATCAACGCATACACACAGAAATTTTGAATACTCTGCCATAGCAACAGACTTAAGTTCAAAGTCTACATTTGTCAATAGCGTTATGCGGTTTGTTGTACAGAACTATATATTCTGTGTTTTCGAAAAATTTAATCGGAGTCCATTTACAGAGAACCACTTGGTGATTTTCTCAAAGAGAAACTAATCGACGACATAGGTACGATCACGACGATATTGTGCAGACTAGTTGAAAATTATAAATGTCAAACCTTCTGAGCGCCATTTTCACAAAACACGTTTTCAGTGCTATTGCGTTTTTAATACTCTATTGCACGTCCCTAGACTTGTTCCTACTGCCAAATCACGGAGAAAACGTTTCATTCAGTACCAGATGGCGTATGTCAGAAGGAAGTTAAGCAAGACCTTTGCTCCTGACGATTTACTCAAGATGTTGAGTCAGCTAAGACCACGACTACATTCCATGTAATATCGACAACTTACTTCTTCGATTTTAAAGATGATGCTGAAATACTGTTATCATGCAGGTAGTATGATCTCAAATTACAGTATTATCAATTTGTCTCATACCCACGAATTACAAATAACTATTAAAAATTCTTCCTATGAAATAGAAGAATGTGAAACATGGCAATGTCTTCAAAAGAGGAAAGCTCAACGCTGATGTGTACCATGCTGTGCTCCATTAGAAAGACCAGCAGCGTTTATCAATTGTAGAACAAATATATGTTGTCGATGTTGCCATTTCTTCCTCAACAGTGCGGGGAGGTAAACAGTAGACTTTGCAACATCTGATGGAGCTATGTAAGAAACAGAAGTCAGTATTGACAGTTTTTTTATTGAATATAGTTTTGTTATTATCTTTAAAAACTTAATGACTATAGGATATTGTTGTATTTTTACTAGTTAAAACATTACTTCAGTATTTCTTTCCTTGTATTATCACAAGTAAAATTTAATGCCTCAATACTGATGCCATTGAAAACAGAACCTCGTTACTTTCATTTAGAACGAGTCGGTTTCCTAGTAAGAGACTTACAACGTTCTTAGTATGTTGTCATTTTCTAATTTGTCTCATTATTTTGTGCAGTAATGACGTGAGAAACATAATTCTGTGATATCAGGGTACCTTCTCAGTTTCTGGATACAAATAAGTTATGTATAAAAAGAGATCCATTGTTTTTTGACTCTCTCGACAAATCTGAGATTTGACATGTAGAACATTTAATATTTTTACTCTCAAGCTGTAAGTAATAATTTCTGAAAGTCATTCATTACCATGAGCTGAACGAAGGGACACGAAGCTTTGTTGTTGAGTTGAGACTTTTTGAAAATAATTTTCAAAAAATCAACGAAAGCCTTCGTATGAAATTTCAAATTATTCGCAACAGTGGCTCTTTAAACGCTAAATTTAAAGAAAACTGCTCAGGCAGTTTCAGACCTTGATTTGTTTTAAGAACAAAAAATGAAAATTGTTAAAGGAATAGTACTATGACATCTCAACAGCGCCATCCTTTGATGGTTGTCCAAACGTAAAAGATTGCGCTCGTGCTTCGTTTTATCTACTTTGAGCTTTTCTTTTCTTCTGCTGTCATAGAGAGTAAAACAGAAGCCTCCATAACAAGAAGCTTTGCGGAATCTAAGCTCGTGAGCCTTATTTTGCGACGCGCAATCTGGTTGTGCCCTACTTCCCGGTATCAGTTATGCACTTTGTTATACCCTGCTGGATGCTGAAAGGTTAAAGGGCAAACGTGAGTCTTTTGAGCCTACAAACATAAGCTCGAGACGAGGTAGGCTCTGTAAATACTTAATTCGGATTCAGAAGACGTTGCAACTGGTTTATAAACGACGAAGGGGCACTCTGTTCTCCGCCGAGCATGCCAATAGTATGAAACATTAACGAAACAAAATTACGTTCTTCACCCAACGAAATATGTAATCCACAGTGGATTAGTTTATGTATTTGGGGGCCAAATCAAAATGACAAAATTACCGATCATTGCCTAGCGGAACTATTTGCTCTTCTTCGGGTTTACACAACAGACTGTAAAGATTGAAAATTACATTGGCTATTGAAGGTTACAGTTTTCATCATAATTTTGTTACCTTTGTTATAACGAATGCAAAGTTTTGCTTTTAGCTCAATTTGTGTCTAACGGCAGACCATAAGTAATTCATTTGACTGAAGACTTTTCCCACGTAGTCATTGCTGCAAGTTTTGATAACCTTTTTTATGTTCGGCGTTTGTTCTCCGTTTGTAAACGTTCTCCACGAAAACGAGCTGAGAGACGTAAAAGTTTGAATTTTAATTTTTCCGAAGTTTTGTTAACAGACTTTTTCGCTAGAACTATCTAAATCAGTAATATGAATGGGATTTTACAAATACCGAACCCTTCATTCTTCGGAACCGAACACCAAACACGCGACTGGAATACCGAACTTTCCGGTAAAAACCAAACATCTGGCAATCCTGGTACGCAGGCGACATGGGGCGACCGATTATCATAGGTTACCTGATGATGATACATATATTTGTTTGTGAGAACAGACTGCACCAACGGAAAAAAGTTATACAAAGACGAGCAAAAGGACGTCTGTTTCCACCAGTGCCATGAAATACAGCAAACACCAGTAAACGATGTATAACACATCCCTCTTCATCCTCAATATCCTATCAGATTGCGAAAACAGCTCCTTCCTTAATTATGTAAGACATTTTTCTTATTTACCATAGCAAAGGTTGGAGTCATTTAACTCACTGTGAGCGAAGCGCTAGATGCTACTCTCCTAGGTTTGGAATCTGTTAACTAAAAGCGCTCTGTTATCACATGGGACTGTCACCGGCACCACTACATTCATTGCCAGAGGTCGTCTTCTCCTGCGGTTGACGCATTATACCTCTATTGCTGGACGACTTTATGACGACCATGTCATCAGAATTAGGATATTGCCCGAAACTATTGCCAAACGTTCGGGGGACCTGTTAACAACAATCCTGCGCCACCTGCTGTCACACAGAACCATCACCATCATTGTCAGTCATCACAGTACCAGCTACATCATCACCAGTACATCAACACATGCATCGCCAGCAACTGCAGCAGTCACAACATCACCAGAATCAATCGCTACACCGCCAGCCACAAAGCCAGCTACGACTCACAAATCGATAGCAGTAGGTAAACATTTGCTACCCCCATTCATCCCGCAACATCCCTTCCATACTTAACCAAAACCTATAACTGAAACTAACTGAACACCAAGTATCAGACAGCTTCAAGGTCAAACTAAAAGGCCCCAGCTAACTCTTCCAGAGCTACAACTACACGTACATTCCTCTCCCCCATTCTGCTCAGCTGATGTGATCCTACCTTTCTAAATCCAAAGGCACTCGTCACTCACATTGAGCGATACACTCCAGCAATGCGAATGTAGTAACTCATTCCTAGGACAGATTCCTTCATCTTTAAACCCAACGATTCTCATTCCCATTCATCCGTCCTCCGAATAATTCTCTCTTTCGGAGCAAGTGCCACCATAAAGATCGTTACAAACACTCCGCCCAAACAATCTCAGCCCGCAAGCCAACTTCAACGTTGACAGTAGTGACCAAAGAGCTACACGGGGGAAGACACCGAAACTGCACTCTGTTCGCAGCCAGATAAGAATGAGCGTAAGTCACTCTGCATTTCAAAGTGATAACAGACCTCGCTCCTTACTACAAGTTTTCTCAGAAACATCGAACACCAACGACAATTTTAGCAAACAGTTTGCCTTGTTTCCCGCACGAGGCACCCTGTAGAAGCATCTATATCCACTACCGAAGCGTGAAAAAGCCAGTGATGGCTCTGCTAACGACCACCTCACAGGAAATTGCAGGAACCCAAACACTGAAAGGAAACCACCTTCATAAACAATGCCTTAACCTAGATTCTTCACCTACCATCAAAACCTATCACGAATCCCAGACTCACCTACTATCACAAGTGCAACATCCAAACCCTTTCCCCAAAAGCCTGAACTTACCATCTGCCTCCACACATTTAGCACACCATTCCACACAAACATTTCTGTCCATCCTCTACGGGCTGTTGGATGTAAACAATTTTGCAATCTTAAGCCTGCAAAACATACATCCTTTTGTAAGATCCTTCATCTTACAACAATTAATCCTCACCACCCACACTATCTTCCATCTTAAAACCTACGTCACATATTACCGAAATGGAGTCCATTTCATTTTTGATCACCTTGAAATGTTAACCTAAGCCCAACCCTCACACAGCCCCTTGTTTTACCAAAAATGGCTCAGTAGACATACAATATCCTGTACCAAAATATCCGTTGTCTTCACTCTAACAAACATATTCTTATACATAGCAACCAGCAACACGCAATCCATGCCTTCCTCCTCAACGAAACCTTTTTCAATCCCACCACTCCATACCCCTGTATTCTTGCACCCTTCATCCCAATCCTTTTGCCTGTGGCAGAGTAGCCATCGCCCATCTCCAAAATATATTTTCTCCTCCCCAATCGCTCCTATATTCTCCACATGATCACCACATCCTCACCATCCTTTTTTCCCAAAACTATCCATTTAGACCGAATATTTACCACATACATAATACGTCAGTTCATCAACATCCTCAATAGTCACAATACCCATAGCCTTGCTCACAATCGCCCTGACGTAGATACCACCCCTGATGCCATCGTTTAGTTCCCTATCCTCTTGAGTTATACAACAGTATAAGCCCTAGAGTCATCTGCGAGTGATCATGTATGTCTCCCTCTCCGTATCTCACACTGTGTACCAATCCAAACCTCACTCCTAATTATCCACCCCAATAAATGCAGGAATATTCCCTGTGCCGACTGGAATGTATACTGAGCCGAAATCCATATCCTGATCGAAATCCGTGATTCCAGCCTTCAAAATGTTGATCACATACAAAGTGGAACTGACTTCCTTCAATACACCATTGTGGATGCAGTTTCCAACCACATACAACTCCAAACTCTTTAGTATGACCATCCTGCTCTCCCTCCACTATCTCCAAGTTTCCAATCGGGCATGCAGAGAATTCCTTCCTACCTGTGACCAGGAAATGTTCACACACAACCGTCATCTCCAGCGGCATGTTCGCAGTTACTTACAAGCCACTTGATTTCGTGACTGGCCCATGAGATGATATAAATTAAACGAAATACCTATGAACTCAACGAAGTATTCGAAAGCATTCCGTAGACTCTTCAGAAACCACCCACTCCCACTTAACGCATCCTACCTGACAGTGGACTACTTTTGGAGATCCTCATCAAAACAAACAGCACATCGCAGTCTACCTGGAAGATACAGTCATCATCCCACATGATCCCAATTCTGATTACTCCATGGATTGCAATGTATATGAACGCGCCAAAACAACTATCTCACTTCCTACACCAAATTTCCAGCATTGACGCAGCTCTCCACAAACAGTAATCAAAATTCTAATAACAGCTGACTACACGAACACTGGCTAAAAGTTAAACACTGTACCTTCTGATGAAACAATAACCTACCTCCACTTCAAATAACGCCCCAGAGCCTATCCCGAAACTCCTTCCCTTCTTTACAACATTTCCCCCTACACATGTTATTACCCAGAGCAGTGGAAAACATCATAGTTCTCCTTTATTTGAAACTTGATAAACCACCCTCGCAGACCTCATCCTATTGCCCTACAGCCCTCACATCAATTTTGAGGAAAATCTTTGGAACCATTACTATCAATGAATCCATCATCATCTTGCAACCAAACTACATATTCCCAACTGCTCCATCAGTGACCAACTTCTTTAACTCACCCACCTAATGTAACTCAACTAAGTAAGTGGAAGTCTCACACATTTGTCTCCCTTGATATCAGGAAAGCCTTAGACTCGGTATGGCGTTCGGAACCGCTCTTCAAGCTACAAACTAATGAACTCCACTCTATGCCTAATAGCATCTTTCTTTCACCACCGCCCAAAATATATCACAATCAACCACGCGTGTTTCCGTATATTTCACTCCGCTACAGGTGTACGTCAACCCTCTGTCCTTTCAGCCCTTCTCTGCACCTTGTACACTGCAGACATACCCAAACCCGCTGCTCCCAACCTACTTCCTCCTCTATCCCGAAGACACAGCTTACCTAGCCACCTATCCACCCATCACACCGTTCAACTCTCCAATGTCTACAACCCGAATCGCCCGGTCGAGAGATGTCGTACATGGAACCTTCAAGTAAATCAACAGAAAAGAAAAAACCACGATCTTCGGTCGCTCTGCTTGGCATTTCCGTCGTCCACATTTCCATCTTTCCATCAACGATCAAGCCATCCCTCTGACTACACAGGAAATATTTAGAATGAGTTGTCCCCAGAAAACTAAGATGAAACGCACATTTTACTATCCCACACAAAACCCAAAACAGACTAAACTACTGAAACTACTAACAGGTCACATCTGGGGTCTACATCCTTGTACATTAATTGCAAAACCTAGTACCCTCACCCAACTTTCCGAATACTGATAACCGATCCGGGTGTCCTGCTGAGGTACTACATCCATAGTCCATCTTCCATGCACCTTAATGCCTCATCCAGCATCTCCCGCCATGGTTTCAACAAATTCTCAGACCCCATCAATGAAATCCATCCTCTTATACATCCCTCCTTCCAACACTAATTATAATTGCACCCTCACAATAACAAATATTGTGTTACAATATATCACAATATATTTCAATTATAATATAAAATCGCTAAAAACGTTTTAAAAACCAGTAGTATTTTCCATCGTTGGTCAGTGTCAGTTGTTTTTATCTAAAAATCGTAAATACCGTCCACCAATCCGTTATTGTCATCTGTTTATGAATTTAAATCATCTTTTAAATACAATATATGTAATCACTGGTTGAAGAACAACTGACAGCCCGAGACCTTTGTGGGATATTGCAATAACAACAAAGAAAAAATATTTCATTCAACATTCAGCATATCCTGAGGAAGGGCATTTGCAAGAGTGACCGAAATGTAAGAGAATTTTACATATTGACAGTGCAGTCGCATACGCATTTTACTGACAGGCACTCCGTATTTTATTTCTCCCCCTGTACGAGTGACATTGGTCGACAGTAAAGGAAAGATCAAGCTTCCATTGACGACGCGGTCATGAAGGTCCGAGCTCAAGCTTGGATTGCGTAAGAATGGCAAAAACAATTGGCCAGCCTCTTATAAAAAAAAAAAAAAATCGCTCCAGCCACCTTAAGCGATTTGTGGAAATCACGGCAAAATGGACTCTAGATGGGTGGATGGGGATGTAAAACCATACAATGCAGTTGCCATCTGTACTATACTGCAGCTGATCTTTGTATGTAAGGTCCAAGTTTCACCAAAATAGTATGTTAGTTGGCAGTGACCGATCACGCGAATGTTTTGGACACCAATATATATACAGGGTGATTATAATTAAAGTTAAATTTTTAAACCGCTGCAGAAATAACGCCACTGCTCAGAAAGGCGTCAAATTGCAAAGGAATATTAACGGAGAAGAGGGAATCGAATGGCAAATGAAAAATAAACAGTTACAAAATGTAGCAATAGATGGCGCTGTAACCATTGTAGGGTCTCTGCATGGGCCTCTTCATGCTATTGCTATACCACACAGCTTCATTTGTTTGCCCCTGGCACCTCGATTGTTGGTGCAAATGGTCTATTACCCTAGGTGTAAAGAGGAAGAGGGAAACGACTGTGCAGATGAGTGTGTTTGTTGTGGCCACAGTATGTTACCCATATTTCGTTTTAACATTTAATCAGGTTATTGGTACTTGTCGGAGCCCCAAACGCATCTTTGATACATTTATGTGCCATATTTAAATTTATCTATTCTTTCCTCTTCTTTTCCGAACAGTTGAATATATGAATGGGGTATGAAGGATTTCAGTGTGTAGATCCGTGGGAGTGTAGTAGTCTCCCACTGTGTCAGAACAGCCAACCCTAGAAAGCAAGTACCAGATAGCAACGATGTTTATGTTTGTCTTGGACGTACCTTTTGTATAGGTTAGGTACGGGGAGCGGTTTTGGTGGAGAGCGAATGCTCTTGGGGTATGCTGTGGGACGCCAGACGGGTGAGACCTACAGGCGGTAAGCTTGCCTTTTCGATGAGAAATTAATGTTGTGTTTTATATAAGTTTTTCAAAGCTAGTCAAAGTAAATGACTCCTCTCATGGTTCGTAGTTTATTATCCTCTGTGAAAGATTTTGCTTGCTAATTCGCGAATGTTAAATGCCTTAAAATCCAGGTATGGTGCAGTCTACTGTTCAGTTGAACTGTTAATCAAGTACGTGCAGCCGTGCTGAGTCTCTTGTGAATCAGTTCATTTTGTTTAGTACCCCTTTCGCGAGAGCATGTATATTGCGTATGATTTCCGTGACTTTGTGACAGAATTTCGTGCAGTTCGTCTCACTTGATATCTTTCTTTGCGCACGTTTTTGTTTGTGAGGACTACGTGCTCGTGATCAAATGAGAAAGTCTGCATTGCCAATGCCAAGGTGATCTTCCGCTAAAGAATATCTCAAATAATTATGAGTCTTATTTATGCTTCGTTTTTGTAGCAAATCACTTTAGCAGAAATTTTATTCATTTATCCAGCATGTTAAAATCAAGGGAATTGCCCCTCTTGCTACCCACGTTTGCTGTGGTGAAAGTTTTTAGTTTTTTTTCCCTTTGTATTAGTCTCTCAAGTGGGCCTGAATGTAAGTATTCGTGATCAAACCATCCTTTGATCATTCCTCTTCCATAGGTCATAGACCATGCGGGGGACTCCGAAGTAAAGATCTAGGTTTAATTAATATGCGACGTAATAGATTGCAGGCAACAGCAACCATCTTATTACCCACTATACATATTCATGCGTTCAATTAAATTTTCCCATGTGATTAATGACCTTTGACAGAAATTTTGTTTACGCCCTCACTGCTAAAATTGCACTCCATGCTTCATCCATCTCTGATGTACGGCACATCATACAGCGTTCCGTTTGGGCAACAGTTGTCCTGAGCCCGTACTT
Organism: Schistocerca gregaria; assembly: GCF_023897955.1. NCBI lineage: Eukaryota > Metazoa > Arthropoda > Insecta > Orthoptera > Acrididae > Schistocerca > Schistocerca gregaria. The sequence continues at coordinate 433,806,693 of NC_064925.1, forward strand.
TACCCCCATATTCCGATTAACTGTAAAGATACCCATTAATTTTAAAGATATCTTTCAGCATCATAATTTAATAGTGGTTGACTACAAATGAATCATACAGCGATTCATAAGGTGTACGTTCGACGTTAAAGAAACTGTACTACTCAGTGTGCATAGGAGTGCAGGGGTGATACTGTTAGTTAGGTAAACCCATCCACCACGGCAAGGTCGTGTCACATGGGATGGCAAAAATGGGTTTTTCACTGTCTTGAGGGCAAAAACCGGATAAAAAGCATCAATCAAAATCAAATCGGATTATTCATTTCCTTGTGACTGGAGCAAAACATGTTCAGTATGCGGTCCACCGTTTTCTGCTGCAAGTTGAAAAAGAGAAACAACATGTTCCACAACTGATTGAAGTGTTTCTGGGTTCACATTGATGTGTTGCGCAATGCGTGCCTTCAATGCAGTAACGTTTGCAGTCGGAACACTGAACACAACATCTTCCAGGCAGCCCCACAGCCAGAAGTCACACGGATTAAGGCCAGGTGATCGGGAGGGCCAGGCTGTAGGGAAACGGCGGATGATAATTCTAGTATTTCCCATATAGAAATTTGGTAAACTCACCTTTTATATACATAGGGTGAGTTTCCTAAATTTTGAAATGGCTTTATACATGGTGAGTTTTCTAAATTTCTAAATGGCCCAAACTGCTGCAAACAATGCTTGCCAAACAAACCATATGGACAGATGGCTGGAAATGGATTCCTAGGCAGATACAGTCGGTTCAAGGTAGAGGCAAAAGATCTTTGACATTGTAGGTGTCAGTGATTGAAGTCACCTAGTAAAATACACCAAGTAAGTGAGGATATTATGTCTTTACTAATGTCTTAGCTCCACAACCAAGAAGGCTTACATGGTGTCTGCTACATGATAACCGCAGAAACAGGTTCCTGTGCCATATAGCCTAGATACGTTGCAAGTAATACGGATAGTTGCAGCTGTCGTGGACACTATTACTTCTCATACGAAAGCTCTCCAACGCTGCTGGTGTTTCTGGTGACAAAATCATCTTACTTCGGTTGATTCCATTTAATGCATATGGAACAATATTATGGGCAATTCCATGCCAAGACACAAAGCATTTCTTGGACACAAACTTACTGTGTGGACAATATCTGACGTCACTCCTTGAATATCATGTTTCAAGAAACAAAACACACTAAAAGGAGCTCCATTGTTCCTATACTGGATCACGAAATTTGTTGTTCAGAACCAGTCAGAATAATTTGAAAGCAATAATGACATTTACAAAAAATGTCTTCCACTATACACAACTTAACCATGTTATAGCACAGAGTGTAGGAAAATACCCGAGCAAAAAATTTTAACGAACTTGTTTGTAAATTAATGGTACAAGGATAAATTAGATGCAGTGTTAAAAACAAACTGAATTGATTTTTGCTTCGATGAAGGATTTTCTGAATAGACTTAGATACAAATTTGTAGTACGGTATAATATTAATAGAAAGAGTCAATCATAGAGAAAATGTATTACAGGGTGATGCCCACATGAGTGGATGCAATATACTGCAGCATTAACGGACGAGGAAAAGACCTACAGTCACTTCCAACAGGATGGAGCAACTACCAATACAGCCGTCTGAAACTTGTTTCACATTTACACAATCTTCACGCCTGGCAGTTTTTAGCAGAAGTCAGTCTGGTCACGGCCGTAGGTGGCCAACATTTCATCTGACCTCTCGGTTTGCGATTACTTTGTGTGGGGATCCCACGAGTCTAAGGTGTTTTGTAATAACCTTCATGGTCTTCAAGAACTGCTGCATAACAGCTCAGATGAGACTGCAGTAATTCTAGCAGTCCATCTACGATCCAGCTCAACAACTTGCTGGCTAGGGCCCAAAAGTGCGATGAGATGACTGGTGGCTGCCTTCAACATTTGCTACTGTATTTCCTTTTTTCTGCAGTGTTCATTTGTGCCCTGAAACTATGTACTCCGGGCCACTTTTATTTTCTCCACTAGATCCGATTGAAAACTAACGGGCTTATATGACGAAATGGCAAGATATCGCGAATTCGACACACATAAAGTGTAAATTTTTAAACTAAAATAAACATCCGTTCACATTATGATCCCTAAGACTTATAATATCTGCCGTATAATACACATCTATAATGTCATTGTTGGCCTTCTTACAAGTCGTTCAATACCTTCTGGTGATTTACTCGAATTGCAGTACCTACTGGAGAAAAGAACCCTCTACTTCATTTTTCACTGCTGGATAGTAGTCACAATATTTTATCGGCGCTTATGAGGACCACAAATATAATATAACGCTTAATGATAAAATTTGTCCAGTACTAATTACATAAAATTTTTATGGATATTGAATAGGATTTTGAGTGAATGGAGAAAACTGAACACTGTGGGCGACCTTAGGATCATTCTTTCTTATTTATTAGCCTGAGTGAAGAGCCATCACCGGCAGGTATTCATATTCTCGCTAACATGGTACGAATTGTTAGATTATTGTGCCTGAAATGTACGAGTGACGCATAAACTCAGCCGATAGTATTGGGAATCACATTCGCCTGTCAGACATGATTTATACACCACGCGGAGCATTAAATACGAGTCAGTGGCCAATATTGGTTCATAAAAAATTTATTTTTATTTCATACTTTTATATCACGGAAATAATTAATTAAATATCTGATGAATATGTGTTTATTTAATCACGATTGTGAAACTTAATTATTTGCTGCTAACTTCCAGCAACATCGCATATTCAACATGCAACCTCGAGAGTTATGATTTACACTAATACTAAGGTATAGGATACTGTCATATAACCAAATCCCTTAAAATGAATCAAATACAATGGTATCTAGGGACTTAGCACCGATACAGAGCCTAACATTCTAGTTTTTCATGAAAATATGTTTAGTTTGTAGTTAGCTAACAACTTTGGAGGTAACTTAAGGAGTGAAATATTATCAAAATAGAGCACAAAGATACTGTCTTGTCCTCAAAAACTAGCAACATTATCCCGTCTATTGACAAATTATTTCAGTCGTATGAAATTATGAGATATCATTTCTTGGATTTTCATATATGGCAGGCACGTATCAATTAAACCAAATCAAATACTTCGAAATACTACGAAATGGACTAGAACTGAAATCTCGTATATATTTTAATCGTGAATATTATTAATTTCAATAACCGGCAGATTTTCTGAATTTGATAAAACTGCACGTAGCGGAAGAGGAACGCTACCTAAGAAAAATTCACATCTCACAAATATTATTAATACCTTATGTACTCGAAATTTCGTGTATATTTACTCAAAAGCACGTCGGTTAGTGTTAAACCATGAAAAGAAAAGCTGTAGTTAATCATATTACATCATATTACAAAGAAACAGAAGCATTCCAAGAACGAGTTGATGAAAGAGAGTAAAAATATTTCACCACATTTCCTGCTATTTCGACCAGGCGACAGTCTTTTTTTATTTCGTTATTTTTGTTTTCTATGACATGGCGATCTGGCAGCGGATACTACTGCTCTTATGTGTTACGTGCTTCATAAAGATGAGCAATGTGAGACAAATAAGGTGTTTAATTTGGTCTTAACATCTGTATGTAGATATCACCTGGATGAATTTTCAATAAATAGAGACTGCAGTGATAGTTAAAAATAGATAGAGAGGATGATGCTGGTGATAATGGTGTAAGAAAAACCATTTTGACGGAGATGAAAGATAGTTAACAGCAGTTGGAAGGCAGTAGGCTTTGTATTGGATTGTGCAGATGTGTCCACTTTGAGTTATTGTTAAGTATATTACTGTGTTTGTAAAAGGAATAGCTTGACTGAAGACAGAAATTAGGACAAGAGAATCGGTGAATTGTGCGGCTTTACTAGGTGATTAGACTACTTTATAAATTTACTTAGCGTTTCTGTTTGTTACACAATTCGACCAATGGTTTCATGTGTCGTCAGCTAATTGAAAGAGGGATATGTGGAATGAGGATCAAGGATTGTCTGCAGGATACATGAAACGAAGGAGAGAGGCACACCATCAGTAGGACAAAGCGACTAGGAAAGATGCACACTGGTGATGGAGACTACATGCTGTTAATTGTAGTTAAATCTGGATGTATAAGTCTTTATTTTAAGATCAGGGCAGTATATATACCCGCTGAAAGGCTATTGGATGTAAAAAAAAATGCAGAATTACTTTGTTTAGGTAATGTGAGATGAGGTGGGTGAGGTGAAGGAAATGGTCACGTTAGTTGTTGAAAATAGATTTGTGTAATGCTGGCTGTAGATTGATTCGTATGATGTGGATTACTGTAATTGTCTTCTGGGTAGCGATTTAAGGCTGATGGACAAGAAGGTATAGTGCTTTTTCTCGGTGGGTGATTCATCAAATTTTAGGGAATATAGGACTAGATACATTCTGGCTAGTAAGCTGGAGGAAGGCTAGGTTTTCGATATAGGATAAAGCATATTATTTGAGGTGTTGGTGTTGTGACTGGAAGCAGTTTCACTTTCAGGGAGTTCTTATGTCTTCTGCTATTATCCGTACGCTTTATCCTATTTTTTTTAGTGCTGTGTAAGTAGACGTCCCCTAATCACTATGAGATACTACGGAACGCCCAACGAAGTGCGTTACTGTTGATGAACATATCAGCTTAGAAACAAAAAAAATTATGCATCACTATTTTTGTGAAGCGGTATCTTCTGTAATGCAACAGACGTGATATAGTTTAGGAACGTTATGTGCTGGGAAAACTATACATTTATTTTGTATTCTTGTATGGTTGATGTCACTGAGCATATTTTCATAGTTGTACGACTCTAGGGTCGCATTGGGCATAATGGGCTTTGTTAAATCGCTTCGTGAAACCTGAGACTATCCTGTCGTAACGCAACATGCATCATGACGTACTTATTTAGTTCCTTACTCTGAGATTATAGGTGATGTGGGATTCTGAGTTCATCCGTTTCTTGGTATTTCAGTGGTTGTGTACAGGAGTGAAACAAGGATAGAGTCAGCCTGAAATTTTTCAGGTACTTGTGTTTGGAGACAGTACAGAACGATTCGAATGCTACGCTATGGAGGCAGATACGGTGGTAATAGGGGAAATGAGGCTCTGGTTTGAAGAAATGCTCTGCTTTTTACTGTTTCTTCACGTGTTATCAAGGAAAATACAGAAGAACACAGCCATTGATTTTTAAGAGCGTAGCTGGCCGCGGTGGTCTCGCGGTTCTAGGCGCACAGTCCGGAACCGTGAGACTGCTACGGTCGCAGGTTCGAATCCTGCCTCGGGCATGGATGTGTGTGATGTCCTTAGGTTAGTTAGGTTTAAGTAGTTCTAAGTTCTAGGGGACTGATGACCACAGCAGTTGAGTCCCATAGTGCTCAGAGCCATTTTAAGAGCGTAGCTCAGAATTACTACCAGAAATGACCACCGTGGTGTAAATCTTTGATAAAACACAGTGTCATATGGTACTTATGATCAAGAACCATGGAAATTCCAGATTCTGTTGTTCCAAATGAACCCGTAGTGTCAAGTGCACGCCACAATAAAAGTGACATGCAGAGAAAAGGGGCATATATACATTTGACTGAAACCAATAACCCTAGTCCATAGGTACATACAGGGAAGCTTTGCAAGACCTTCTTAGCGCACCAAATTAATTGAGTCTGACTGCTCGCCGACACAGATAATGCCACAGGCTCATTCCTCCAAGGCGGCTGTTGCTGGATCCCTCCTTTTCACTGGACCTCGCCAACTCTGCCGAACTTTGAATACTCTGCCTTGCTTGGCGTTTGAGGGCTGCTATGCACGGTGGTCGGGCTATCTGCTTATGGGTGACACATGACTGTCTCACATTTTACGCCCAATTCGCAGTCAGTGAGCATGAAACCAACAGGTTCTGTATGTGTGTGTGTGTGTGTGTGTGTGTGTGTGTGTGTGTGTGACCTCTTAATGGACTGACGAAAGCAGCTTGCACTGTGTGTCTCTACCTGAGTTACGATGCATACAGGTGTAACATCCACGAGATAAATTTTAGCTACAGTGCGACGAGAGAAAATTATACCTCTAACAGTTACAGACATTATCTATTCGACGTATGAAAAAACAGTGAAAACGAAAGAAAACGATGATAAATATTAATTATTTGTATAATATTATGTGATGTAATTGGACATATCGATGTTTATCATACAAAGACAGTGATAATTGTAAATTCCTTTTATGATCTGCGTTTCTCTTCTTTTGTTTTTACCTTTTGTCGATTGACTTTTGTAGGTTGCAGACGCATATCGAACTGAGGTCTGTTAAGAAACTGTAATTATTTGTTAATTATTACTTTAAAATAGAGTTCATTATTATTATAAATATGAGTGAATAATTATTTGTAACTTTAATTCTTCTCTCAGTAAGCATTATCGGTGTTAATTATTTCTTTCGGCTGCAAGCAGCGCAGCCCTTGATGATAGCGATTTGTATCGCGTTTTTGTCTGTGTTTTCCTTTGAAACAAGTCAAGTGTTTGCTTGATGACTTCTAAATAGTGCACAAGACGAAAGTAGATTTTATAGAGATTAATAAGCATGTTAAATATTTACTTATTTGCTCTAACAATAGAAAGTCTCTATCAATTGTCTGCCACCATCTTAACAATTATCTCAGCGGCAAATTCAAATTTAATTTACGCACCTCTGCAGAATAAATGCCGAAGGTAATACAAATAAGTGACAATAAATGTGCACCGGTGGTCCCGAACTCATTTTAATGAAAATTATTCGAATCTGATTGGTTCTTTAAAAACAGTGCTCCTAGCACAATCCTTACAAGAAACTTTTCTAGCTGATGTATGGAGCCGAAATTAATTACGCACGAGTTGCCCCAACGTGGGGCGCCAGTGTGGCGTTTGCTGTGTTATTCAGTGGTTTTGTATTTAACTAATTTGTAAATGGAAATATTTTATTACATTGAGTAATTACTAAATAATTTTTCTCCCGGCTAAAGATTTGATCAAGTTGCTAAAGAACTCCAAGCTAACGTCGTCTTAAAGTGTTGTCTGTAAGTTATGTAAGTGACACTAAATCACAGTTCATACAACAGATTCCTTACAATTATTAAGATGGAAGAAGTTATCTGCAGCGAAATGATCATTAAAAACACCGAATATCAGCCGCGCACATCACTGACGTTTGTTATCTGAAACAATATTCTTCGCAACTCGTGCGTAATTAATTTCGGCTCCATACGTTACCTAGAAAAGTTTCTTACAAGGATTGTGCTATGAGCACTGTTTTTAAAGAACCAATCAGATTCGAATAATTTTCATTAAAATGAGTTCGGGACCAACGGTGCACATTTATTGTCACACATTTGTATTACCTTGGGCATTTATTCTGCAGAGTTGCATAATTTAAATTTTAATTTGCCGCTGAGATAATTGTTAAGATGGCGGCAGACAATTGTTAGAGACTTTCTGTTGTTAGAGCCAATAAGTAAAAATTTAAAATGGTTATTAAACTCTATAAAATCTACTTTCGTCTTGTGCACTATTTAGACTTCATCAAGCAAACATTTGATTTGTTTCTAAGGAAAACACAGATAAAAACGCGATACAAATCGCTATCATCAATGGCTGCGCTGCTTGCAGCGGAAAGAAATAATTAACACAGGTAATGTTTACTGAGAGAGGAATTAAAGTTAGAAATAATTATTCACTCATATTTATAATAATAATGAACTCTATTTTCAAGTAATAATCAACAAATAATTACAATTTCTTAACAGACCTCAGTTCGGTATGCGTCCGCAACCTACAAAAGCCAACCAAAACAAAGGAAGACAAACGCAGATCATAAAAGGAATTTACAATTATGATTGTCTTTGGATGATACACATCGATATGTCTAATTACATCATAGAATATTATATAAATAATTAATGTTTATCATCGTTTTCATTCGTTTTCACTGTTTTTTTCATACGTCGAATAGATAAGGTGGTTAACTGTTAAAGGCATAATTTTCTCTCGTCGCACTGTAGCTAAAATTTATCTCGTGGATGTTACACAGCTAATATTCATACTTGGATGATATTTTTTCTCAGAACCTTTTATGATGCGGTTATCACAATTCCTTTGTAAATGGCTTCCTTTTGCATCGAAATACGCTGAAAGAGTGAATGAACTGCATCTCTAATGTCCTTAATCACGATGTGACAGTTAATGCCAACACTTCTTCTCCTTTTTTGTGCTGATCGTTTACGAAAACAGTAGTCATGGGAAGGCATAGGTGCTTTTGCCCGTACTAGGACAGACTTTTTGCGGAATAAATGAAATGTGGTGCATTGAGCTTCGCAAAGAAAACTGTGGTGCTATATGAAGGATAAAAACGGGCTTTGGTTTTATAAAAACTATACTAACGGCCTGGGGAACGGTAATATATCCACATGGTCCACCATACTTATGCTCGTTTACGCAATAAGCAGAGGAGGACATTGCGATCGAACAGCGTCGTGAGTCTCTAATTGCAGAGATTAGTTTGCAACTAGTAACTAACCTCTCCTCTCCCCTCCCCTCGCCCCCCCCCCTCTCACCACTCACTCTCTTCTCTAAAGAGTCGAATTGTCACGTATAAAAGGTCATAAGTCCTGGGCAACTTGCGTTCAATAATACAAACCGGCACGTATATTCAGTGGCACATGCAGATAATATCTGCCAAACGTGTAGCAAATGGCGCCCAATAACAGAGAAGCTACAAGTTAAAAGTCATTCTGATGCTGGAGTTGTACAGCTTGAACAGTTAAAATGTAGTAAGAGCTAATTTTTTTCATTTCAATATTTTTTGGGAGCTGCCAGCAAGAGAAAGTTTTGAAAAAGGTGTGAAATTATATGTAAAGTTTATTGGAAGTAAAATTTGTAGCAAGTTTACAAAGTGCTCTCATTTTCAAATACTTTATGAATGTAGTGTGCGTAATTTGCACGCCGTGAGCTATGTTGTTTGAAGACTTATACACACTGTTTTCAACCTTAATACTTGACTTACTGTGTTAAGTCTTTAGCTTGAAGTTGTACCTCTTAACAAGTATATTAGAGCAGAATTTCAAATTTTTATATTCGGTGGGTAATTTACGAAACAATGTAAAATCAGATTTTTGTTGCGCCTCGCTGTTAGGTAGGTAACCAGCTGCAGACAAGGTGATCAGTGCCTGCATGGATAAATGTCTTCGGCGGCCTAGGGACTCATAAATGTACCCAAGTTGCTCTTCACCCGAACAAAGCTAAAGCCACGTATGTCGTTTTTCAGGGTTCCAAACATATGGAAACGGTATGAGGAGGGATCGAAAGTGTATGGCGGATGTGTAAGGGCTACCAAGCGAAACGTTTTCAGCGTAGAGGAAGTAGCCTAGGCAACAAATGAATGGGCATTATCCTGCAACATAACGATTCTGTCCGTCAACATTCTTGGGCGTTTGGACTTGACGGCGGCTTCAATTTTTGCAAAGTGTCTACGAACCGCTGTAAGTTAATTGTCGCACCGTGTTTCAGAAAGTCAATGAGCAGCGAGCATTTGCAATCAAAGAAATAAGTCAGAATGACCATCCTGGAGCTGTCGCGGCTGTTGTTCCGACTATGGTTTACAAGCTTCGTTTACACACATCCTACACGAAGTACCGATCTCTGCGCCTGCGATTTCCACATTTTCAAAGCCCCGTAGAAATACGTTCGCGGTCGTCGATTTTCTTTGATCGAAGAGGTGCACGCCTCGTTACAATCATGGTTCGGTAGGCGGATGAAAACACTTGTTCATGATGGCATTGGTTGTCTTTTCTCAGTGTGAGAAAAATGTATTAACATACATGCTGATTACTTTTTAAGTAATAAGCTGCTTGTTTGCCTTTTTCATTTTGCTGTCCGTTATAATAAAGATTGTAGGAATGCTACCAGAGAAGACTGTGATCGTGTACGCCGAATACAAAATAATCGTATTTGCTTTCATGAACCTTATAGGACCTGCTGAAATCTGTAATTCATTACAAAATTAACATTGCAGTGAGATGCACGGTAAAGTAACACATCTTGACCAACTAAAATCGCATGCCGCACGTGGTATCGAACCCTTTCTTTCCAGTGGCGATATTTGTGAAGATTTCGTTGTGGAGTATGCTCTTCACGTCTTTAGTCTGTTAGTACATTTCCGATATCAACACGTATTCTCCTACATCCTTTATAGGACTTGCCCAAACGATAAGGACGCCGACAGCGAATCGAGGCGGCCAATACACAGTTATAAGCTATCAGGGTATTCGCTTCGTTTCATTAAACAATAAATCAACTATTGATAAAATTATCGTCACATTTAGCGACATGGGTAACAAATCAATGACAAGAAATAACTGTTTCTCAAACAATTTTTTTTTAAATTTAACTCTGTAATTTAGGCGTAACTATTAAGTTAATGGCGTAACTGAAAAAGTTTATGAGGAGGAGAAACGGGGTTCAGCGCTATAGAAGGATCTGTAGAGCTCTTTAATCTGTATCCCTAGGGCAAAAGCTACAAATTATACGATAAAAATAACAATATCCTTGTTTCCGTAAATCTATCTTCTTGTGTGGCAATGATTATGTGTAAATAACTAAAGAGTCGAACAATAAAGCTTGCCATATCAGGAACACCCATATGTGCCAAGCCTCATATTGTGAAACAAACAGTAATGTCATCGTGTAACTGACTTCTGTGCGAAATCTGCGCTATGAGAATGTTCGAACCATGAGAATGAGTCTACAGCATGGACGTGATGGCGATTACTACAAGGTGCGTACATTTTGAGCTGATACAGAATTTTTTCGCCCACATTTTTATCTGAACCTTATTACAAACACTCAATAACAATATCAAACCTGAGTATAATAGTAAGTTACTAAAATAATGTAGAATTACATATAGAAACTGAAGTAGGCAAAAGTAATACTGTATACAACGGATATCATGTTTACGTTTGTGGAAGGAATGTATTTGTAAATTCAGAAAGAAACATAAGTACACATAAAACAGAATATCAGATATATGTAGGTAGCGATAAATCTGAACTATACGACATTAATCATTTTGAAAATAACTAACTGACTGATAACCGAGTATTCCTGGTCTGGTTATCTTTTTTCACAGAACAGTCACAAGACACGGCTGATTTCGTGGCTGATGGTACTGAAGAACGGTAGCAGCTCTGGTTTCAGGTTGGAGATAGTCACTCTCTGGCCCGATAGGAGGAGAAACTTCTCGTCACCAGAATTTTGCTGGCTACAGGTAGCATTTACCTGCGTTCACGGCCCCTCAGCTGTCTCGGCGCCAGCGTTGCGTTTCAAACAACTGCCAACCACATCGCTGAGGGCGCTCCGTCCGTGCGACGGCAACCAGAAGTTGGGCGTCCGCAGTATTATTAAAAAGGAGTGGGCGGGCTGTATGCTCCCGCCAGTTACCGCCCACTCCCACGGATTTGTTTTGTCACCACACACGAAGCAGTTCCCGGAGCGGGGGCTTGTCAAAGTTGTTTTCACACTGCCGCTGCAGCTCAGCCGTGAATTTGAGAAAGTAGGACTATATTTCTTATTTCTCTACACTGTGTCCGTTATTAAGGCCAGTACTGTAGCTAAATTACTAGCTGAAAATAAATCTGTTACAACTTTCGGCTCACTGAAATATTCTGAGCAAATAATGTATTACTTGAGTTTGTTCATCATGACGAGAAGTGCTGTGTATCTGTCGCTATATAAACGTGCATGTAAGGGAAAACTGTATTTCCCAGTTACCTATCTCTCATACGTTAGAAAGGGGTTTTCAAAGTGTGCTTTGTGGTTACCAGGGGTGTAGTTGCCTTACAGCTGGGACGTGGCGATGGTTTCATAAAAATAATGATTTGCCTTATTTGCTCTCTGAGTACAGAAAATAGTGTACCATCTAGCGAGTAGTCACGTAAGTGTTGTTACTATGATAGTATGATGGTACTACGTGATTTATGGCTTTTCTTCAGTAAAAATCAGATTTCTAAAAACATTCAACAGCCAAAATCATTTCAATATTTCTGTATTTAAAACAACTGGTTTCGACAGGCTCTGCTGCCGTCTTCAGGTCTTATACGCCGTTTAGGGTGAATTTTTGATGTTTACAATTTGTACACCTTATGTCAGTAGATGAGGTACTGAATACTGTGTATTTATGATGTAACAAGCATCTGTGAGCGTACGTGGCCGTTTGCACAAGGTAGTTTATGTTTTTGTATATTTTAGTGACGACAAACTTTTTGTAATTTGTTTACTTTTATCCACATGACAACTTGGCGTGAGGTCGAACGTAAAATGAACCAGTTTCATAACAAAAAGATTCATTTAAGACCTGAAGATGGCACCAAAACTTGTCGAAACTGGTAAAGAAATATCAAATCTAGGCTGTTGATTGTTTTTAGCAAGTAAAAAAGATCGCTCTTTTGGAGTTCTCAGAATGAGAAACTTCGATCAAAAATCAGTTTGATGGTTAGTTTTGTAATATGCTGGTCGTATTTAATTCATGCTTGTCTTCTGTGATTTGTGTGTCTTCATCAGCATGCACAAATTTCTGAATGCAAGTAAAAAATGTGATGTTTCATATGTATCATATACAGTTCTAAAGACATAAGCAGACGAAAATGCAGGAAGTGTAACGACATTTACATGGATTTCGGTTTTACATGAGCTACTGTTGCAAATAAGAACGATCATAGTGTGTCATTTGCTTCATAGAAGTATCTCTTGAAATAATGCTCTCCAATAAAATAGCACCTCATTTTCAGTCAAATCGCGGTGGTTTGGTAAAAATAAGTTACAAAAATATCAGAACGAAAAAAGGCTTTCACTAAACAAGCTCCAAGTCCCACAAAGGCTTTTAATTTCTTTTAAAATGTTACCTATTGTGTAGCGAAGAGCAAAAATGATCGCACCACAGCGGACTCTTATCTCACTAGCTGATCTAGACACGGTGCCTATTACGACAGAAGAGTCAGATGCCAAACAGTTGGCAAGTGGGTCTTTTTCAGACACCGCTATTAGTCGTCAGATTAAAGATCGGTTGATCTAAACACTCAAAGCGAATTGCATTTCTCTATTCAGTTGGATGAGGCTTAGACCATATTGACAAAAGTGTAATTCGTTACGTGAGGTTTATACATGGCTAAATTTCATTAAGGTCATTTTGTACAGGAAAATAATTCTTAAAACTAAAGTAGCACACCTCTCTGAAATACTACACTCTTTTAAGGGAGAAAAACAATTTTAACTAGAAAAATTGTGAAGATTTGTGAACAGATGGAGGTTGAAGCATGGCTGACTGTTACCCCTGATTGCCAGCTCTGACCCAAAAGAGACTCCTCATGCTAATTAGACAAACTGTTTAATTCACCGTGAAAGATTAGTACCATAAAGTACGAGCACTATCACGAAGTTTTTCAGTAAGTTATCGAGGCTATAAATTTAATTAAAATTCGCCCATTTCAGTCGAGATGGTTTCAATGGGTATGTGTTTACACGCACGCTGAGGATATTTCTCTATTTCATTAAAGTAACTCACTCAGATTTTCATGTGGTAGTGTCTTGAAAAGCGTATTTGAAAAAACACCACTCTTACCTTTAGCGAGAGAAAAATTTCAACCCAGAGAACTTCGTAGACAGTTAATTTGTTTTGAAGTTAGCGTATCTTTGTGAGATATTTGAAAAATTGAGTTCACTGAATGCATCCCTTCGAAACAGAGACTAACATTGCGGAACTATTAGATGAAATTTGATACACTAGGGTGAAAATACTATTCCGGAAGAAAAAGTTCGATACTAAAGGCATGCATTCGTTGTCTTGCTCTTCACACGTTTTTAGATGTCAATGACTTTCAGTTGAATGAAAAATTTAGATCTGTTTTTGTGGATGTTTAAATGAACTCAGTAATTACTAACTGAAACACCTTGCAAAACAAGTTGAGCAGCACAACTGGGTCAAACGTCCATGCAGTCCATAACTTCTGTCAGTACTTATCACTGCCTGCAGTGAAATTTATTGATATTTCTTCCACTACAATGCAGAAAACGAAGTTCGTTTCAACATCGGCGCCTGAGGTTTGGGGCATGATGAAGCAGGGCTCTCCACAAAGTATACAGCAAGGCTCTACTAACTGTAATACCTTTTGCAACATCCTACTTATTTCAATTAGGATTTTTACCATCGGTAGTCATCAACACGATATGTAGATCGCTAATGAATGTGGAGAAAGAGATGCGAGTCGCCAATCTCCTGTCGAGATTTGAAGGACTGAGTATGAAAAATTTCGAAGCAACAATAATATGTAATTACATTAACGTTTGATTGAAGTGCGTAATGTCAACAGTTAATACGCAAATAACTCATCACATTCAATTTTTTAAAACTTTAGTTTATTTACCCTCCCCCTGCCCCTTTCCCCTTCCCATTTCGAGTTGGACTTCATGGAAGAGGCCACGGATGTTTATGCTCAGGCCAATGCAGCCGCGGGCTTAAAATATGAAATCCAATGTATTAGAGCTTATAAATCCGCTGAGAGATTTAAGAACTTACATGATGGGGTTCGGTTTATGTCAAAAAGTATATTCCAAACAGCTACCGTTATTGTCTCATACGTTAAACCATACATATTTTCAGAACGTTTAGTTCTATCATGAAAGGTACAACATAATATAGCCAAAACAAAATTAATTTTTTTCGTAGGTCAGCTACAGTTAGTCACTAACGAAACACCGTGACCAACGAAGAAAATACAGACCCATTCGAGATTGACAGTAATCTAGTGACAACCAATGCAATTAATGACTCCTTTCATCCAGACGAACACAAGACCATAAATTTCCGAATCAGCCTACTTCAGTTACTTTTCGTCGTCCTGTGGCTAGTGTTGCTGACTCTCGATCACGTGGCCCTGCGTTCTATTGACAGCTGGGTTGGTGATTTTTTTTTCTGTCTCAGGACCGGCTGTGAGTTGTCCTCATCATCATTTCACCATCACCGACGAACTAATCATCGAAGTGGCGTCAGACAAAACGACTACGAGGCTGAGCAACTCAACGTGGGGTCTCGCGGCTAATAATGCCACAAGCACATTTCATTTCAGTTAAACGATCCCCTCTTCCGATACTATGCTACGGTTGGTAAATGAAAGAGCCTCTTTCATATCACACGGTCTTTAGCTAGGGACAAATCGTAGTTGGCTTACGGATGGGCCAAGTTTCTTATTTTAAACATGATGGTATGCATTTGAAAATGGAACTGAACTACAACATGCTGCGTTGTTACAGACGAGAAAGTACAGGTAACGATTTGGAAAGTAGTTTTTTCCATGTATCCAGCAGTTATATTTACTGTATTTCCTAAATCTCTCAATGAAGTCAGCGTACAACTTTCTACACAGGAATTTTCTTCTCGTTCTGCTACACAACATACACCGCTCATTACTGATATGATTAGACAGACGTTTGCTGTAACGGAATAATAGAAAAAAAGGATGTGCAAAAGGTACTGATAAGCGATAACCTTTCCGTTAGATGCCACAGCGTTTGACATTATCACCACTACCTCTCAAGCTTGAAGTAACTTACATGCTCAAAGGATGTCAGTTTAGAGGTGCTGTATATTAACAGATCCATACAAAACATGTAACCACATAACTACACTTCGTCCAAAAAAATGCATTCCAGGAACCATTCCAAACGTGGAAAGAACTGTACATTTAGAAAGTTACTTTCAATGGAACAAGATCTAAAATATCGTTAGTTCGTAACGAAATGTTTGAAGTAAAGTTCGATTATTTGTTATCGCAGTGTAATGCGGTGTACCGAGACATTCGCCAGAAAGAGACAGGTAGTTAATACATGGAATGCCTTATACGTGACGGCAGGGTGCAACAGGAGGGTGTTAATCCATGATTCTACCTCCCCACACAAAACAATTTGACCACTTTAACGATCATGTTTGACAATGATGCTGGGTGCATCATATGCCCCCAACCTTCGCCTTATGAGGTACATCCACAATCACTACTCAGACCTAATCACTATCATCCCATAAGAATAGGTATTCCCACTCTTCGTTGGTCCAGTCGCTAACCATCGGAAGCGCTGTTGGCGGTGTGCGGCTGTCAACAAAACACAACATACTGGTCGTCGTGTCACTGTGGAGAGTGAGAGTGCGTGCCTTGCATTCCAGTTAAATATCACTGCAACTGCGCTCGCAGATTGATGTGGGTACCCTCCTGCCTGTTGCTCAACGCAGCGATTATCTGCTACTGCAGATAAACGTGGTCGACCGTCTCCTCTCTTAGGGCAGCAGCGATTGTGGTTCGGAACGCACACCATGCACGTGAAACAGTGCTCTGCCGTTCCCAAAGTCCGGGGCTACAATCGTCAGACTTCGTTCTTCTTCCACTTTACAGATAAAGCTGCCCTGTGTGAAGTCATCCAAATGTTTTATGGACCATGTTGTAATAAAAAGAAAAACCGCAGTACCATGCAACTGCTCGCTGATTGAAACACACAGACGTATCCTATTTCTTTCAACTGCCTCGTGGTGCGGGGCCAGCCCCATTTAGGGTTATTGTCAGGCTAACCTCACACCGTGTGACGTCTAGTTTTCTGTGCAGGACTGGAGACCTCTGGCCACATGCCCCCACACTTTCATTCACTTTCACCCTGTTGTTAATATGTTATGTAACGTTATCTATCTCGCCCTTAATTTTTTTAGAGCAGCGTGTATACTACAGGTGTTGTTCGGAAGGTAAGAAATGATCGATCGCGAATTGGAAACCACAGTGATAATAAAAACTGTTTTCTTTGCAGATTTAGTTACAACTTCCAGGTACTTCTCTACATAGTCGCTGCTCCAAGTTAGATATTTGTCGGAGCGTTGTACCAAATTTCCAACACCATCTGCGGCGGCGCGGTTCTTTTACGACGGACCTGCACCTGTGAACATTGTCTCAGCAGATCATCAGTAGGAAAGCCGAGTGAAACCTACTGTACTTCGACGTGAACCAGGCTGCAATGAAAGTCACTAATCTACTTTTCGGGAGAAACACGAAACGAAAGGTTAGAAATTTTGTCCTCAATTAATATATTCTGAAACTTAGGTGAACAAGTATTACTGCCAAGCCCATGCTAGTCTTAACACAGTCACTCACAGTCCCTTTCACTCACGTTAGCAAGTTTATGGTGTTGCATTTCCCTGAAAACGTAATAGCTACATAAATACTGATTATTTTAGATCGATAATGCTCCCCAAATATTAAGTCTGTCGGTGCCAAATGCAGTAACACTTTTCAGCCACCGCCCTGCTCAATATGTCTTTTCTCGCCACAAAATTAACTTAAAAATTCCGAAATTTCTACACACACATCGGAACAATTATGCCGTCAATTTCCAACATTTTTGATGTATGAAAAACTGCTGGATCCGGCAACTTATCGTTTCAATCGGAACGTCCGATCTCTTTCATGGCTAGGCTTCGACTCTTGCCTAGAATACTCCAAGTCTTCTCTACCAGCAGAGAAAGGCGCGCGAAGAATATTGATTTACCATTGGTCAGTTTACTCAATAGCCAATAGCAAAACAACACTCCCCCGCGTCAGTCCGCGCTTTTCATCCATAACCAATCGCAAAGTAGTAAACCCCACGACTGCACTTTTTTCCGACGCAATTATCTAATATGCTGAAGTTTTGCTTATGCATATAGTTATTTACTGTTGTTATTTATACCTGAATCAACTTTTCCATTACCATAAACATACTTTACATATCTATTTATGAAAAACATTCTATTACTTTAGTGCACCCTAGTGGGCACAATCGAAACTAAAATCACAGTCCCCCTATCCAATATTGTCCTCTATCAGTTGATATATAAACTACGTGCGCGTCCAGTCTCGCGTCACCATTTGTCAGTATCCAGCTCTGAGACACAGATCCCACTTAACCGCCTCCAAGGCAGGATCGTTATACGGCGCTACGCCTCACATCGCCATAGAAGGCAGCCAACTGCATTTTCTGATAATTCTCTACGTTGGTCTATAGCGCGTAGCCTACGCCCAAGTGTTGTCTTCGTATCCAGCGCTTCATGTGAACAGAGATCCTACTCAGGACGAGCCAATTAGGACTGTGTTGTGGGTGATCGAACAATTCCCACCGAAAAGGCTGCAGGAGCGTCTTTACTGCCCCTGGAAAGAGCGGCTGAGAATCGCCCTGAAGAAGGAAGTGAGTGACAGTTGGGTTAGGTGGGCTGCATTAATTAAGGCGAAGCCTCTCAGCGGACCCTCCTACTTGGCGGGAGACATTGTTGTTCTAGGCACCTTTACTCGCTCACAGTGTGCTCGCAACTGAAAAGAACGCCTTGATGCGGTCGACGGGGATACTAGAGGAACTGCCCAAAACGTCTGTGAAAACCTTCGTCGGATTTTCACAGTGGTTTTCATTTCGTGACCGATCGTTTCTCACTTTCCGAATAGTCCTCGTATCATTCTCAAAAGTATCCGAACGATCTGATTTGCGTTTCACCTGATTTGTAAATAATTTATACAAATATCTGTACTTATTACTCTAAAATCCTGTACATACAACGTGATTCAGCGTCACCCCCCCCCCCCCCCCCTCCCAAAGGTCATTTCAAGCAACCAGCAATGGTCGGCCTGACCTTAAAACACCACGTGCGGGATTTTTATACACTCTCGCTCGCCGCGCAAAATATTTAAGACCTACAAAAATAATTGAAAGGACCTTTTCGTAGTAAATTTAATGTACTTAAATTTTATACTGGGATACATTTTCGCTAGAGGTGCAATTTTAGAATTATTCAAGGAAAACAAACGAAAGTGCCCTTCAGACTCACCTCCACTAGCATACGCAGTCCCCACCAGTCAGAATTTCTAATACGTCGTTCATATCATTCCGTCCTAACATCGCAGAAAAAATTTTCGGCTGCAAGAATTATTTTGCACATTCCAGTTTTTTCATATTCGTTGACTGGTTTTATTACGCCATCGGCTTAGTCTAGCACTTACAAACTGTAAAACTGATATTTACGTAAATTTTGTGAATTTTAACAGCCGAGAATAAACAGTTAAGCAACATTATGTCATCTGGCTACGCAACTACTATACTTTTAAAGGCTATGTTAGGATCGAAATGAACGTAATTGGTTTCAGCGTAACGTTTATAAATGTAGATTTCTTTCATTACTCCCATGGGACCGTTTAAATCAATGTTAACGTAATAATTAAATCAACAAATACCACAAGAAGTTCGAATGTGGAAAGTATTTCGTGTTGTCGGAAATCTTTGTTCAGTAGTAGGAGA
Source organism: Schistocerca gregaria (assembly GCF_023897955.1). Taxonomy (NCBI): domain Eukaryota; kingdom Metazoa; phylum Arthropoda; class Insecta; order Orthoptera; family Acrididae; genus Schistocerca; species Schistocerca gregaria. Next base: position 433,826,117 of record NC_064925.1, read on the forward strand.
GAGTGCCACGAGCAAAATGCCAGAATTCGTTACTGCTTAGCCGTGAGTGTGGCAGTGGAGGAGCGTTTGAAAGTCACTTTTGTCTGTTCTTGTCAAATAACTCGAAAACCGTAGCCTCCAGCAAAAACGTATCCCAACACAAAGCTTATCCAAATTACTATTCCTACAAGGAGGTCATGCCCAAATTTTCTTTGAGACCAGGTATAACACACAGGACTGTATAAAACAACATCAGTGTGGGCAGCTGAATCACACTGTATATAGTGCTTGAGAGTGTGTGAGAGAATTGCGTTACCATCTCAGACCGAGGCAAGACGATTTCGTAGGCATATCAATGCAGATTTGAAGCATCTTGGGTTTAGGTGAATCTGTATAAGGGGGGCACAGTATGGTAACATGAATCTGGTTTGAAAGGTTTAGCAGTGACCACGTTATGGACAGTTGTGGTAACTTCCTGGGACCATACGTTGAACACATACTATTAGTGCATGACGCACAGTAAGGTGAGTCTACTTAGTTTGGATTTCGTAGTCACCTACAATAGGATGTGCTCTGGCATACGTCAACGATTTTCAAACCTAATTAAAATTTCGAAAACACTCTTAGCTAATCCTGTTCCATAGGGTAGTAGCTTTTAAAGGTAGTAGCTAAGATCCTATTAACCAGTTCCACATCATTTTGAGAAAAGAATTGTTCAGATCGTCTGTGCAATATGAACTTAACTAATTAACAAGCAACTGACTTTTTTGCATTTCTACATTTCGCTTGAGTGTATCTCGTCCATATATTTCCCGTTTATGAAACGGTATTAATTTTCAGTATTTAATCAGGGATATTTCCTCCCCACTGCCACTACCGTCATGTATTTAAGAAATATTCGTTGTTTAAACAGGGCTGTTACACCATCAGAGCTGTTAGTCATACCTCCCTTCGACGTATCCAATCATGTTAATACTTCTATCATACTAAAATGTCGACTCTCACGGCCGGAAATATCATGTCCATTATAATTATCCGGGCTGTTATGCCGTGGTAGGTTGATCAATTCTGTGTCAGTTCCCAACTTTTCGTCTCCGACTGCGGGAGACATCTTCAAGGGGGTTCGTAGCTCGATGGAAGGTCCAACACACCCACTGGCTCGCTACTGACTGCCGCTAAATTCCGTGTCCTCGCGCTCCCACGCCGCGGCGTGACGTCACGTGTTTTGAAAACGTCAGTGCAATTGGCCGCTGTCCTTCGCCATCGATCGCTGATGCCATCACCCAGTAGTGGACGGGTGGTACACATCTTATTTAACACCGGCATCCATATACCGTTTAATTTCACGCCCTCCTCCTTTCGGTTGAAATTATTTGGGTGTTTAGCGATTTCGATTGCCTCCCTGTAGAGCCTTTCGTAATATCCGCTTGTGGCCGCTAGTACTTGCGTCTCCTCGAAACGAATATTGTGGTTCCCTGGCTGGAAGGCATGCTCCGCAACAGCTGATCGTTCTGTTTCTGCTCTTCTACAATTTACCTTGTACTCTTCTAAACGTTTAGAAACAGTTATTTTAGTGGTACCCACATAAACATCTCCACAGCTGGATGGGATCCTATGCACTCCAGCTTTCTCCAATGGTTTGCGAGCGTCCTTGGCAGGCTTAAGGTATTCCTGTATCTTCCTGGTGGGCTTGTAAATTACGGTAATATTCCGCTTCGTCAAGATTCTCCCTACACTTTCCGTTACATTTTTAACAAACGGCAGGAAAACCGTAGATTTTGCAGTGGCCTGTACGTCAGATTGATTTCTGCGTGGCTGCCTCAACGCACGTTTTATTTCGGTGGACGAATATTCGTTCATTAGTGCATTGTGGAGATGTTCTATCTCAGCGTCGAGCAACTCAGGTTCACAAATATTTCTAGCTCTGTCCGCTAACGTCTTGATAACACCCCGCTTCTGTTGTGGGTGATGGTTCGAATCCCGGTGCAAATAACGGTCCGTGTGCGTGGGTTTGCGGTATACTGAGTTGCCCAAACTACCATTTTCGTTTCTAAAAAGAAGCATATCGACGAAATGTAATTTGCCATCTACCTCCTCCTCCATTTTAAACTGAATTCTAGAGTTTATACTGTTCAGATGTTCGTGGAACCGGCTTAGTTCCTCCCTACCATGCCTCCACAGCACGAACGTGTCATCCACGTATTGCAATCATACATTTGCTTTTTTGCTGGCAGTACCTAAGGCCTGTTCTTTTAATTTCTCCATAAAGAAGTTTGAAATTACGGGACCTAGGGGGCTTATCATAGCCACGTCATCCGTTTGCTCATCAAACTGTTAATTCCACTTGGAGTATGTGGTCGTCAAACAACACTTAAACAATTCTGAAATATAGGCAGGAAATATTCGATCCAGCTGTTCCAATACATCATTAAGTGGAACCATGGTAAACAGCGATACCACATCGAAGCTGACCAATATGTCCTCCGGCTGGACCACTATGCCATTCAATCTGCTAATGAAATGTGTCGAATTCTTTACATAAGAGCCCGAACGGCCCACATGTGGTTTTAACAGCGTAGTCAAAAACATGGCTAACGAGTAGGTGGGCGAACCAATGGCACTTAGTATCGGTCTTAACGGCACATATTCTTTATGAATTTTGGGCAATCCACAAAGCCTCGGTGGTAGCGCTACCGAATTGCAGAGACCTTTCTGTACACTCTCTTCAATGGAGGACTTTTTTTTATTAACCGTGACACAGTTCTGAGAACTGTTGTTAGTGGGGTCCTTATTCAGCTTCCTATATGCTTGCAGATCCAGTAGATCAGTAATTTTACTCTGATAGTCCGCCACATCCATAACTACCGTTGCGCTTCCTTTGTAGTTGTGAGAATCAAAATACTATCGTCGTCATTCAGTAGTTTTAAAGCTCTTCTCTCACCAACGGTTATATTACTCTTCGGCGGTTTTGCATTGGTTAATATTCTCACTGTTTCTATACGGATTTCTTCAGCTGTTACCAAATCAACACTGCGAATTTCTGCTTCTACACTGGCTATAATTTCTTCCTTGGGCACAAAAAGCGGACTAACAGTAAAATTTCCTCCCTCGGCAAGCACAGATGTCTCATCGTCAGATAACGAACGTTTGGACAAATTGATAACGGTCCGGGAAACGTCTAAATGGCGAACAGTCTGATTAGGTAGCAAATTATCAAACTTCTTCTTCTGTCTACTAGACGTTGTCAACATACGTTTCCCCATGGTATCATACAGTAGTCTATCAATTTTATCCCAGTCACCGCTGCACAGTTTATTACTGATCGTAGTATGGATAGACATTAACTCTCAGTTTGTGCTTCCCAAGTCCCGTCGGGTCTGCTGAATGCGCTCTCGTCGTAAGGCCTCCTCAGTCCTTTTGAAAATGCGTTGTGCCTTTCCCGAATAGAACAGTCGCTTTTTCTTCAGAAACTTCGGTATAACGCCGACGGCTCTGCAACGAGACAGGAATGTGAGGGAACACAAAAGCTGCACTCTCTTCTTCTGGAGTCCTTCCAGGCGTAGCACTTCTCTTAACATCTCCTCCCCGTAGAGGCGTCTGATACTAAAATGTAGACTTTTACGGCCGGAACTATCATGTCCATTATAATTATCCGGGCTGTTATGCCGTGGTCGGTTCGGAGACGAAACGTTGGGAATTGACACAGAATTCATCAACCGACCACGGCATAACAGCCTCGATAATTATAATGGACATAATACTTCTATCGTCGTTGAAGAGTTTGCTAAAAGACACCAATTGGTTGGTTGTGTGTACAAAACGATGGTTTATGAAAGTATTTCTATTTATTAATCCACTAGTAACAAAAGTGTCGAAAAATTCTTTAGAAGAATTACTTTTGTTGATTTGGTGGTATAGACCTCTAATTCCCTTCAACGTAGTCTGCTTCGTAGTTCACACAGTTCAGTTGTCATTGTTGGAAACGATTCTGGATTCTTTTTGGATGCCTGCCCCATGATGTCTTGGTTTGACTCAAATAGCATTCCATTCAGGGACATTTTTAGCTATGGAAGCGACCATAAGGATTTAGTAGCCATGACAGACTAGAGGAAGTATTTCGCGAGAGAAATCTGGATCAGATCCTCAGGAGTAGACGGATGCGATATGATAATGGAGCTGGCAATATTTTGTTGCCCACAACATATGCTCCCATTCGCACTATACATCACTACAAAGACAACGAAGAACCTCATGATAGCATTCCTTTGTTATGCACCGTCCCATAAGACTGTGTCCGAGTGGTTCTAGGCTACAGTCCCAGGTTCGAATCCTGCCTCGTGCATGGCTTTGTGTGATGTCCTTAGGTTAGTTAGGTTTGAGTAGTTCTAGGTCTAGGGGACTGCTGACCTCAGCTGTTAAGTCCCATAGTGCTTAGAGCCATTTGAACCATAAGTTGCTACCTACTTCTAAGGTACTCAAGTGAAGTGCTTGAATAAATAATTAGCAAGTTACCAGGTTATGATATCAAGCAAATGCTTAAGTCGGAAATGAGACTTTGCAGGGAAAACAAGGACTGAAATCCGAAGTGCCGGAAGTAATGATAGTGGGGTGAGACTTCACAGCTGTGCAAGATCAGCCAACCTTCAGGTGATGAGCAGATATATTCCTCGGAAGGCAACTTGAGAACAGGAAACCAAAGGTAAGAAAGTAGTGTTCGAATGTGAAAATCATTAAGGGATTCGAGGCAGACACAGAACACTATTCAGTCATGAAAGACATACGACAGCAAATAGCAGTAGAAAAGCCAAGGGGAGGAAGGAGCACAGCAGAAAGAAATACTGAAGTAGAGAAAGTGAAGGATAATGCCAAGGCAGAGGAGTCTGTCATTAGGCTTCAAAACAGATTTGAGGTACTAGCAGTGGAAGACCAGTGGGAAGTGATAAAAACAAATAAAAACAAATGTGGAAGAGTTAAATAATAAAGAAAATTAAAAATAAATGTGGAAGAGTTATCTGTAGAAATGTCTGGGGAAAGAAAAGTAATAAGGAAAAATACATGATTCTCAGAAGAATATGAGCCAACAGAAAAACAAATGAAAGTAGTGAAAGAAAAACACGTACAGGAATATTTTAACGAAACCAAAGTAACATTTGTAAAAGCCAGTAGAGATACCAAAACTTCTCTCAGAAAGAAAGAGAAAATGTGGATAGTCTAATTAAAGGGAAAGAATAGTATAAAATTCCAGGGAATGCAAGAGATTACGTCAGTTTGGTTCGTTATAAATGGATATATACCACGGATTTTGACATTAAACATGAAAGTGTCAATACACATCTGGAAACAACAAAAGTATGGATATTTGAAGGAATATTTTGAGGAGTTTCTAAATGCTGACGATGGAGTACAGAAATGCAGCAATAACACAAATGTTAGAAAGTAGATCGCTTAGTTGGGCCACTGACAGTGAAAGATGCAGTGGACTCAATCAAAATACTCAAAATAAGGGAAACTACATGGAGGTGTGGAATAATAGACGAATTGCTTAAAAACAGAGAAGATACAATCGAAAAATAGTCACACAAACTCAAGACTAACGTTTGAAACGAAGAAAAAACACCAAATTAACAAGAATGCAGGAATCAAAAGACGTATCTAAGTAATTGGCACAGCCTGAGAAGTGTTCTCACAGATTCCCCAGAAAAGTTTGGAACCATGTTTAAAAAGGGTAAAAGATGAGAAACAAGCGAGATGTATGAAGAGTCGATTCACTAATGCTCAGATATTTGCACTAAAAGAAGCCATATCGAAATGTTTGGAATACAACAAAAGGATGGTAGTATTGTTTGCTGACTGTAAAATTGCAGCGTATACAAATAAACTTGTCGGAGAAAATGCAGATGTTTCGACCACAAGAGTAGATTAATATTCTTGTAACAGCTACATTTGGAAGGCTAGAAAGCTGTAGTGGAAATGGATGAGGATATATTCCAGGGCTTTTGATATAAAAACAACAGTAACTCAAGGATGTAATATAACCACTCTTAACAACATTATAAAACAAGAAGCACCGGATGCACCGAACGAAGGCAAAGAGACAATTAGAATATGAATAAAAATGAGTGTACTGACGTTTGCAGATGATAGAGAAGTAATCACTGATAATATGGATGATCTGAACTTACTAGAAAGAAATCTATTTAGTTATCTGTGTTAGAGTTAAAGTGACGAGTAAACCACATTCTTAAGAGCAGTAAGAAGTAGAAGGTAAAAAAGAGGAAAACTAAGGAGGCTTATCATGAAATATTCCAAGAAGTAGACGATTTTAAATATCAGCAGGTTAAAGTAAGCAACATAAATGATAAGAAACGAGAAATTCAAGGGAGGATCTAAGCGACATCAAAAAATGGTTCAAATGGCTATGAGCACTATGGGACTTAACATCTGTGGTCATCAGTCCCCTAGAACTTAGAACTACTTAAACCTAACTAACCTAAGAACATCACATACATCCATGCCCGAGGCAGGATTCGAACCTGCGACCGTAGCAGTCGCGCGGTTCCGGACTGAGCGCCTAGAACCGCGAGACCATCGCGGCCGGCCTCTAAGCGACATCCCAAGCCTCATATTCACTCACAAAATTACTGTCATCCATAATATTTTCAAGGGAAACCAAAGTAATAATAGCTAAAACTATTATTATACCATTGTTACTACAGTCTGCGGGGCAAGAGAACCGCGAAAAAGAAATAACATGGAGCTATTGTTGCAGAGACCACGATAAGGAGAATGAGATGCATCGGACATGTCTGTAGAAGTGAGGGGGAAAGAGAATTTTCAGAGAATAAACCCAAAGGAGTAAGATCTGGAGAGGCCAATTGGCCAAGGGTATGCAGATACTTGGAGCAAGAGAAGACGATGCCAAAGACAAAACTCTGTATAGGAGGTTATCTGACGAGGCCAAGAACCAGCTGCAGTTTACATGACAGGTGAGCGTGTAAATAAGAGAAGGGATATTTTGGCAGCAGTTCTTGATTCGAGTTCTGAAATGTTTACTTTGTCTTCTTTGAATAAAGAATTTCGGTAAACAGTGTTTGGTAATTCCACTTTACTTGCAACGCCTTCGGTAACATTACCATTGCTACCGAAATAGTCAAGGTATTCATTGTGTCTTGTATCTGGTGTACTACACATACGACCAGAATACCACTGGATTTTCTGCCAGATGTCGAGACAGAGTTTCCTTGTAGAAACTATTAAGAAAATCTCGCACTGAAGTCATTGCTAAGTTTCGATCATTAATAAGAAACCGCAAATCTGGGAGATTTTGTTCCCTTTTAAAGTTACAAAGCACGCAGCTAAATCGAAGTAAGTCACTTCTTCTTAGAAGTTCTTAAAACAATTCACAAAAAATGCCATGCTCTGCTGTGCTGGGGCACTGACTGAAGCTGCCACCTAGACTGAGATTTCTTACAGTCGTAGCCGCCTGTTTCAAACAAAAACAAATTACTGTCGTGATGCAGAAGGGAAACTACACACAGTTATTAAAACGCAGGACTCTGCATGGAAAAAAGACAAAAAAGCAAGTTATTTAACAATTCAAGCAGAAAGGCTCACAGGTGACTCAAAATAAGTCATAGGGCTGTTGCTGATGAAAGACGATTTGTGCTCATGAGAAAAAATTCACAACTGTGCAAGACACTCTCCTGTCACATCAGTACCGAATAAAGTCTGCCATGCTTAATCAGTTGCAGCGGGTGGGAAGAAGATTCGGTAGTTTTTGAACACGTATTTGTGTATCACAGTAACAGGGTCATTCCAGAATTCTTCGCGATACTCATAGGAACAGTTTGTTAGTGACAAGCACTCCCAATGGCTCACACATGTTTGTGACTACCACCTACTGTTTATAAATTTAGGTGAGAGTACTTGAATGTATTGTATGAACTAAACAAAATACCCTTCTCATTTGGTTAAATGTTCCTCGAGAGTAGTTTGTTACACTGAGATGAAGGTCTCATCTATCCTTCTGCATGCATTATTCTGTCTTTAGGTCGTCGACACGATCACTTATTTAAATTTAAATTTATCCATGTTATATGGATGTTGTTTGAGGTCTGCAACTTTATTATAAGATTATGTGGAATAATTTATACTGCTGCAGTCACTTTTTACTAATATTTTATTAGCATAATGCATTTCGGCAGCATGCAGCCATCATGAGGTGCATAATTCAGTTATTTATACATCAGCTGATAGGTTATGTACATTAGCTGTGTGTGCCAGTGGGGTTAAGAATCGAAAGATAAACCTGCGTGGAAGGATAAATACACTCCTGGAAATTGAAATAAGAACACCTTGAATTCATTGTCAAACGAAGGGGAAACTTTATTGACACATTCCTGGGGTCAGATACATCACATGATCACCACAGGCACATAGACACAGGCAACAGAGCATGCACAATGTCGGCACTAGTACAGTGTATATCCACCTTTCGCAGCAATGCAGGCTGCTATTCTCCCATGGAGACGATCGTAGAGATGCTGGATGTAGTCCTGTGGAACGGCTTGCCATGCCATTTCCACCTGGGGCCTCAGTTGGACCAGCGTTCGTGCTGGACGTGCAGACCGCGTGAGACGACGCTTCATCCAGTCCCAAACATGCTCAATGGGGGACAGATCCGGAGATCTTGCTGGCCAGGGTAGTTGACTTACACCTTCTAGAGCACGTTGGGTGGCACGGGATACATGCGGACGTGCATTGTCCTGTTGGAACAGCAAGTTCCCTTGCCGGTCTAGGAATGGCAGAACGATGGGTTCTATGACGGTTTGGATGTACCGTGCACTATTCAGTGTCCCCTCGACGATCACCAGAAGTGTACAGCCAGTGTAGGAGATCACTCTCCACACCATGATGCCGGGTGTTGGCCCTGTGTGCCTCAGTCGTATGCAGTCCTGATTGTGGCGCTCACCTGCACGGCGCCAAACACGCATACCACCATCATTGGCACCAAGGGAGAAGCGACTCTCATCGCTGAAGACGACACGTCCCCATTCGTCCCTCCATTCACGACTGTCGCGACGCCACTGGAGGCGGGCTGCACGATGTTGGGGCGTGAGCGGAAGACGGCCTAACGGTGTGCGGGACAGTAGCCCAGCTTCATGGAGACGGTTGCGAATGGTCCTCGCCGATACCCCAGGAGCAACAGTGTCCCTAATTTGCTGGGAAGTGGTGGTGCGGTCCCCTACGGCACTTCGTAGGTTCCTACGGTCTTGGCGTGCATCCGTGCGTCGCTGCGGTCCGGTCCAAGGTCGAGGGGCACGTGCACCTTCCGCCGACCACTGGCGACAACATCGATGTACTGTGGAGACCTCACGCCCCACGTGTTGAGCAATTGGGTGGTACGTCCACCCGGCCTCCCGCATGCCCACTATACGCCCTCGCTCAAAGTCCATCAACTGCACATACGGTTCACGTCCACGCTGTCGCGGCATGCTACCAGTGTTAAAGACTGCGATGGAGCTCCGTATGCCACGGCAAACTGGCTGACACTGACGGCGGCGGTGCACAAATGCTGCGCAGCTAGCGCCATTCGACGGCCAACACCGCGGTTCCTGGTGTGTCCGCTGTGCCGTGCGTGTGATCATTGCTTGTACAGCCCTCTCGCAGTGTCCGGAGCAAGTATGGTGGGTCTGACACACCAGTGTCAATGTGTTCTTTTTCCCATTTCCAGGAGTGTATGTTACAGTATGTACATTATGCGAATAGCATGATTAGGTAACATATCAATACGTTTACTTACATTTCTGTTGGCGATTTCATTTTCTGGTACACAGAGCACAATAACAGGTAAATCACAACTAAGCATTTACACAAACATCTGTTTACCTCTTTCCAAATAGTTTTAAAATCTAAGATAAACTGCTTACAGTTTAAAAGACTGTTAACATCTTCCCAGAGACCTATAAAATCCAAGCTAAATTACTTACAATTTCAAACACATCAATATATACCTGTAATGAAGATGAGGACATTTATCTAGATGTATTGGCAACATGGAGGATGTTACATGGATACTTAATGTAAATTATTATCTCAATGAAATAAAAATTTAATGTTGTAGAAGTTTTTGAAGAAGTTAACATTATTACTTTCAAGCTTATCATTTAATAACACATCTCCATGTGCTGTGCCATGAAAGTTCATTAGGACACCTTTGTTGGAAACTCTGTTAAACTTTCGTCCTATCTAATAAGTGCCTTGTACAGAATGGTAGATTTCTACTGATGTTGCTCATCGAGAATAGTGGATCCTTCTACTTCAGTGAAAGTGCTGTGGAGAAAATGCACATCTTACAGTATCGTCAGCAAACCCTGGTAAAGTTTTTATTGGCTTCTAAAATATGCTCCACTCAGCGTTCATTATCCTAAAGCACATCAAGCTAATCGTCATGGTCTGGAAAAGCGTTTGTCGAACTATTTTCTTTAGCTGTATCTAAAACCCAACGACAGCAAGAGCTGACAAAATGTCTCAGTAGTGGATATGCCTTATCTCTAATCAGCACAAAAGGCAACAAACCTGACAAAGAAAGCGGCCGTTCCCTTTCAAAGGAACCATCCCAGAATTTGCCCTAAGCGATTTAGGGACATCAAGGTAAATCTAAATGTGGATGCCCAGATGCGGGTTTGTACCGTCATCCTCCCAAATGCGAGTCGAGTGTGCTAACCATTTAAAAAAATATTTCAATATGTAAACTACATTTGGTACGCTCCAATATATGGACTAAAGTGCACGAAACGCAAATTAATAGTGACCTCTATTTTACATTGCTAACTATCTGATTTTCTTAAAGTGCTTGCTTAATTTTGAAATCTCACAGTAAGTATGACTATTAACGCAATGTTAAGCAGTATATCATGTAGCGGAAGAAGAATAGTACTAGGAGATGCGCGAAAATCAATTCTTTCCCGAGTAGTTTATTTAACCTTGGGATGCTACACTTATTTTCTTCGATGGGTCTGCTACACTGAGTACAGGAGTACCTAAATAATGATGAACTTTTAAAATGTTTAAATTCTTTATTTCAAAATAATATAATAAACACTTAAATCATACTTAAGAAAAAAAGAAAATATGCCCACAGAGAAGAAATTACACCACTGAAGACACGAAGCACACACTTTTCGTTGACGGTCCAAAACGTGGCGGTAAATTCCTATGTGACCAAACTGCTGGGGTCATCGTTCCCTATGCTTAGACACTACTTAATCTAACTTAAACTAACTTACGCTAAGGACAGCACACACACCAATGCCCGAGGGAGGACTCGAACCTCCGACGGGTGGAGCCGCCCGGCGACAAGGCGCCTGAGTCACCGCGGCTACCGTGCGCGGCGACGGTCCAAAGAAATAAATTTTTTAAAAGTAGATTTAACTGTGGATTTTCGGTCTCGAACCCTAGAGCGGAAAGTACACCTACCTGTTGTGGACTCTGGATCCCCTTGTGCCCCTTCTTCCTTTGGCAGATCTAAAACACGACCGATAGTTTGACGGAGTCCCCTTATTAAAGTCTATTTTTCCAAACGGCTTCACACGTGTGGTCGCATCATATATACAGCCAATTCCTTTAACTAAGATTTTCTGTTCAGAAATATTTCCTTGTAATCTGCAGAGCTCCCTCTCAACAGTAACATAGAGCTGAATCCAGTAACATTTACTAACATTCAAAATATGCAGAGATCCAATCTTGCTAAGAAAAAAAAAAGGCAGATATCCCAACGACAAGTTCTCCTAGCACAAGAATACGAATAACATAACCAGTCTTGCGTGTCAACACCTCGTTTGGTTGAGTTATAAAACTGAATATTTTATAATTTCCGCGAGTCCTACTCTTTGTTTTTGTTTTTTTGAGGACAGTGTGATAACAGGATCAGTTGCCCATTGAAACGTGACATCACAGGATTTTGCTCTCTCTCCTTGAAGCTGAAGAATGATGAGGAATATCTCTTTTGTTTTATTTTTTCAGCGTACCAAATAAGGTAATTTGCATCTCTAAATGACTTTTCGCTGTTTCTATCGATGTAATCACATTGTCGTTTCGGTTCGTGCCGTGAAAAGAAGAAGTGAGATTTTTCACAATAATATCGAGCCACTGATATATTGTCTGGTGTAGGTCCCTTACCTATATACATTTTTGCATCACCCACATAAAATGTTATTTCATCGCAACATATCGCTATCTTGAACCCGTACTTGTCTGGTTTGTGCGTAATATAGATTTTAAATGGGCACTGTGCTCTAAACCTAATTAACTGTTCGTCTATTTTAGTGTATTCGGGAGATACATAGTTCTTTGATTTTGTTTTCGGAGCTCTAAAATACTTCCCGAAAGGGAGCCAATTTGTTAGTCGGTCTTCTCTGCATTCGAGCGGGTTTGTCGCCAAATTTGAGACTATTTGCTAAGAACTTGAAACGCGCTTAATGCAACGATGTCCGAAAGTTTCCTGCTACACCATTTTTGTCAAAAAGCCCTTTCGTAAAGACGCTTTCCGTTTGCATTACTCAAGTGTAGTAGATCAATCCTATAAGAGCTCGGATTTTAATATAATCAGTGTTTTCGTTGTATGAATGCTTGTTGTCTTTAAGAACTGCATCACTGTAATTTTTATCATCCTCGTTTTGTTGCATTTAGATATCTGAGCTTCAGTTTCTTTGTTAGTAATCTAAATTTTCTTTTGTAAAGCACGGATTCCTAGCATCTAGTGCGCCCTTTACATATCTTGCTTCGTTTTTGTTCTCTGGTAACCGCACTACAAGATTACATTTAGGAGAGCGATGAAGAACTCCTCTTCCACCGATCCAGATGAACTTATTTTTCCCTTAGAGTGTATTTGGAGCCTTTACGATATTCATCTTCAATGAATTAGAACTCAGGATCGGAAGCTGGTGCAGCTGGACACAACATTTGACGTGGAAGAGCGTCTGATTGTTCTTCTTCATTTTAAGGTTTCTCCGTGTTCTTAAAATCTCGAATGACTCAATCTTCTTCATATTTTCAGAATAAAGCCTTCAGAATCTGAAGAGGATACGATGTATTCAGATTTTATTCTCATGGTTTGTAAGGCAGCAAATCTGTTTTCGAAATTTCGTTTTCTTTTACATATTAAGTCAATTTACCGATAATTTTCATTTATCCACTGTTCATAAGCAGCATTGTTATAGTTTCTTTGTTTGACATAAGTATAAATGTACTAACTTGACATCTACAGATATAAAGAATCTTAGTCTTGAAATTTCTTAGACCGATTATGCTACACAGGGATACATCTGTACCCTAAATGTTAAATAACATGAAAAGTAACGCCCATACTGACGAGTTAAGGCATGAAACCGTTGGGAAGGAGAGAACGGCGGTGCTATCTGTTGGCCACCACCTACACCTCTTGTAAGCTCTGGGTTACAGGTTTACCCTTAGTAGCATTCTAGGGTTAAAATCGTTTGATAAATAATGAAAATAGACCGGTTTGTGGGTATGTCGCACTTACAGTCAAGGGAGGCAGCCTGCTTGCGCACCGCTTCCTGGCCGCACCACACCTGGTCACTAAGCAGCTTTGCGGCCACCGGTCCACTGTAGTCTGGGACAAAATTGTTGCATTGAAGTGTATACGCCAGTCATATAGAATCAGTGGAGTAAGATGGGTAGACGACGTCATGTGACAGAATGGCAGGAGCTATAGGGTCTGAGCATGCACATGATCACACCGTGAATGAAGTCCAAGTTGTTATTGTATAAACGCACACAGTTCAATGTGGCTGCAGAGTATGGTACACCACACACACCTAACTGACAAGGATCGTACACAAGTTGAAAGTATCCTGTTGGCGATCTGACATTCGAGCACTACATTCAACAGTTAGCACTCTCACTGCTTATTTCTCACTAAAGCTTCGGTAAAAATTTTTTGCTTATTCATAGACTTAATCACTTGTTTATGACACAGTCTTAACCAGTTTCGGCCATACAATGACCATCTTCAGATGCTAAAACAATGCAAAAGAAAATTTAAATTAAAACCTAAAAATAAGTGCAATATTTAACCACGCTTATTAGTGATCTAACTGAATTTGTGCGAAATACGTATAGTTCATACCTAAAGGCGGCATACACTGAGCACATGATTCATGCGTTGTCAAACTAACTATAAAATGTAAAACACCGCTCTTATATAGATAAAAAAAATTGTTAGATTTTGTTCACCCTCTTTGCACTATATGCGCGTGTCCTCTATAAGACATACATACGTGCTTCGCTGAGGATGGACCCTTCCGGCGGTGGAGTATTGCACTGTCCAGTGAGCGCCGCAGCAGATGTCAACAACCTCTAAAGCGGAGGAGCGAGTCATCCACCTGCAGCAGAGCACTACACTCGTCGTTCTGCCAGTGTCGTCCCTGTAGTACCAATGGACAACGGCGTAAACAGGCAATAGCCGGAAATGCAGCGCTATCGGGCGTCAGAAATACACTCTACATGTGCTACTACTATTTTCAGAAAAAAAGTGTGTGAAATCTTATGGGACTTAACTGTTAAGGTCATCGGTCCCTAAGCTTACACACTACTGTACCTAAATTATCCTAAGGACAAACACACACACCCATGCCCGAGGGAGGACTCGAACCTCCGCCAGGACCAACCGCACACTCCATGACTGCAGCGCCCTGACCGCTCGGCTAATCCCGCTCGGCTACTATTTTCATCTATAGCAATGTTTTCTCCTTGTTCTGAAATGTTATTTTACTGATTTAACGATCTGTTCTGTAATCTTAAATTTTGTATACATTTGACCTAAATATTAATAGTAAATTTGTATATTTTATGCTTTTGAAAAATTAAGACTATTTTATAGAAGACGCTCGCATATAGAGCAAAGAGGGTGAACAATATCTAACAAAATTTTATGTCTGTATAGGACCAGTGTTTTACATTTTATAGCTAGTTTGACAACGCATGAACCTGTGTTCAGTGTATGCCGCATTTAAGTTGAATTATACGTATTTCGCATAAATTCAGTTAGATCACTAATAAGCGTGGTTATATGTATATTGCACTTATTTTTAGGTTTTAATATAAATTTTCTTTTGTATTGTTTTAGCATCTGAAGATGGTCGTTGTATGGCGGAAACCGGTTATGACTGTGTCATAAACATATGATTGTGTCTATGAATAAACAAAACAAAATTTACAAAAGAATCAAACACGCACTCCATAGACAACATGTTTTTTCTAAAACTTCGGTGTCTGCTGTCCCTAACAGAATACAGTTTCTGTGAAATTTCCATGATTTAGGCCTGACCCATGTATTTTCAATACTAACGTGCACAACAGGTAACATAGGAATGCAAAAATGAAATGGAACCTTGGTGTAAGAGACAGAGTTTCAATCCTTAAACGCGAAGTTTTAATTTCATTACGGAAATTAATTACGTCTTTCGCTGAAAAGGTATTAATAACAAGAGATCATCAGTCAACAGAAATAGCAATTAATCTCATGATAGAGAAAGTGTGATTAATTTTAACCTGAGTTATATTAAGGAAACTTCCAATATGGTTGAACAAAACACTATAGATAACAGAATATTGGTGCAAATAATTATAGCTTCTATACGTCAGTTGTACCTATTGCGTGATATTCGAAATACCAGGCACTCTTTCCTTGTTATCAATAAAAGTCGCCCATTCATACAAGAAGCAAGATATAAGACTTAGTGCCCATGATCTTTGACAGAATCAGGTGGTTACAGGAGTGATGGGGAATAATCTGAGAACAAGAGAATAAAAGAAGAATCTTGCGCACGTGACTACACACATACACACACACACACACACACACACACACATCCATACACACGTACATACAGAATAAAAGTAGAAAAATAATTGTTAGCCCTTTACAGGTTTGGTTTCGAGTTTTCAGAAACATGTTAAGTATTTTAAAATTCGTCTTTTGCACAAATGGAGACAAGTTAAATAGACAAATGATATTCTTGCAACATGAAATTCTGACTATTATTCATTGAATGAATCGATTTAGGTGCTCATCGACGAAAGAAGAACATGTGCACCCTTCTCCCGAGATATTTCACATGTAAAAAAAAAAAAAGCAATGACGGTGCCAGAATTCATCACTGAGTTTCATTATCCCTGTTTCCATTTAGCACAAGAAACGGGAAACTTTAGGTGACAGTCTAAGTTTGATGTACTTGTGGTGACGAAGAGGAAAAATAATCTTTCTAGAGATTTCATAAGATTCAAGTTCAATCTGACCAAATACGTTATTAAATAGGCCCTGAAGGCAAACACAGCTGTAATTTTCTGGGAAGGAAGATGACATAGATGCTATTAACGACACGAAAAAAGTTCTAGAGCAAAGATACGTGTTTGAACATGGTACAATGCAAACAAATGTAGAAAACGGTCAGAGGATCTAATACTAGAAGGATTATGGCACGAGTTACATAACACCTGTAGGCCTATAACCAAATCTAACGGAAAAAACATAGGCATTGCGCAGCTTCTAAAGACAAGACCAGCTGCTTCTATCGAACAAATGATTCCCACGAGGAATTAATAGTTCACAATGAATTTAGTCTTGAGATAAATTTAGATAATCAGGGTCAAAATGTTCTCCTAGTTGCCATAGTGACTGTGTAAGTCAGAATTAAGGGACCTCAAGTAGATAACATTTTCTATACTTGCAGAATATTGAAAAAGACGCAATGAATTTCCCATGACATTGTACACTTCAGATGAAAACATTAAACATAAACAACGCTCAGACAAGTGATTGCTAAAACGTAACATGACGTAACATATCAACATCCTCAGGGCAGCAAACAAATACCTTGGTACAGTAAACGTTTGCGATAATAACTAATTGGCTTGATCACACATGAGGGAAGTTATTAGTAGTCACAGCGCTATGGAACGGGGCGGCTCAAGCCCCCACATACCCGACCACCGTTCGGCTGCCAGTTCGCAGAAATGTTGTGGCCGGTTTGCATTGTCTGTCAGGCGCCACAGGGCTTGGAAGTTACAGCAGGTTAATCGCAAGTTGCCTGAGCATTTCTAGTGTGACGAATTTGCATATCCTGTCTTCGGCTGCAACTACGCAACACGGACATTCTGCTGTATTCAGAATGGGGCAAGTTCCATAATCTGTCTGAATGATGTCAGCCAATCAGGAGAGCCATCAGTACAGGCGCTGTAGCCTGAGCTTCTGACCAATGAGTGGCGACACAGCATATACAGCGTACAAACATCTGGTCAGTTAAGGTGCATACTTTAAATGATGAAGAATTCTTGGTCGTCACTGTGGCTTTCCGGGAGCAGACAGGAATGGAAGTTTCTCGAGGAGATGGTGTGGAAACTTGTGGCCGAGTGGCCACATCAACAGAGCGGTACCTGGCCATAGCTCAATCGAGCAGGTTTCACTTTTTAGCGTTAATGGTGCATTTACTCTGAGCATCTCGTAATTAGCAAGATCAGTTCAGAAAGTGGTGTTAATTTTTCTGTTAGCTTATATGGATCTTGGATATGGTTTTAACTTGCGTTTGTTAGCTGCAAAGACTATAGGAGAACAGTCTGTCCCAAGTGAGCTTCGCTCAGAGAATCATTTATGGCATCGATGAGCACGACAGTATGGATGGCAAGTGGGATTTGTTTTGTCGGATTTTTGTAGAAACAATTTGTATCTTATTTGAGCGTCAAATAATTGATTGTTTGTAGATTCACTCCTTCGAAACATTTATCTAATTATAATTAAATTTGAGGACATTAGTCTGTGGCTTAAAGGAATTGGTTTGAATTTTCTGGGTTAAGCCAATACAAAGCTTAGCAAATCGTGTGTGTGCGGAGCATGTAAGTGTGGAGGACATACAGCACTCTCCACTGCCGAACCCCAGCAAGTCACGCACTAACAACAACAACATAACAAGAATCATATTTCAACACAACGCTCTCTGGCCGACATCTGCATCTACATCTACATACATACTCTGCAATCCACCATACGGTGCGTGTTGGAGGGTACCTCGTACCACAACTAGTATCTTCTCTCCATGTTCCACTCCCAAACAGAACGAGGGAAAAATGACTGCCTATATGCATCTGTACGAGCCATAATCTCTCTTGTCTTATCTTTGTGGTCTTTCCGCGAAACATAAGTTGGCGACAGTAAAATTGTATTGCAGTCAGCCTCAAATGCTGGTTCTCTAAACTTCATCAGTAGCGATTCATGAACAGAACGCCTCCTTTACTCCAGAGACTCCCACCCCAGTTCCTGAAGCATTTCCGTAACACTCGCGTGATGATCAAACCTACCAGTAACAAATCTAGCAGCCCTCCTATAAATTGCTTCTATGTCCTCCCTCAATCCGACCTGATAGGGATCCCAAACGCTCGAGCAGTTCCCAATAATAGGTCGTATTAGTGTTTTATAAGCGGTCTCTTTTACAGATGAAACACATTTTCCTAAAATTCTACCAATGAACCGAAGACGACTGTCCACCTTCCCCACAACTGACGTTACATGCTTGTCCCACCTCATATCACTCTGCAGTGTTACGCCCAAATATATAATCGACGTGACTGTGTCAAGCGCTACACTACTAATGGAGTATTCAAACATTACGGGACTCTTTTTCCTATTCATCTGTATTAATTTACATTTATCTATATTTAGAGTTAGCTGCCATTCTTTACACCAATCACAAATCCTGTCCAAGTCATCTTGTATCCTCTTCCAGTCACTCAACGACGACACCTTCCAGTACACCACAGCATCATCAGCACACAGCCGCACATTGTCATCCACCCTATTCCAAAGTTCAGTTATGGAGATAGAAAACAACAGCGGACATACCACACTTCCCTGGGGCACTCCAGATGCACCCTCACCTCCGATTAACACTCACCATCGAGGACAACGTACTGGGTTCTATCACTTAAGAAGTCTTCGATCCACTCACATATTTAGGAACCAATCCCAATGCTCGGACCTTAGTTAGGAGTCTGCAGGGGGGCACCGAGTCAAACGCTTCCGGAAGTCAAGGAATGTGGCATCCGTCTGATACCCTTCATGCATGGTTCGCAAGATATAATATGAAAAAAGGGGTGAGTTGCGTTTCGCAGATGCGATGCTTTCTAAAGCCGTGCTGATGCATGGACATCTACTTCACTGTCTCAAAGAAATTCATTATATTTGAACTGAGAATATGTTCGAGAATCCTGCAACAAACCGATGTTAAGGATATTGGTCTGTAATTTTGAGGATCCGTCCTTCTACCTTTGTTATATACAGGCGGCCTCAACACAAGAACCCTCACTGGAATGTCCTAAGGTGGCTTACAGATTCTCGTTTGCTTCCATCTCAAACTGGTAGAACTACCATTGTTTTCTACAGTTTACAGCTAGTTGTGAAAATTTCACAACTAAAACAAATCACACATTCTTGCTTACGTAGACAAGAACGGTACAGGCGCAAAAATATGACTATTTCAATTAGGCATAAAAAATGGTTCAAATGGCTCTAAGCACTATGTGGCTCAACTGCTGTGGTCATCAGTCCCCTAGAACTTAGAACTACTTAAACCTAACTAACCTAAGGACATCACACACATCCATGCCCGAGGCAGGATTCGAACCTGCGACCGTAGCAGTCGCACGGTTCCAGACTGCGCGCCTAGAACCGCGAGACCATCGCGGCCGGCAATTAGGCATCAGAGCTCCTCTCTCTTCCAAATGCATGTCACTTTCATATACAGACAACTTGTGGAGTCAACTGCATATAGTGTCCACAATGAGAGTCTTTGCGGTATGAAGAGCTGCTCATGCCCTGTTTCTAAGTGTCACATCTGGTCACCGAACGATCTCCATGACCTGTTGGATATATTCCATTCTCGCTTTTCCTCTACGCTCTGCATGACGTCTTAACGAATACTCTATCATCCTGCAGCTTCTTTACTTTTTCTAATTTTTCCACATATTTCTGTCCTCGCCGTTTTTGCGTAGGATAGCCCGGTATCTTGCTTCACCAGTTCGCCTTATTTGCATCAGCCTTCTATAGCAGCACGTATCAGACGTTCCAAACTCCTTCTAAGTGTCACTCACAGTCCTGGTTCACTTCCCTAAATTCTGTGCTCCAGACGTACATTCTCATAAATGTCTTCCTCAAATTGAAGCTAATATTTGATTCTACTAGACATAGTTTGGTCATGAATGCCCTCTTTTCCTATGCTAGTCTTCATTTCATGTCTCCCTTGTTTCGTCGGACGAGCGTTATTTTCCTTCCAAGGCAGCCACATTCCTTCTCTTCGTCTTCTTCGTTGCTCCCAATTTCAATGGAAATTTTATCTCTAATCTCATTTGAAATAATCCTCACAACTTTCGTCCTTCTACGTTTTACTATTAGTTAGCACTCTGCGATCAGTTGACTGTTCATTGGGCTCAGTGAGCCCTGTAATTCATACACGTTTCCATTGAAGATAGCAATGTCATCAGCGAATCGTGTCAATTGTGTGAAATTTAACCGTACTTCCGAACTTACCGGTTGTTTCCGTCTTTCCTTCTTCGATGTACAGAAAACAGCAGGTAGAGAGTCAGCATCCTTCTTTAACATTATTTTCAAATCGATGATGTCGGTCTTTATTTTCATTATTATTGTTCCTTGTATCTTCTTAAATTTATACTACACTCCTGGAAATTGAAATAAGAACACCGTGAATTCATTGTCCCAGGAAGGGGAAACATTATTGACACATTCCTGGGGTTAGATACATCACATGATCACACTGACAGAACCACAGGCACATAGACACAGGCAACAGAGCATGTACAATGTCGGCACTAGTACAGTGTATATCCACCTTTCGCAGCAATGCAGGCTGCTATTCTCCCATGGAGACGATCGTAGAGATGCTGGATGTAGTCCTGTGGAACGGCTTGCCATGCCATCTCCACCTGGCGCCTCAGTTTGACCAGCGTTCGTCCTGGACGTGCAGACCGCGTGAAACGACGCTTTATCCAGTCCCAAACATGCTCAATGGGGGACAGATCCGGAGATCTTGCTGGCCAGGGTAGTTGACTTACACCTTCTAGAGCACGTTGGGTGGCACGGGATACATGCGGACGTGCATTGTCCTGTTGGAACAGCAAGTTCCCTTGCCGGTCTAGGAATAGTAGAACGATGGGTTTGATGACGGTTTGGATGTACCGTGCACTATTCAGTGTCCCCTCGACGATCACCAGAGGTGTACGGCCAGTGTAGGAGATCGCTCCCCACACCATGATGCCGGGTGTTGGCCCTGTGTGCCTCGGTCGTATGCAGTCCTGATTGTGGCGCTCACCTGCACGGCGCCAAACACGCATACGACCATCATTGGCACCAAGGGAGAAGCGACTCTCATCGCTGAAGACGACACGTCTCCATTCTTCCCTCCATTCACCACTGGAGGCGGGCTGCACGATGTTGGGGCGTGAGCGGAAGACGGCCTAACGGTGTGCGGGACCGTAGCCCAGCTTCATGGAGACGGTTGCGAATGGTCCTCGCCGATACCCCAGGAGCAACAGTGTCCCTAATTTGCTGGGAAGTGGCAGTGCGGTCCCCTACGGCACTGCGTAGGATCCTACGGTCTTGGCGTGCATCCGTGCGTCGCTGCGGTCCGGTCTCAGGTCGACGGTCACGTGCACCTTCCGCCGACCACTGGCGACAACATCGATGTACTGTGGAGACCTCACGCCCCACGTGTTGAGCAATTCGGCGATACGTCCACCCGGCCTCCCGCATGCCCACTATACGCCCTCGCTCAAAGTCCGTCAACTGCACATAAGGTTCACGTCCACGCTGTCGCGGCCTGCTACCAGTGTTAAAGACTGCGATGGAGCTCCGTATGCCACGGCAAACTGGCTGACACTGACGGCGGCGGTGCAGAAATGCTGCGCAGCTAGCGCCATTCGACGGCCAAACACCGCGGTTCCTGGTGTGTCCGCTGTGCCGTGCGTGTGATCATTGCTTGTACAGCCCTCTCGCAGTGTCCGGAGCAAGTATGGTGGGTCTGACACACCGGTGTCAATGTGTTCTTTTTTCCATTTCCAGGAGTGTATTTTATATCGCTTTTCCTATTGCTTACACCTATTTTTCTGAGAACTTTGAATATATCGCATTAGTACTTTTTTTCATCTTGACAACTTTCATGAACCGGAGAAAAAGGCGTGTGTATAAACCGGGGACCTCGAAACGACGGAGAGGCTTCACCCGCCATAGCCCTCAGTGGTTCGCAACCCCACAACAGGCCACAGCAGTCCACCCACCCCACCGCCGCCTACACCGAACCCAGGCTTATTGTGTCTTTCGGCCCCCAGTGGACCCCACCCCAAATGTTCGCAGAGTAATCATGGTGTACGCGTACGTGGAGACTGTGTTTGCCCATCAATTGCCGACATAGTGTAACTGAGGCGGAATAGAGGGAACTAGCCCGCATTCAACGAGAGGGATGGAAAACCGCCTTAAAAACCATTCACAGGCTGGCCTGCACACCGGATTCGTGCTGGGGACCGGCACGCCTTCCCGCTGGGGTAGCAGCGCGTTGCACCCTGAGGTTAGCCGAGCGGGCTATTTAGTGTTTGTTAGGTGCAAGTGCGACTTCGGTAATAACTGCTGTACAAGGATTTCATTGTGTCCAATAATATCTAGTGCTGATACTGCGTGAATGTAGGAAGTAAAGAAAACAAATTTCTGTAACATAATTATTATGCAGTAGCAGGTATAATCGAGCATGACAATAGAGGAGAGAGAAGGCATTCTAGTTGGAATTTCTTTTTGTACCATTAAAATGATTGAATTTCAAAGCACTTCCTCGTGTCATTTATAACATTTCACAAGGCATACCACAACCCTTCAAAGAAAAATGTTCCTTTAAAAGTTGCACCGTGACACCTTACACTTTTGCGTAAGAATAATTTTGAAAATAGAATAAAAACTTACATATTTTCACTCTGGAGCTGTGACTAAGCCATGTCTCCGCAATAACCTTTCTTCCAGGAGTACTAGTTCTGCAAGGATAGCAGGAAAGCTTCTGTTAAGTTTGGAAGGTAGGAGACAAAGTACTGGTGGAAGTAAAGCTGTAAGGACAGGCCGTGAGTCGTGCTTGGGTAGTCAGGTTGGTAGATCACTCGCCCGTGAAAGGCAAAAGTCACGGGTTCGAGTCTCGGTCCGGCACACAGTTTTAATCGGCCAGGAAGTTTCATAATAAAAGCCTGTTTGCTAAAACAGGCACTTAAGTAAAATATCAATAAGGAGGTAAACTACTGCGCATTGGTTAATTACAGATCGTTATTCTCAGTGCAACCAGAGCAGAGTCAATTAATGTCTTGCAAGGTAAAGATTTGTTGTAAGACCTGAGTGAACATTTTTCAGAGAATATTAAGATCATAATTCATGCAGCAGATGCGTTTTGAAATAGGGAACAAACAATTTGCTTAAGAGATAGTCATTCTGGATATTTTTGTGAATTGTTCTTCTATGCAACCTCATTTACAGAAAGTCAGATTCATATCAGACAATTTGAAATCACATTCCTAAAACAGTGTTCAAAAGGAGGGTACCTACGCTGAATCTAGATCTTAATCTGTAATCGGAATTTCAGATTCGAATCTAGAATCTGCGTAGGTACTCTACTTTTGAAAGTGAACATATTAATGCAAATTATGTTTTTTAGAAATATGGTCTTAATTTGTTTGATATGCATCTGTAATCGGAACTTCAGAAGTCAGACGGTATTCGGATTGTTACCGAGAAAATGAATTACACACAGTTTCAGCATACAACTGTCGACTACACAGGTATCTTCGAGTACTACTAAAACCAAATATACTACCGATACGTAATACCCCCCCCCCCCCTCCCCCAAAGAACCATGGACCTTGCTGTTGGTGGGGAGGCTTGCGTGCCTCAGCGATACAGATAGCCGTACCGTAGGTGCAACCGCAACGGAGGGGTATCTGTTCAGAGGCCCGACAAACGTGTGGTTCCTGAAGAGGGGCAGCAACCTTTTCAGTAGTTGCAGGGACAACAGTCTGGATGATTGGCTGATCTGGCCTTGTAACACTAACGAAAACGGCCTTGCTGTGCTGGTACTGCGAACGGAAGAAAGCAAAGGGAAACTACAGCCGTAATTTTTCCCGAGGGCACGCAGCTTTACTTTATGGTTAAATGAGGATGGTGTCGTCTTGGGTAAAATATTCCGGAGGTAAAATAGTCCCTAATTCGGATCTCCGGGCGGGGACTACTCAGGAGGACGTCATAACAGGAGAAAGAAAACTGACGTTCTACGGATCGGAGATTGGAATGTCAGATCCTTTAATCGAGCAGGTAGGTTAGAAAATTTAAAAAGGGAAATGGCTAGGTTAAAGTTAGATATAGTGGGAATTAGTGAAGATCGCTGGCAGGAGGGACAAGACTTTTGGTCAGGTGAATACAGGGTTATAAAAACAATATCAGATAGGGGTAATGCAGGAGTAGGTTTAACGATAAATAAAAAAAGGAGTGCGGGAAAGCTATTATAAACAGCATAGTGAACGCATTATTGTGTCAAAGATAAACACGAAGCCCAAGCCTACTACAGTAGTACAAGTTTATATGCCAACTAGCTCTGCAGATGACGAAGAAATTGAAGAAATGAATGATCAAATAAAAGAAATTATTCAGATAGTGAAGGGAGACGAAAATTTAAGTCATGGGTGACTGGAATAAGGGAGAGAAGGAAACATAGTAGGAGAATATGGATTGGGGCTAAGAAATGAAAGAGGAAGCCACCTGGTAGAATTTTGCACAGAGCACAACTTACTCATAGCTAACACTTGGTTCAAGAATCATAAAAGAAGGTTGTATACATGGAAGATGCCTGGAGATACTGACAGGTTTCAGATAGATTATATAATGGTAAGACAGAAATTAGGAACCAGATTTTAAATTGTAAGACATTTCCAGGGGCAGATGTGGAATCTGACCACGATATATTTGTTATGAACTGTAGATTGAAAGTGAAGAAACAGCAAAAGGTGGGAATTTATGGAGTTGGGACCTGGATAAACTGACTAAAACAGAGATTGTACAGAGTTTCAGGGAGAGCGTAAGGGAACAATTGACAGGAATGGGGGAAAGAAATACAGTAGAATAAGAATGGGTAGCTTTGAGAGATGAAATAGTGAAGGCAGCAGAGGATCAAGTAGGTAAAAAGACGAGGGGTACTAGAAATCCATGGGCAACAAAAGATATATTGAATTTAATTGATAAAAGGAGAAAATATAAAAATGCACTAAACGAAGCAGGCAAAAAGGAATACAAACGTCTCTATCATTAGGTCGACAGGAAGAGCAAAATGGCTAAGCAGGAATGGCTAGAGGACAAATGTGAGGATGTATAGGCTTTTCTCACTAGGGGTAAGATAGATACTGTCTACGGGAAAATTAAAGAGGCCTATGGAGAAAAGAGAGCCACTTGTATGAATATCAAGACCTCAGATGGAAACCCAGTTCTAAGCAGATAAGGGAAAGCAGAAAGAGGGTCTATACAAGCTCGACGTACTTGAGGACAATATTATGGAAGAGGATGTAGATGAAGATGAAATGGGAGATACGATACTGTGTGAAGAGTTTTACAGAGCACTGAAAGATCTGAGTCGAAACAAGGCCCCGGGAGTAGACAACATTCCATTACAACTACTGACTGCCTAGGGGGAGACAGTCCTGACAGAACTATACCATCTGGTGAGCAAAATGTATGAGACAGACGAAATACCCTCAGACTTCAAGAATAATATAATAATTCCAATCCCAAAGAAAGCAGGTGCTGACCGATGTGAAAATTACCGAACAATCAGTTTAATAAGCCACAGCTGCAAAATATTAAAACGAATTCTTTACATACGAATGGAAAAACTAGTAGAAGCCGACCTCGGGGAAGATCAGTTTGGATTCCGTAGAAATACTGGAACACGTGAGGCAATACTGACCTTACGACTTATCTTAGAAGAAAGAGTAAGGAAAGGCAAACCTACGTTTCTAGCATTTGTAGACTTAGAGAAAGCTTTTGACAATGTTGACTGGAATACTCTCTTTCAAATTCTAAAGGTGGCAGGCGTAAAATACAGGGAGCGAAAGGCTATTTACAATTTGTACAGAAACCAGAAGGCAGTTTTAAGAGTCCAGAGACATGAAAGGTAAGCAGTGGTTGGGAAGGGAGAGAGGCAGGTTTGTAGCCTCTCACCCACGTTATTGAATTT
This sequence comes from Schistocerca gregaria, assembly GCF_023897955.1. Taxonomy (NCBI): domain Eukaryota; kingdom Metazoa; phylum Arthropoda; class Insecta; order Orthoptera; family Acrididae; genus Schistocerca; species Schistocerca gregaria. Next base: position 433,852,429 of record NC_064925.1, read on the forward strand.
GTATAATGAGCAAGCAATGAAGGAAAAAAGAATACTTCAGATCACGTATTAAAATCCAAGGAGAAGAAATAAAACTTTGAGGTTCGCCGATGACATTGTAATTCTATCAGAGACACAATGGACTTGGAAGAGCAGTTGAACGGAACGTACAGTGTCTTGAAAGTAGGATATAAGATGAACATCAACAAAAGCAAAATGAGGATAATGGAATGTAGTCGAATTAAGTCGGATGATGCTGAGGGAATTAGATGAGGAAATGAGACACTTAAAGTAGTAAAGGAGTTTGGCTATTTGGGGAGCAAAATAACTGATGATGGTCGAAGTAGAGAGGGTATAAAATGTAGACTAGCAACGGCAAGGAAAGCGTTTCTGAAGAGGAGAAATTTGTTAACATCGAGTATAGATTTAAGCGGCAGGAAGTTGTTTCTGAAGGTATTTGTATGGAGCGTAGCCTTGTACTTAAGTGAAACATGGACGATAAATAGTTCGGACAAGAATAGAATAGAAGCTTTCGAAATGTGGTGCTACAGAGGAATGCTAAAGATTAGATGGGTAGATAATATAACTAATGAGGAGGTATTGAATAGGATTGGGGAGAAGAGATGTTTGTGGCACAACTTGACTAGAAGAAGGGATCGGTTGGTACGACACGTTCTGAGGCATCAAGGGATCACCAATTTAGTATTGGAGGGAAGCGTGGAGGGTAAAAATTGTAGAGGGAGACCAAAAGATGAATACACTAAACTGATTCAAAAGGATGTAGGTTGCAGTAGGTACTGGGAGATGAGGAAGCTTGCACAGGATAGAGTAGCATGGAGAGCTGCATCAAATCAGTCTGAGGACTGAAGACCAACACGACAACAACAACGTAATAAATAAAACTGTGTATGTAAGCACCTATGATGTTTGTTGATGTTTAATGTTACGTCACCTCCAAACAGTTAAGTTTTTATACCTTCGACCCCGTTTTTGTGTTTGTTGCCCTTCACTGGAGACATTATATCGAACAGCTAATCTCTCACGCGGGTTCCTGCATTGGTTTTCTGTTTTGTCCGAGAGAATGAAACTATTTAGTTGTGAGCATTTTGGGTTGTCCTCATAGTACGTGGTAGCTTTGCTTCACATTCTTTTCAGTGGATGTTTTGGCCGTTCTGCTTTTGACCTGGAGCATTACGATGTGTATAGGGCGACATAATCTATTCTAGGCAGTGAGAGTCCGACAACGTCCCATGTGTCCTGCATTCACTCTGTAGTCTTTCCCAATTCCCCAGGCATCCAACCCAAGGTGTGATGTGATTCACAAAAAGGGGTGCATGGTGTGTGGGATGAGGAGTTATTTATGGAGCCTCAGGAATATCTGTCAAGCCTCCGAAGTAATTAGACTTGCACCATGTATGTTTCCAAAGCGTCAGCCGAATATAGTCACTGTCCTTGTGGGACAACAATGGAGAACAAGGAAAATAAAACAAAAACCGAGGAACTTTCTGATGCATCAAATACCCAAGCAGCGAGGCTCGATCATACGGAAAATGTTTCGGCAACTGAATTTTGTGACATGACAAAATTTTACCGTCTGGTGAGCAAGGTGTATGAAACAGGCGAAATATCCTCAGACTTCAAGAAGAACATAATAATTCCAATCCCAAGGAAAGCAGGTGTTGACAGATGTGAAAATTACCGAATAATCAGTTTAATAAGCTACAGCTGCAATATACTAATACGAATCCTTTACAGACGAATGGAAAAACTAGTAGAAGCCCACCTCGGGGAAGATAAGTTTGGATTCCGTAGAAATACTGGAACACATGAGGCAATACTGACCTTACGACTTATCTTAGAGGAAAGATTAAGGAAAGGCAAACCTACGTTTCTAGCATTTGTAGACTTAGAGAAAGCTTTTGACAATGTTGACTGGAACACTCTCTTTCAAATTCTAAAGGTGGCAGGGGTAAAATACAGGGAGCGAAAGGCTATTTACAATTTGTACAGAAACCAGATGGCAATTGTAAGAGTCGAGGGACATGAAAGGTAAGCAGTGGTTGGGAAGGGAGTGAGACATGGTTGTAGTCTCTCCGCAATGTTATTCAATATCTATATTGAGCAAGCAGTAAAGGAAACAAAAGAAAAATTCGGAGTAGGTATTAAAATCCAGGGAGAAGAAATAAAAACTTTGAGGTTCGCCGATGACATTGTAATTCTGTCAGAGACAACAAAGGACTTGAAAGAGCTGTTGAATGGAATGGACAATGTCTTGAAAGGAGGGTATAAGATGAACATCAACAAAAGCAAAACGAGGATAATGGAATGCAGTCAAATTAAGTCGGGTGATCCTGAGGGAATTAGATTAGGAAATGAGACACTTAAAGTAGTAAATGAGTTTTGCTATTTGGGGAGCAAAATAACGGATGATGGTCGAAGTAGAGAGGATATAAAATGTAGACCGGCAACGTTTCTGAAGAAGAGAGATTTGTTAACATCGAGTATAGATATTAGTGTCAGGAAGTCGTTTCTGAAAGTATATGTATGGAGTGTAGTCATGTATGGAAGTGAAACATGGACAATAAATAGTTTGGACAAGAAGAGAATAGAAGCTTTCGAAATGTGGTGCTACAGAATAATGCTGAAGATTAGATGGGTAGATCATATAACTAATGAGGAAGTATTGAATAGGATTGGGGAGAAGAGAAGTTTGTGGCACAACTTGACGAGAAGAAGGGATCGGTTGGTAGGACATGTTCTGAGGCATCAAGGGATCACCAATTTAGTATTGGAGGGCAGCATGGAGGGTAAAAATTGTAGAGGGAGACCAAGAGATGAATACACTAAGCAGATTCAGAAGGATGTAGGTTGCAGTAGGTACTGGGAGATGAAGAGGCTTGCACAGGATAGAGTAGCATGGAGAGCTGCATCAAACCAGTCTCAGGACTGAAGACCACAACAACAACAAACAACAACTAGTTCAAGAAGTGGAAACTATAACGAGATATTGGACCAGGTCAAGGTCAAATCATCGTCTAGCTCTCAGAGGAAGGACCTTCTTAATGAACAACAAGAAGAGAAAGATAACGAATTGCTTCAATAACATAAATTGAGGAAACTAAAATTTCTTGAACCTAATACTTCCAAAAAGTACTATATCAGATTAAAGAGTGTGGTCAGCCGGCTGGCGTGGCCGTGCGGTTCTAGGAGCTACAGTCTGAAGCCGAGCGACTGCTACGGTCGCAGGTTCGAATCCTGTCTCGGGCATGGATTTGTGTGACGTCCTTAGGTTAGTTAGGTATAATTAGTTCTAAGTTCTAGGCATTTGAACCATTTGAACCAAAGAGTGTGATAAGAGTCCTTCTACTTCTAAGATAACAAAAGAACAATGCAGAAGATCAGTCAGGAAAAATTGATCCAGAAAAGCCGAAATAGAAAATACGGAAATACATTTAGCTAGTAGTCTCGGTTTTCAGCTTGATGGTTATCAAACAGGAACATCCAAACATCCAACGCTCAATATCATTTGGCAGCAAATGGAGCTTGTTGACATTGCTCTCATTGAAAGAAACATTGGGGTTGTTTGGAGGGGGAGGGGCGTCATTGTACCCAAGTAGGGACCAGAATTCAAGAGGTTCTATCTAAACAAATGTGGTCTTATTTCCGGGGTCAGATGGGACCAATATAATGGCTAAAGGACGTGGCACCCAAGTTACCTCGGCGAGAGGCGGCAATGCGCCGTTTCAAAACAGCCGTTAAACAAGAGGTTAACTGAGGTTCCTCCAAGTGTAAACCAAAACACATATCGACAAGGTAAATTAAGCGAAACAGCACGTCGCCATCTTTTCAGGATGGTGGGAAATGCTCTACACATTCAGGGAACTTCTCACAATATCTTTCTGGATATCAAGGGCAATTTTAGCGATACAACTTTCGAATCCAGTTGCAGAAGAGCACAGCACTAAGACCACCATATACAGGTGTATTAAGATCATGTTAAGTAGGAGAAATCCAGAAGCTACCACACTGAATGAGAAAACAACAGTCACCAGTAACAGCGGCTGTCCACGAGGTGCGTTTTGACCCCACTAGTGTGGAATTATAATAATTCCAATCCCAAAGAAAGTAAGTGTTGACAGGTGTGAAAATTACCGAACAATCAGTTTAATAAATCACGGTTGCAAAATACTATCTCAATTTCCTTACAGACGAATGGAATAACTAGTAGAAGCCGACCTCGGGGAAGTTTAGTTTGGGTTCCATAGGAATTTTGAAACACGTGAGGCAATACTGACCCTACAGCTTACCTTAGAAGATAAGTTAAGGAAAGACAAACCTCCGTTTCTAGCATATGCAGACTTAGAGAAAGCTTTTTACAGTGTTGACTGGAATACTCTCTTTCAAATTCTGAAGGTGGCGGGGGTTAAATACAGGGAGCGGAAGGCTAATTACAATCTGTACAGAAACCAGATGGCAGTTACAAGAGTCTAGGGGCACGAAAGAGAAGGAGTGATTGATTAGGGAGTGAAACAGGGTTGTAAACTATTCACGATGTCATTCAATCTCTATACTGAGCAAGTAGCAAAGGAAACAAAACAAATTGGAGTAGGAATTAAAAACTGTGAGATTTGCAGGAGGACATATTGAGCAGCACTCCTTGCCAGTCGGCTACAATGTTTTCACTGCAGAGCTGGCGGCCATATCTCGTGCTCTTGAGTACATCCGCTCATGCCTTGGCGAGTCATTTCTCCTGTGTACTGACTCACTGAGCAGCCTACAAGCTATCGACCAGTGCTACCCTCGCCACCCTCTGGTAGCGTCCATTCAGGAGTCCATCTATGCCCCGGAACAGTCCCACCGTTCCGTGGTGTTTGTGTGGACCCCAGGATGCGCCGTAATCCCCGGCAACGAACCTGCCGGCAGGCTGGCCAAACAGGCAACGCGGAAACCGCTGCTGGAGACGGGCATCTCCGAAGCTAACGCATGGTTACCTAGTCCGTCGCGAGGACCCACCTCAGTGTCGCTGCGGCTCCCAAATGACAGTCGTCCACCTCTTGCTGGACTGCCCACTTTTAGCCGCTCGGCGGCAGACTTTTAACATTCCCGGCACCCTGCCTTCGGCGTTGGGCGACAATGCCTCCACAGCAGCTTTAGTTTTACGTTTTATCCATGAGAGTGGGTTTTATACTTCTGTCTAGGTTTTAGCTCATGTCCTTGGTCCCTCTGTGTCCTCCATCCTAGGCTGCTTATTGGGCACTGCCTTTTTAACCATCGTCTTTTGATAAGTGGCGCTACCCCACCACTTTTTACACATTGCGCCCAAGTTTTAACTGTCCTGCCGGAATAATCACTTTTTAACCGTTTACGTTCCTGCTTGGGTTTGCCGACTGAGTTATCGGCCGTTTTACCAAATGACGTGTTGACTGTCGACCGCGTTTCACATTTTATCCGCCCTTTCTCCACGTCCCTGTGTTTAGGTGACTTCTCTGATGTCAGTTGTGGCTGAAGTATAGTCGTTTTCTAACTCCTCTCTGTCATCGTGAACTATAATTTCGGCTTGAGAGCGTATGACCACGGATGGTTTTGCGTCCTAAAGTAAAACAAAATTAAACCAAACGATTTATACAGAGGGAGTAGCACCTAAGTGTAGACTGTATCAGGATGAGGATATAACCTCATGACACTTAACCTTCCAATGCAAAGTTCAGGAGGGCAAAAGACACTAAATATTCTGGTCGGTAGAGTTTGAAGAAAATATGTATTGTAAGGAAAAAGTAAAGCTCTCCTACTACTTTTTATGGGTAATCAAATCTGTTCTGCGGAAGAACGGTAAAGCTGCGCAGTTGAATATAACGATAGGGTGATAGGTGTCTCAAATTCTCTCACGGACAGTACGCATGTTTGTGATGCTTACACACTAGTTACAACTTTTTGTGTATTAATTCAGTTAGTTACACTAAGTAAATTTCACTACTTACTAAAAAGCTGTTACCTATGTGTAACGCCTTCATTTTGTCTGTAGGGCCAATCTTTTCTTTCACATCAAGTTGTGTCAAGAGTCGATTGTTTGTGGCAATGTTCCCATGTAGACGTTCAGAAAGTCCCACTATAGAGTACACCACTAGGTACTTTACTGGTTACAACGTTAAAGGATTTTGTGCTTCCCTGTACCACAAAAAAAGTAAATCGACAATATATCTTCAGTATGATAATCCTTTAGTAGCTGTACCGTGCGTCGAAAAATGTGGAGCCGGCCGCTGTGACAGAGCGGTTCTAGGCGCTTCAGTCTGGAACCGCGCTGTTGGTACATTCGCAGGTTCGAATCCTGCCTCGGTCATGGATGTGTGTGATTTCCTTAGGTTAGTTAGGTTTAACTAGTACTAAGTCTAGGGAATTGATGACCTCAGATGTAAAGTCCCATAGTGCTTAGAGCCATTTGAACCGTTTTGAAACATGCAGAAAGTTTTAGTACTTTTCTACTTTGTGCCTCTCTGGTGGAATCGCTTTGCTCTTTTACAAAGAGTCTTGTGGTGCCATTGTGGTCCGCAAGGCGGCGTGTGACAGACAGCGATGAGAGGCTGGAGGTAGCAGAATCAAGAGGAAGGCGCTAGGAGCAGCTCATGTATCTGCCGGGAAAATGACTTGGCCGCACATGGAGCGATAGCGTGGCCTAGTTGTAGTTGAGAGCCGTAGTTCGGAAAGACATAATTTGGAAAAAAGCTCCCCTTTATCAGCCAAGGGCGCTGCGGCTGCACAATGCAGGTGTCGCAGGAGTCCTGTTGTGTAAGAATTGTTTGTTAACAAATTTGTTTTAAAGGATGTCTGAACAAATGTTTGCCCAGCACTTTAGCACTCCTCAACAGCTACTACCATACCAGTATCACTGGCAGTGTCATTCAACACTTTAAAACCACAAACTACATTTACCAGTGTATGTAAAAGAGTGATTAACAGTGTATATAGAAGATCTTTGTGTCACCATTGAAGTTCCTCTAAAATAATTGATGTGATTCTTGCAGCCCTTAGCGGCACTGTAATATCCGAACCTATCTTTTATTTTATTTCATCTAATAATAATTTCATTTATGTCTAGAATCATATCCCTGTAGTTCAGAGGAGAGTAGGACACTTTTCAGCTTATCTGTGATACGACGTGGTTTATCGCGTGTTTCAATCATGTTCTCGTCGTTCGTCCTCTGTCTTCACTTCTAGTGTAGCCATTCTAGCGCATGATACGCTTTCAACCGTTACTGTGTCATAATGATATATGTCTATTTAATTTTCCGTTAGGTCAGGACAACACGTATTTATGTAAAAATTGTATTACACAGAGCACCAATGGAAAGAGTTCATTTAAGGACTAACAAGTGAATGGTCAGACTTGTCATGTCGAAACCAAGGTTGCTTTGTTTAGCACTGTGAGCTAACCTTGCAAGAAGTCTGCATGCAGAATTTTAGCTGCTGACATGACCTGGAAGTCTGTAAACAATTTTATGAAGTAAGACATTATTGCCGCATGGTTTCCGCGCTTATAACTGCCTCTTGTACAACCCTGACCTCTCTCGGTACGTTATACCAACGCCATCTAAGGACAAGGTGGCGTTAGCTACGCGCCGCTCTCTTGCTACAGCAGTGAGAGAGCTGATTACCCCAGTGAAAGCGATCGTATGATAATTAAACTTACGTTGACAAATATGGCTGATATGTTATCCACAACATTCTTTCCAAATAGCTATGAAACAGACACAAATAAATATACGGTTTAGAACACGTGCAAATTTTATTTCTTGTAACTATCGCAAAAATGCGAAATATTGATACAATGTTCAAAACATATGTTTTTTGTGCACCAAGAACATACAAGCAAAGACGACAAGTGACAGCCCTGCGAATCACAGACGTTGTTAGATGTCCGTAGACAAAACTGGGCCGGTGTTAGGAATGAATCAGGCCTAGTATCAGGATATTTCGAGGAGTGCCACGCATATTTAATCAAATTCTGAAACCGTGGGGAGGAAAATTGATTATGTACTACTGATTGTAGCTTGAGAATATTATCACGGTGATAGACAGGAAATTGAAGTGATCTGCACACAATAATTTTCTCTGTTAGTTTCCTGTAAAATTCCTTCCACTGACGGAAAAATTCTGTGTAAAGGTTGAATTACGTTCGTCGTTCCGGGTGAAATCTGAAGTATCTCTACTTCTTTGTCAGGGTGAGCTCGAAATACAGCTTTTAATGAATCAGACCTTTTATGACCCCACCACGAATCTAGAAGGAGAAGAGATTTGTTCCCGCAGAACGGAAGAAAATCATGACGCATGGTAAGTGTAACTTTTTCATTTCCCATTTTTCCAGACTTCGATGCGTCTACCACAATATTGTTTGCGTAGAACATTGTTCTTTTGACACGTGGTCCAAAACGTCAAGTTGGTTCTTGAAGACACACATATAGTGTAGGCAGCAATGAACCATCCAGACTTGTTATGGGCATTATAGTATATGAATTGGTGAGTGCAGTCGTGGACTGCGCAGTCGCCTCGACATACACTCCTGGAAATTGAAATAAGAACACCGTGAATTCATTGTCCCAGGAAGGGGAAACTTTATTGACACATTCCTGGGGTCAGATACATCACATGATCACACTGACCGAACCACAGGTACATAGACACAGGCAACAGAGCATGCACAATGTCGGCACTAGTACAGTGTATATCCACCTTTCGCAGTAATGCAGGCTGCTATTCTCCCATGGAGACGATCGTAGAGATGCTGGATGTAGTCCTGTGGAACGGCTTGCCATGCCATTTCCACCTGGCGCCTCAGTTGGACCAGCGTTCGTGCTGGACGTGCAGACCGCGTGAGACGACGCTTCATCCAGTCCCAAACATGCTCAATGGGGGACAGATCCGGAGATCTCGCTGGCCAGGGTAGTTGACTTACACCTTCTAGAGCACGTTGGGTGGCACGGGATAAATGCGGACGTGCATTGTCCTGTCGGAACAGCAAGTTCCCTTGCCGGCCTAGGAATGGTAGAACGATGGGTTCGATGACGGTTTGGATGTACCGTGCACTATTCAGTGTCCCCTCGACGATCACCAGAGGTGTACGGCCAGTGTAGGAGATCGCTCCCCACACCATGATGCCGGGTGTTGGCCCTGTGTGCCTCGGTCGTATGCAGCCCTGATTGTGGCGCTCACCTGCACGGCGCCAAACACAAATACGACTATCATTGGCACCAAGGCAGAAGCGACTCTCATCGCTGAAGACGACACGTCTCCATTCATCCCTCCATTCACGCCTGTCGCGACACCACTGAAGGCGGGCTGCACGATGTTGGGGCGTGAGCGGAAGACGGCCTAACGGTGTGCGGGACCGTAGCCCAGCTTCATGGAGACGGTTGCGAATGGTCCTCGCCGATACCCCAGGAGCAACAGTGTCCCTAATTTGCTGGGAAGTGGCGGTGCGGTCCCCTACGGCACTGCGTAGGATCCTACGGTCTTGGCGTGCATCCGTGTGTCGCTGCGGTCCGGTCCCAGGTCGACGGGCAAGTGCACCTTCCGCCGACCACTGGCGACAACATCGATGTACTGTGGAGACCTCACGCCCCACGTGTTGAGCAATTCGGCGGTACGTCCACCCGGCCTCCCGCATGCCCACTATACGCCCTCGCTCAAAGTCCGTCAACTGCACATACGGTTCACGTCCACGCTGTCGCGGCATGCTACCAGTGTTAAAGACTGCGATGGTGCTCTGTATGCCACGGCAAACTAGCTAACACTGACGGCGGCGGTGCACAAATGCTGCGCAGCTAGCGCCATTCGACGGACAACACCGCGGTTCCTGGTGTGTCCACTGTGCCGTGCGTGTGATCATTGCTAGTACAGCCCTCTCGCAGTGTCCGGAGCAAGTATGGTGGGTCTGACACACCGGTGTCAATGTGTTCTTTTTTCCATTTCCAGGAGTGTATTTTTCACTTGTCCCTATGCAGTCACATATGTAAAGAAAGAGAGAATGGACCGTTTTATCAGAAGTTATAATTTTTATTTCAGTATCTCCTCCATTACAGTCGACTTAGACTAAACTCTAATTAATTTTCTTTTACATGGAGACTTTTAAAGTTTGAAGTTCAAAGACATTTTATTCATTCGTTTAATAATTTAGTCAGTTCTGTTATTTGTGAGTCGGTTTCCTCATCCACTTTGCAGACACACAACAGTCGTAGCCCTGATGTTCTTGGTCCAGCACCCCCAGTACCCTCTCCAACGATGAGGCATTCGTGGGTTGTCCTTCTTATCCACTGTCCTCACTTCCTCAAAATTATGTTTATTGGGTAGTGAGCAAGAGTCCCTGTCCAAATTTCACACACAGTACTCTTAGCCTTGACGTTTTCCGTCCATCACCTGCAACACCCATCCACTCAGTACACAAACAATAGTCTTAGCCCCGATTTTCTTTACCCAGTAACTCCAACACCACTCCAACGATGAAGTATTCCTGGGACGTTCTTTGTATGCAATTCCCTCTGTTCTTCATGAATATGTGTTTTGAGTAATGAGTTGGTGTCCCTGTCCACTTTGCACACACACTACAGTCTTAGCCCTGACTTGCTTTGTCCAGCGCCTCCAGCACACTCACCAACTATGGGGCATTTGTAGGATGTCCTTCTCTCCACCATACTAAGTTCCTCACGAATACGCCCATTTGATTGTGAGCCGATCTCCCTGTCCACTTGGCATACACACAGTAATTTTTAGCACTGGCTTTCTCCATTCAGCACATCCAACATCTTCGCCGACGAAGAGACATCAACGTGATATCCTGGGCGTTAATATATTTAGTGGATAGTGAGGCGAAGTCCCCGCCCACGATCTGGGCGCACAACGGTCTTCGCCCCGACTCTCTCCGCCCAGCACCTCCGACACCTCCTCCGGCGGCGAGGAATCGGCGGAATGTCCTCGTCACACTTCGTCACTGGCGGCTCATGGATCTCGGCAGCCGTCAGAAGTATCCAGCCATCATTCACCTGCACAGAAAAACAATTTCTCATATTAAAATTCTTGAATTTTACATCGTGCAACAACAGTAGCAAGAACTGTCTAGAGTGATTTTGATGGACAAAGCGTACATTAAGAGAGAAAAGATTTCTATATTTTGAGAGTGATATGAAAGGAAGACAATGGGCTTCAAACATGAAACTTCGTGGCAGATTAAAACTGTGTGCCGGACCCAGACTCTATCAACTGAGCTACCCAAGCACGACTCACGCCCAGTCCCCACAGCTTTACATCTGCCGGACCTCGTCTCCTCCTTCCAAACTTTACAGATGCCTCCTGCGAACCTTGGAAAACTAGCACTCCTGAAAGAAAGGATATTGCGGAGACATGGCTCAGCCACAGCCTTGGGGATGCTTCCAGAATGTCTCATTCTGGACTTCAAACATGTTCATTAACATTCACAAGAATCATACATATGATCTTCCAGCATTAGACAGGTGTAACCTAGAATGGGATTTTCTTTCTGCAGCGGAGTGTGCGCTGATATGAAACCTCCTGGCAGATTAAAGCGTGTGCCAAACCAAGACTCGAACTAGGGAACTTTGCCTTTCGCGGGCAAGTGCTCTACCATCTGAGCTACCCAAGCATGACTCACGCCCCATCCTCACAGCTTTACGTCTGCCAGTACCTTGTCTCCTACCTTCCAAACTTTACAGAAGCTCTCCTGAGAAGCTTGCAGAACTAGCACTCCTGATAGAAAGGATATTGCGGAGACGTGGCTTAGCCACAACCTGAGGTATGTTTCCAGAGTGACATTTTCACTCTGCAGCGGAGTGTGTGCTGATATGAAACATCCTGGCATATTAAAACTGTGTGCCGGACTGAGACTCGAACTCGGGACCTTTGCCTTTCGCGGGCCAGTGCTCTACCATCTGAACTACCCAATCACGACTCACACTCCGTCCTTATAGCTTCACTTCTGCCAGTACCTCGTCTTCTACCTTCCAAAGGCAAAGGTAGTCTCGGTCCAGCACACAGTTTTAATCTTCCAGGAAGTTTCATATCAGCGCACACTCCGCTGCAGAGTGAGAATCTCATTCTGGGAACATGCCTCAACTTGTGGCTAAGTCATGTCTCCGCAATATCCTTTCCATCAGGAGTGCTAGTTCTGCAAGCTTCTCAGGAGAGCTTCTGTAAAGTTTGGAAAGTAGGAGACAAGGTACTGGCAGAAGTAAAAGTATGAGGGCGGGGAGTGAGTCGTGCTTGGGTAACTCAGATGGTAGAGCACTTACCCCCGTAAGGCAAAGGTCCCGAGTTCGAGTCTCGGTCCGGCACACAGTTTTAATCTGTCAGGAAGATTCAGGTGTGACCTAACTCATTCATTAGTCATCCATCTGCTAATGAAGTTGTAACTTTAGTGCCGCCTTACCTTCCCGGTGACTTTGCCGCAGTCTTCGTCAATGGCAGCAGGCGGTGGCCGGGACTTCTCCTCCTGCGCTGCCAGCAGAACCAACTCGTCCACGTCTGAGCGCAGCCGCCAACGCGCGACGCTCATCCTCTGTGCCAGATTTGTTTCCACCGTCAAAATTCATTCATGTGTTAATTTTAGTTTATTTATGTCACTGAACTAAAATCTAATATTTTCTGGGTGATTATTCACGCCATAAAATATAAACTAATCTAATATTAGTGTCATCAAACGTGGCAAAGTTGAAACGACTCGGCGACGTCCATTGGTGTTGTGTCTAATATGACGTCATTAGACTGTGTACCCTGAGAGAAGGCCCTACGAAGTGAATGAAGACTGTGAGATTCTGTAGAACTGCATTTCTCATCTGGGTTCATGCAATACTGAAGAAATTCTTGTGACAGTAAACGTTTCGAACAATGGTGTTTCCCATACTGGAATCTGGCATGTTCTATAGAAAAATGGAAGGAAGGAAGATTAAAATAAGAGTCCCGTCGATAACGGGTCATTAAAGAGGCTCAGATTCGGGACTGATGACCAGTCAAATTAGCCGTGGCGTTCTATAAGAAAATCAGAAGGTGCGCACGTTAAGCGATTTCAGGAAGTCCTAGATATACTAAAAGATGGTTTGAACCTTACGCCATTCCATCGCTCAACCACTGCGCCCCGTTATTAGGTATTTCTACTCTAGCCGGGTGCAAAGTGTGTCCTTAGAGGAAAGTGATGAGGAACAATACAGCTCTATTAATTAGACAAAGTTGTTCTAATTTCTTACCAGACCAGAACAAATGTGTGACAAACGATAGTCGTAATTTGACTAGTCAGTCTGTCGAAATATCATATCATGTGTCAGTATGTCTCGTTATAATTTTTATAACATTTATACCAGAATTCATAGGGAACCTTCCGTAGTGATCGAACGTCGTATTAGCATGCTGTGTACCTGCTCTAGACTACATGCTTGCAGACTTTGTAATCATCACAGAACAGTTTAAGGACACATTTCTCCACATGCCGTAAATTCTTATGGAGTTGTTGATATGAGCTCCAAACTTTCATAAGACATTAAAAGTCAGAAACGTTCTAGCGAACTGTAGTTATTTTTAACTATTTACGTTCTACGTAACGTTTTTTATAAGTAATTTCTTCCTGCATAAAGAATTCTCATTACACGACTGTGTAGGCAATCGATCGACATTTTCTCCGACTGTCGCTACAAGCACGTTTACACAAAGGTACACAAGCGGCTGTTTTCCTCCGATGTCTACGAGCGGCAAACAAAGGCTCCCAAAGTCCAGAAGTCGTTATAGAAATATGTTATAAGATGTGTTGATATTCGTCATATTAAGTAGAAAATGACTGCTCCTAACATTAATTGTTGTTTTTAAATATACCTCAGTGTTTCTCACCTCTGGTTTTCCCACTAAATCGGCGTCTATCAGGTCTTCGTAAAAGTCATCAGCTGACTCTCTCACAGAACAGAGGCAGAACGCTCCCAAAATCCTCCGAAACATCTATAAAGAAAATATAAAAATTATGTCAAGTTCAGTTGAGTTTACACATTAATCCAACAGAATTAGAGTATGTCCACTGTGGACTGCTGGGCAGTCAGAAAGTTGGGATTGAGAATAGGGCGATGGTCCTACGACAACATCTTACTCTAAACAGCATGCAGATGAAACCATTAGAAATGACAAAATCTCCGATAATGTGGGAATTTTCCGAAATTTAAAAATTAGTTCAGAAATAATTACTAAATTATGACCACAGAATAAGCCTATTTTAAGAAATAAATCATTGAGTAAGGCTCAGTGTTGTTGTTGGCATTAACACTGCGAGTAAATGAGCCACACAAATTGTTTTCCGATGAGTGTTATGTAGGATGCGTCATGTGAAGTATGAAGGCTTTCAATGGGCAATCCGGAATGTTGTACGATCAGTACATGTGATGTCATGGAAGAGAATGCAGCTTAATAGGTTATCCAGGGGTGCGCTTCTATTTTTCTCTTCTGTTTCATTATCTGTTCTTCACGTCAACGGGCACCAGAAGGGCAGCCTACGGTTCCCACCACGGCCCGTCGCTCGACTTACTCCCGACGTACCCCCATATTTCTACGTATTCTTCGTCCTAACATCTTCAAGCCACTTCGTAATGGATTGAATTTGCACTTAAACGGCGTGCAAACGAAGAGAGACCCGCTGGAAAAAGTACCAATATCCAGCCACATTTCTCCTTCTTCTTAATAAATTACGACGTGCGCCGTGGGGCACATAAGGGCTGAGAGGCAATAGATGAGTGTGTTATTTATCCTTTATACGGCTACAGATGGGTTCAGATTGTCGTTCATCCATATTAATTGATTTTTATAATTCTCTTTGATAATTTCCATAGGGAGAAAGTGTATTTTCGCACCTGAAAGGGAAACTGTCGTTTTTCGCCATATAGTTCTCCGATTCTACCATTGACGAGATGGTATCCACAGAACCACTTTCCGTTATCGGATACTTCTTCTTCTAAAAATTCCCTTAATCAGATGGTATGTTTTTAAAACGTAACCGCTGTAAGCTATCTAATAATTGATCTGCTTAACATCTCATTCCTTCACAAACTTACCAAAAACCACTGATCATTTCATTTGGAGATCTAGTGGGATACAAAGTAAAAATAGTAAGGTCTCGTACCGGAATTGTATCACTTTGGGCAGAATGAGAAGGATAGGCATTTAGTATAATGAATACTTCGATAATTGTATCTTCAGGGGGCTCATGGCCAAGAGAAGTAGCAAAGGTAGCGTACATTGCTCACAACGGCAGAGAGGTGGAACTCAACATGCTGTCCTTGGATCTGCTTCTATGCGTGACCCATTTATGGCTCTGAGTGTTCGGCGCAGCTACCATTGAATGATACATGATGTACAGTTAAGGCTACAAAAGTCTCTCAAACGGGAGAAACGCGCGGGCTTACAGAAATTCAATCGCACCTGCGAAAAAGTATGCAAGGCTGATGTCCGTCTGTTTCGCAATAACCCTTAAACGTTAAGCACGAGTCAGAAAACTAGAAAATGGCATTTACCACGAGATGTACGTAGGATAATGCAATAAACTGTTTGACTTAGGTGAGGAGAAACGAAAGTAAACCTGAAATACAACACACGCCTCAGTTATGATCTCACGAGAATGATTGAAATCGAAAAATTGACGCGCACAGGGCTAAGTACGATAAAATAATTATTTAAACAAAAATCCATTTTTATATATCACGTTTCTAAAAGGCTAAAGAGAAATAAATAGTTTGTCGTAAGCACATACAGAAACAGACGTAAACGTCTGATTGAGAAATTCAGATATGTATGAAAATCTTGTACATTTAAAATGAAAAACTGAGCAGCTCATGCAATATGTGATAGTCACGAGGTGATCTACTCATGCGGTGATTATATGTCTCATGCGCCCCACATTTTTCATTTTAAATCTTACTAATACACTTCTGGAAATTGAAATAAGAACACCGTGAATTCATTGTCCCACGAAGGGGAAACTTTATTGACACATTCCTGGGGTCAGATACATCACGTGATCACACTGACAGAACCACAGGCACATAGACACAGGCAACAGAGCTTGCACAATGTCGGCACTAGTACAGTGTATATCCACCTTTCGCAGCAATGCAGGCTGCTATTCTCCCATGGAGACGATCGTAGAGATGCTGGATGTAGTCCTGTGGAACGGCTTGCCATGCCATTTCCACCTGGCGCCTCAGTTGGACCAGCGTTCGTGCTGGACGTGCAGACCGCGTGAGACCACGCTTCATCCAGACCCAAACATGCTCAATGGTGGACAGATCCGGAGATCTTGCTGGCCAAGGTAGTTGACTTACACCTTCTAGAGCACGTTGGGTGGCACGGGATACATGCGGACGTGCATTGTCCTGTTGGAACAGCAAGTTCCCTTGCCGGTCTAGGAATGGTAGAACGATGGGTTCGATGACGGTTTGGATGTACCGTGCACTATTCAGTGTCCCCTCGACGATCACCAGAGGTGTACGGCCAGTGTAGGAGACACTGACACTGACGGCGGCGGTGCACAAATGCTGCGCAGCTAGCGCCATTCGACGGCCAACACCGCGGTTCCTGGCGTGTCCGCTGTGCCGTGCGTGTGATCATTGCTTGTACAGCCCACTCGCAGTGTCCGGAGCAAGTATGGTTGGTCTGACACACCGGTGTCAATGTGTTCTTTTTTCCCTTTCCAGGAGTGTAATTCCCTCAGCATCACCCGACTTAATTCGACTACATTCCATTATCCTCGTTTTGCTTTTGTTGATGTTCATCTTATATCCTCCTTTCAAGACACTGTCCATTCCATTCAGCTGCTGTTCCAAGTCCTTTGCTGTCTCTGACAGAATTACAATGTCATCGGCGAACCTCAAGGTTTTTATTTTTTCTCCATGGATTGTAATACCTACTCCGAATTTTTCTTTTGTTTCCTTTACTGCTTGCTCAATATACAGATTGAATAACATCGGGGAGAGGCTGCAACCCTGTCTTACTCCCTTCCCAACCACTGCTTCACTTTCATGTCCCTCGACTCTTATAACTGCCATCTGGTTTCTATACAAATTGTACATAGCCTTTCGCTCCCTGTATTTTACCCCGTGCCACCTTCAGTATTTGAAAGAGAGTATTCCAGTGAACATTGTCAAAAGCTTTCTCTAAGTCTACATATGCTAAAAACGTAGGTTTGACTTTCCTTAATCTGTCATCTAGAAGAAGTTGTTAGGTCAGTATTGCCTCACGTGTTCCAGTATTTCTACGGAATCCAAACTGATCTTCCCCGAGGTCGGCTTCTACCAGTTTTTCCATTCGTAGTAGGCCATCAGTAGTTGCAATGGAATGTTGTCTACTCCCGGGGCCTTGTTTCGCCTTAGGTATTTCAGTGCTCTGTCAACTCTTCACGCAGTATCATATCTCCCATTTCCTCTTCATCTACATCGCCCCTATATAGACCCTCTATATACGCCTTCCACCTTTCTGCTTTCCCTTCTTTGCTTAGAAATGGGTTTCCATCCGAGCTCTTGATATTCATGCAAGTGGTTCTCGTTTCTCCAAAGGTCTCTAATTTTTCTGTAGGCAGTATCTATCTTACCCCTTAGTGAGATAAGCCTCTACATCCTTACATTTGTCCTCTAGCCATCCCTGCTTAGCCATTTTGCACTTCCAGTCCATCTCATTTTTGAGATGTTTGTATTCCTTTTTGCCCGCTTCATTTACGGCATTTTTGTATTTTATCCTTTCATCAATTAAATTCAGTGTCTCTTCAGTTACCCAAGGATTTCTACTAGCCCTCGTCTTTTTAAATAATTGATCCTATGCTGCCTTCACTATTTGATTCCTCAAAGCTATCCATTTTTCGTCTACTGTATTCCTTTCCCCCAGTCCTGTCAATTGTCCCCTTATACTCTCCCTGAAACTCGGCACAACCTCTGGTTCTTTCAATTTATCCAGGTCGCATCTTCCTAAATTCCCACTTTTTGCAGCTTCTTCAGTTTTAATCTACAGTTCATAACCAAGAGAACGTGGTCAGAGTCCACATCTGCCCCTGGAAATGTCTTAAAATTTAAACCCTGGTTCCTAAATCCCTGTCTTATCAATATATAATCTATCTGAAACCTTCTAGTATCTCCAGGATTCTTCCATGTGCACAACCTTCTTTCATGATTCTTGAACCAAGTGTTGGCTATGATTAAGTTATGCTCTGTGCCAAATTCTACCAGGCAGCTTCCTCTTTCATTTCTGAGCTCCAATCCATATTCACCTACTACGTTTCCCGTTCCCTTTTCCTATTCTCGAATTCCAGTCACCCACAACTATTAAATTTTCGTATCCCTTCACTACCTGAATTTTCTTTTATCTCATCATACATTTCATCAATTTCTTCATCATCTTCAGAGCTATTTGGCATATAAACTTGTACTACTGTAGTAGGCATGGGCTTCGTGTTTATCTTGGCCACAATAATGAGTTCACTATGCTGTTTGTAGTAGCTAACCCGCACTCCTATTTTTTATTCATTATTAAACGTACTCCAGCATTACCGCTATTTGATTTCGTATTTATAACCCTCTATTCACCTGAGGAAAAGTCTCGATCCTCCTGCCACCGAACTTCACTAATTCACACTATATCTAACTTTAACCTATCCATTTCCCTTTTTAAATTTTCTAACCTACCTGCCCGATTGAGGGATCTGACATTCCACGCTCCGATCCGTAGAACGCCAGTTTCCTTTCTCCTGATAACGACGTCCTCCTGAGTAGTCCCCGCCCAGAGAGCCAAATGGGGGACTATTTTACCTCCGGAATATTTTACCCAAGAGGACGCAATCATCATTTAATCATACAGTAAAGCTGCATACCCTCAGGAAAAATTATGGCTTTCAGCCATACCACAACAGCAAGGCCGTTTTGGTTAGTGTTACAGAACCAGATCAGACAATCATGCAGATTGTTGCCCCTGCAACTACTGAAAAGGCTCCTGCTCCTCTTCAGGAACCACATGTTTGTCTGGCCTCTCAACAGATACCCCGTTGTGGTTGTACCTACGGCACGGCTATCTGTGTCGTTGAGGCACGCAAGCCTCCCCACCGACGGCAAGGTCCATGGTTCTTGGGGGGGGGGGGGTGGGGGGACTAGAAACTACTACTAATTAATGATAAATGTTGATTCCGCTTACGCATTCATTGTACATTATAAAACCCTTTATATTACAAATTTTTTTGTTTCCTAACTTATATTACTGATCAATTGCCCATATCTGTCCTCTTTTATGGCTACATCAGTGTAATACAGATAACGCGAAAGGACTGACATCATCTACGTACCAAACACTAGAAGACACTACTTTCAATGATGATCTACAGTCGAATGCAACCTCAGTGGAATTATCACAGCTGTTTAGTCTTATAGTCCTAATAAGCCGAAGCAATTAGTAATACGGCGGTATGTATCGCGTCCGGTGTGTCGCAGTGTTGGTTCTCGTACACGTCTGCGAAGATGGAAGAACTCCAGCCACAAAATAAACTCTTTCAAACACTACGATTGTTAAAGGCGGTCCTGTGACTAGTATACTCTAATACTGTCTCCTCCTCGCTGTGTTTTGCAGATAAGAAATGCGAACTCCCAGCCACAAGGACGGAATTCAGGTAACATCTGTACCTGAGTGTAGACAGAAGAAGCGCTCTCAATCGCTGAACGCTGCGTACTCAACGACGACTCCCTACCCGGAGGCGAAGTCCAGAATCGTATAAGTTCGCAACAGTACAGTGCCTCACCGTTGTAACTCTAAAATTCCTGAGAGAAAGGCAGCCAGTCCGTCTTTACCAACAAAAGCTGATACTGAGCGACCGTCCGTCTTGGCTACTTCCTGTGTCTAGCAGTACCAACACACCGGTGCGGGCTTTTCCACCCAGGACTTGTGATGGGCCTGCCTTTTTAATTTCCACTAGCACCCCAACCTCTACTAGTATAGGCAATCATTAATTACGCAGTTTTGATAATAAAGACACTCCGTCACCTTTCATGCAATAAGCGTTTAAAATATTAACTAGGTGTACGTGACAACGTCCGTCTTCTTTAAATATTCATATTTATGAAGTACAACCTAACACAAAATAACTAATTCCGGTTGCAAATCAAGCCAAAGTATGTAGATGACTGCTTGAAAGGTACTGAATTAAAGCAACATAACAGGCGAGTTAATTGCGAAGTAAATCGTGCAGGAGATGAAGTTCCACTTCAAGACAGGCTCGGAATGTGAATACTGTAATAAATAATAGGTCCACCAACCGAATGAAGTTCTCTAGGAGAGACAACTTGGACATAACTTCGAAGACTTAGAATGCGAAACACCAGGTGCTGATACGAATATGACAGGCACAGGTGTCTGTGAAAACTTACTAGATCAGTGGCAGATGTGATATATGCAGAAAACAGCAAAAAGTGAGGTAATTTCGTTAATTATGACGGTAAGCTTACACATATTTGATGGAAAATGATGGAAAGCTACTGCGTTTCAGATACTGTACCTATACCAAAAAGTGAAACTCAACGAAGAAGTACAGCATACTTAAAAAATGTCAGAAGAGCTGCAGAATTTGTTGAAGATTAATCACAATAAATAAGCAATACAAAACTGTCCAAAGCTTGCAGCTACTGACACTCATTATCCGGAAATACGTATACAGAGGAAGGCAATGAACTTTTTATCCATTCCGCTGCGACACAACAAATAATACAATCACAGTAGCCTTTAGCTATGGGTAATTTTCTGAAAGGTGATCATTTGCTCCACTCACCCATTATTCTGTACCAGTCGGGAAGTCTGTGAAAAATATCTACCTTGATAAATTCCGCTCAAAATTGGTAAGCTTTTAATTTACACCACTTTATTATTAGCAAAATTTAAAGTGACACATTACGTCATCACAGCACACCTTGAAAGGATACCGACCGAACTTTCCAGTTAATGTTTGCATAATTTCCTAAAAATATCCTAAATTTAAAGAAAACTGTGTTTACTCTAATATTCCAAAAAACATCTATAAGAGAAATAGGTATCTATGTGCAGTATCAGCTGAATAAAAAAATTGTGTGAACGAGTAGAATTTGGATTTAATTTTCACGTAGAAATCATTTAGTTCAAAGGGGGGAACGCGTTTCTTATAATTGCGCAGTGGGCGATGGGTTACCAGTGATATGGTACGCCAACCGGAGTGGTAATTATTAAACCAAAGGCGTTTTCGTTGCTGTGGTATCTCCTCATGATATTACAGTCACCAACTTTCTCCTTCGAAATCAACAATTTCTTATGGATGCCCAACTACATAGGGAGAAATGATCATCAAAACAAATAATAGAAGTGCTCACACAGAAATGTTATTGTGTTCGTTTTACCCGCGCGCTGTTCCTATGTGGAACGGTAGAGATGTAACTTTAAGGTGGTTCAATGAATGTTCAGACAAGAACTTAATTGTTAAATGTGCAGTAATCGTGTAGATGTAGATCTAGATGTAGACGGAGTACCTGATGCGTGTTCTCTCCAGAAACTATCCGTGAAACAACCTGTTCCGCAGTTTCAGCGTTTGTAAGAAGTTGTAATCTCATTAAGCACATAATGATCCTGTCCCACTTTCATAACCAAGACAACCTTCAAGTCGACAAGCAATACGATGGTGATGGAAACAGTCAACATGAAAGGTACAAAAGAAGACTGCAGAGAAAGTAAAATGTGTTTAGAGCACATTGTACTTCTGTGGTTAACTTTTTTTTCCTTGTCTTTCAGCGTAGCCTGTGTTATATTTGGCATAATGGGTATTGCAGCATCGACACCAACTAAAGGTAGTCATAAATTCGAAAACTATATGTCATAGACAGCTGAAAAGTCTATTGCAGCAACCTCCCTGAGTTCGAGATCAATATTGCAATAATATTTACCTGGTAGATGAACAGGAAATTATAACGGGTATAAATTGGCTCTGATGACAATAGGAAATAATATGTTCTAAACACTAATACTGCCAATGAGTTAACTGATATTGAAAGAGGTCTATCATGTAAGTGAAAGCGACCTTTAATAACCAGCTAGTTTGACTTTCTGCTCGTGGTGTACGGAAAGTTACGCTGTTCTTGAATCCCGAAGTTTTCACTAATCGTCTCGATATTGTTGCTTTGTGGAAAGGTAGTCTTCAAGAAATCCAATAATATTAAACCACTCACGGTCATGCGTTCCATCACGATTCTCTAAATCTTTTGGAAAACATCATGTTTATATCGAGATAATGAAAAGAGAGATATTACACACCAAATGACAAAACTTTTCTTATGTTTGTTCGTGCACCATTTAGGCGATCTGTTTCTTTCTTTGTTGTATCATATAATACATCTTGATTTTCGTCGGTAATATCCCAATTCTTTAGTGTTCGGTAAATATCCATGACTGCTTTTTCTGCTGGAAGAACTGCAATTTCAGGGACTCCCATTAATTTCTAGTTACCTTGAGAAGTTACTGTTATTGCAACTGTCATCCTTTTCAACACATGCGAATACCAGGAGCAGTTTTTCGCCGTGGTGCACTCGTTGACGTTAAGTCGTCAGTTTCTGAGCCACAAAGTTGAAGATTATTAATACATAGTTCCATTTCTTGCTGAAACCGTTTGATAGTGGAAGTTACTACTGGAGTGAGATTCAGTGTTCCTCCATCGTTGCATTCTAGTTCTTTATCCACGTCAACCGTGCGGGTGGTTCGTTGTAATGTGGAAATCATTAGAAAATACTCTTCGCTTCACTTTCTATGTGTTGTGGAAACATTATAAAATCTCTTCACCTCTCTTTCTACCTGCTCCAAGTCATTAGAATGTCAAAGTGATGGTCCATCATTTGCACATAAAAGATTCTCTTTTCCGTTGTCTACAATTATCGTTTCTTTTATTATAGTGTTTGTATAATTTACAGATAGAACGGTTATTTCTACTGGAAGAAGTTCATGCTATTTGCCAAATAATCAGTAGCATTTTGAATTACCAACGCTGAATTTTTCCCTTGTTGTGTGCATTCTGACTGTTAGTTTGCAGTAGAGATTATTTAAAACTAACCATTTCGTGGGTAGTTTGGCACGAACGATTTTTCTGGAAGCGCACACAACAAGAGATATGTAAAACTCGTGCGACCTTATGCCATGTTGTAAGACTAGGTAACCAATTCACAGTCACTTCACATCAGCAAGAAAAATATTTGAAATTTAACTGAAATATCATGCGTGGAAAGGCATTTGATCATTGGTTATAAAATAAATAATCCAAGCATTAACTCTGCAAAAAAGTAGCAAAAAAGGCAGACAGGCTGAGATAAATTTAAGAAATATTAATATTTTAAGTTTATTAATAACAATGTAAGTTCATCCAGTAACGTTTATGGAAAATCGCATAACATATTTTGCATTGTAAACATTTATAGATTCGCATCCAATAACAAATTACATACTACTGAAAATAAACATTACATGCTAACTAAATTAATCAAAATTGACATGAATATTTATAACTAGTGCCAGCAAGTAATTTCCAATGAAATTACTAAAACTTTTACATGTACAATTACGTTCATGGTCTTTGGAGTCGCTTGCAGTTGTTACTTTGAGCTAAAATTCGCACTGATAGTTCTTTGTCACTTATAAACGGGATGGGAACTGCACTTTGAGGAAGTAAAAAATAAGGGCCATCCCAATGTTTCCTTCTGGCAGCGACGTCTATTTGGCAGCTCCATGCTGTGCTGTCTAGGAGGTAACTCAATAGACTGTTCGCAGCACCTGACATTCTGCAATTACGTCTACAACTACATCGTCGCTCTCCAAACCAGTTTCCAGGGTGTGGTGGAAAGAATCTACGATATCACTATAATTCGTCCCATCTACTATTCATGGAGAAAGAGTTCGGTGGAGGGACGGAAAGTGTAGTTTGTACAAGCTCGCTGCATATAAATACCGCGAAAAACGTTAGTCACTCCTAGGAGATTCAGAGAAATAGATCAAATACAAGCCGAAATTCGACCTCAAGGAGTGAACAAATACGCAATTTCCCGTCGGTGAGAGTCATTGATCATTATATCTCCCACAGCTACTAAATATTCTAAACTGTGGACATATTGTTTCTTACATTGCATTCACAGTTCCAAATAGTTACAAACGGTTTCTTTAAGATCCATATCGGGTGATTAAGTGGACCCGTGGAGCTATGATACGGTGCGTGAGTGTTCGCCAAACAAGACATTTATGAATGCAGCCCTCTGAACACAGCGATTGTCATTTGGAAGTCCCAGTGTCCACATAATATTGATCATGAAGATGTAGATGGAAGCGCAGTTGGTCACCGAGAAGGTTGAGATGAACATCCTCCTTCTCGTTCACAGAAAACTGACATGGTAGGCACAAATTATGCTACGAAAACACGCTCAAGACATTACAGAGCCACTTTCAGCATGAACCACAGCTGCAATACGTTAAACGCGTTGTTAAGAAGATGTCTCACTTGATGACTCTCGTCGATTGATAAGAGGCGAACTGGCGCCCCGTCGGACCACACTACAGGCCTGCGGGCACCTTCTGTGCAATATGTGTGTTATTTGTTACACTGAAGTACCGAAGCCTCGTATGACGCTGTGTGAAATGACCTCGTGTGATTAACCCGACTGCAAATGCCCGCTGTATCGGAGTGTTCGTTCGGAAAATGGTGAGATGCACCTGAATTCACTGGCATGTGTGTGTGTGTGTGTGTGTGTGTGTGTGTGTGTGTGTGTGTGTGTCGGAGTATGTGTGTTTGAAGTCTGCGGGCGCACAATGCCGAGGTCATCAGCGCCCATACTTATATTAAAAGAAACGAATGTCGATAAAACATCTAAACTTTCTGTCAGACAGTGAGAAGGAAATCTACAAAGTGTTAGTCATTCACTCACTTCCACCCAACTCACGCTCACCCAGACGAACACTATCAAACAGGCCTTAATACTCCCTATTTAAAGGGAGGTAAAACCACACAACAACTAAAAGAAATACACACGAAACTGTGATAGGTTGACCACATACGAATAATCATTGGTGAGACAGTCACCCTTTAACAATTTAAGAACATTTCTTGAAAATGTTTGGACACAAGTTGAAGACTTCACAAAATCTTAAGACAATGGGCACAGTCATTTCAGTGTCTCTTAAAATACAGTACAGAACTTTCGTTGCCCTCAGGTCTGAAAATAAAACAGTAGAAGGATCCCTCAGCTGTAGCTGGAGACACACCGTCTTCAGGAGACAAGTGGCGCATCGGGACCATCCGACCGCCGTGTCATACTCAGTTCAGGATGCGGATAGGATGGGCGTGGGGTCAGCACACCGCTCTCCCGGCGTTACAATGGTTTTCTGTGACCGGAGGCGCTACTATTCGGTCGAGTAGTTCCTCAATTGGCACCACGAGGATGAATGCACCCCGAAAAATGGCAAAAGCGCATGGCGGCCTGGATGGTCACCCATCCAAGTGCAGACCACACGCGACAGAGCCTAACTTCGGTGATCTCACGGGAACAGGTGTATCCACTGCGGCAAGGCCGTTGCCCATAGGTGGAGAAGAGTTTCTTCGATATCTTGAATTACTTTATCAGCAGGATAGAAGCGTTTCACAGACCGAAGTAAACTCAGAGCGTTGGAACGCATGTGTGGCACATCTCATCTTCTCCAGCGCCCTTAAGATCACAGATAGTTCAACATCGAATATAGTGAACTTCGAAGGGAATCGAATCTTCAGGCCACGATCTGGAAAAGTTATACAGCAACCAACGGAGGCCCTTGTTTAGACCGGTCCATGAAGACAGCTACATAGTTGTGGTGCAGATTTAAAATGTCGAATAATTTAGCATTATAATCAGGAGAAGGAGTTGACTTTCTCCTGTACTGCACTAAATTTAAATTACCCAGGGACTCTGAAGTAATCAGAGCGGCAGTCTGTTAAAAGCCTAGATCTGAGCCTGTACAAGCTGCATACCAATGGACTCCAGCACACATTCCACACGACTCCCAAATGGCCTCCGAGCCTGTGGACAAATTGTAAAGGGGCTTTCTAAAGCTGGACGAGGAGTAATAAGGTATGCTGCGGAAGTGGGAGCAGCGAAGAGCGGACGCGCCTTAGACACCATAAGAAGCTGCCGCCGGATGGTAAATGACGGTTCACCAGCGTCGGAACAGAGGCGTAGTCTTTCTCTCTGAGCCTATAAGCACCAGTGACAGCCTGATCCCCTCATGGTTGACAGAGTCCCTGGTTTTCAAGTAAAAGGAAGACAAACACACACTTCTCCACAGAAAACGTAAAACCAGACGTACCAGTTCACGCCTCCATTCTCTTCAGTACGACTTTCAGATGACAAGTTGCTGTTGCAGTATTGGAGAAGGAACAGAAAACTGCAAAATCGTCCACAAGTAAGGATCATTGCACAGGACTCCTTACCCCAGACGTGATACTGTTGCTGGCTATGGCAAAGAAAATAATACTTAAAGCACTGCCCGAAGATATACCGTTCTCGTGCTCGAAACTAATCGACAGCATGTCAAAAGAATGGTGTGAATGAAAGAATTCATAAGGAAAACTGTGTTAAAACGTGTAATATTATAACGAAACTCTTTTGCTCGTTAGGTTAATAGCGTCTATTAATGCTTTAAAAAACCAAATCGTTACTGCCTAATTAGTATATTAGTTTGAAGTTCCCATAAGGCATAAAATCAAAAACAGCTAAAACAGCTACTCAAGAAAAGAGCCGCTCAAATCAATTTCCCCTGCTGTTTGCTTAAGACGCTCGAGTTGTAGTCGGTGTTGCTGGATACCATACTTAACGACAGTTACACCCAAATCATAGTTACAGCAAAGCGAATAAACCTCAGTGGGTTTTATTAGGTAATGGCAGCCGGCACCATTACGTTTTCTAAGTGCAAGCTTCTCTAGTGTTGACCAACTGACGCAACACTTCGGCTGAGGAAACGTATTTCATCTGACATTACTATGATGCATAATTGCTAAATGTGGTAGAATACGTTTGGCAACTACGTGACTGCCGCTGTCCTGGAGTGGTGCAGATTAAGCCTCTAAAATTCATTCTGTATTTTCTTGTACCTTAAATGAACTACTCTGAACGATTCTCACTTAAGGGACGACATAACAGTAACAAAATATTGTTTTTGAGTCCACGAAACTCGTTGCAATTGAAACTGTAGCCTCATGTGCCTCATTGTACGTCTTAGCCATCATTGGGACAGCAAGGTAGCGCATGATTGTGTGCAAGCTTCTTATAAAGTGTTGTCGTGCAAGAGAAGATCTCTTTACTTTTCGGTTCTAATCTCGCTGGAAATACTATTATTACCTCTCATGAGAATAAGTAAAGGTATCTCAAGGCAGTGTTTCGTCCACAGCTTCTGTTCCTACGTAAAATCTGTAGAAGGTAGATCTAAAAATGAAAAACTTGAAGAATTCCACACCCGTTAATGCCTACTTTTCTGTTTCTGGCAATTGTATTCTCTTAGCTTTGGAGCTGAATCATTAATAAATTGCATTTGGTTATATATTTACACCCACTCCTAAACTGCCAGCTTTCGTGGTCCATCTTCTCGTAAAACTACTTCAGTATAAATGTGGGCAGAACGTAGTTAACTTGCTTTTACTTAAGACAGACTTCTTTCTTAAACTTATCATTGTAAGTTGTAAATAATGGCCTAGATTTCGTATATACCAAATAGCGTTTGTTAATCTGTTTATTGATGGCAACAGATAAACATAAAATATAAATTAATTAGTAGCAATGTAGTTTCCCATACTGTGTCTGACATTGCTCGGACAGTTTCGCTCCTGTTGGTAGGACTAGGCTCCCTTGCACGTAATACTGTGGAAGATCTGCAGGGCAGGGCCTTGTTAAAGTACTTACCGTGAAGGTGGAGAAGCTTGAGTGTTTGCTTCACGCTAAGCTACGCCAGCTACATCGTAGTCATTGGAATTGACTCCCACACTTGACAGGTTTCGGAAGATGAACCGGACAATGAGTCGTCCACAACGCACAATCTCTGCTATATCCACACTGTAGTCCCTGCACAGTACCCCAGGCATCCAACACAACATGTGAGGTGATTCACGCACTGGAGCGCGTGGCATGTGAGAAGATGAGTCAGTAACGGAGCCTCAGCGATATCTAGCGACCTCGCTGAGAAATTAGACTTGTACTATGTGGCTTTCTATGGTGTCAACCAAATAGACTCACATTCTTTGTGCGGCATAAACGGAGAACACAAAAAGAAGCATCGAGGCTGGACCATGTGGAAGCAGTTTTGACCACTGGATCTTGTGATATACTAGTTCAAGAAGTGGAAACTTTACTGAGGGAGAGACCCAGGACAGAGTCAATCACTTTCCTGAAGCTCAAAGGAGCAAACTTCTAAAGGAACAGTAAGAAAAAATAGGTAACGAATAGCTTCCAAAACATAAAAGGAGACAACTAAAAGGTCTGGAACCTAATACTTCCAAAGATTACCTGTCTCAGAGTAAATGGGGTAATCAGAGCACTTCTACCTCTTAGGGAGCAAGAGAAAAATGTATGTCTAATATCTCCACCTCTGAGGGTAATGGGATTCAAAACAGCCGATACAGGAAATAGGGAAACAAACAGTAGCCTGTATGGTTATCGGGATGGCGATTATACACTGTACAACATCACTTCGCACCACATGGCCCTTGTTCACATATCTGTCTTCGAGAAGATTTGGGTGGGGATGTCTTACCTTGGTGGGGAGATGGGAACAGTGGAGTGGTATAAGGAGGTGGCACCTGGGATATCTCTGTAAGAGAGGTGAAACTGCTGGATAATACATTGGCTGGAGTCTTCAATACCTTAAAGATACAAATTTCGGAGCGAAAACTTCTTGACGATACTCGTCCAAGAATTCTGTTTAAGAAAATAACGCTGAAGAATTAGGAGATATCGGTGCATAATTGGAAGGTACCAATCGATGACTCAGCCATAGTAGTGGATGAGTAGGAAATCTGCGATACGACAACGCGAGGAAGGTACCAGAAATTATAGTTAAGATTCTAGCAATTTGCCTTCACAATAATCAAAGACATCTGAAGAAAAAGTGGTGGAAAATGGAGGCTGCAAGTGTTGCAGATAAAGCTATAACATCGCAAACGGGCAACTGCTGGCCTCTCTAATATTCTAGAAAGACGGGAAGTGGACATGGCCGTATCAGGAAATCATATGTAAAGAGACATGTATGTGTCCTCGGTGGGACTGGAGGTAGTTCATTTATGCTGGAAACCTAAAGTACTGCGAAGCATGCATTTATGTCAAGAATGGAATGTCATTCAACCAAACAGTTGACTTCTGTTTCAGTGACATAGTGACCATCACGATGAAACAACGTGAGAAACGAAACACGAGGGAAATTGTACTGGCCCCAGCTTACCTGCGTTATGAGAACAGAAAAGGTTCCTTCCCAGGAAATGAGGAGACTGGTAGACAGCTGCTACCAGCAGAATGACCAACTGCTGGCTGCTTGTCACCCCAGTGCCCACAAACTGGTGTTGCGAAGCAGCCACTCTTAACAGTTCGAACCAGAAAATTATCTGGAAATCTTGGATGGAGATAGGGAATTTACCTAGTGATACGCCACATGTGCTCTTAAAGACTCTCTTCCCTCAGTGCACTCTGAAAAATAACGCTAACCCGGAACCAGTCTCTGGGAGTACTTGTTTACTGGCAATCAGAGGGAGAAGTGAGAGACTGCCACAGCGCGCGTGGCTTATAAAAACATGCAGTGGGTGGCGGGTAGGTTCCAGCCGGTTATGCCACCAGTCCCACATAATTACCTTTCCAGCTGTACTTCAACAAGCAGGAGACAGCTGAATCAACTGTTTACGACCATCCTAGCAACAGGAACTATTCCTCATACATGGAGGACAGCTTTCATTCTAAAGCGAGGAAGAATTGTTGTACCTTGACTAAGGATATGAGCACGATCAGTCTGTTTTATTTTCTTCAAAGGTATTAGAAGAACCGATTGATGCCAGCCGCAGCGGCAGAGCGGTTCTAGGTGCTTCAGTCCGAAACTGCGCAGCTGCTACATCCCAGGTTCGAATCCTGCCTCGGGCATGGATGTGTATGATGTCTTTACGTTAGTTTGGTTTAAGTAGTTCTAAGTATGGGGGACTGATGACCTCAGATGTTAAGCCCTATAGTGATTAGAGCCATTTTTGAACTGATTTATGTGGACATTAAGGACAAGAAGTTAACTGACGTTCCTGTACATGTAAATGAAAACACTCATCGACCATATACATCTCGTGAAAGCACACTTCACTTACTTTTCGGGAAGATGGAATTCGGTCACCGACTGTACGTACATATTTGTGATTCTTACACACTGTTTATAACTTTTCTCAAATGACATAAATATTTTTGTCTGTACACAATTTGGTTGTGCTTTTTCTGTATTTAGAGATTCAGTTAGATACACTAAATTTCATTACCTACTACCGACCTTTTTCTTGACTGTAACGGCTTTATTTCGTCTATAGGACCAATCTTCTGTACGAAAACACATCTTACATCAAGCATAGGCTGTGTGTGACTACTTTCCCGTCTAGATGTTCACACAGGCCCAGTATAGAGTACACTATCCGCAAAATTGCTGGTTACTTTGTGCAACAACTTCGTTTTTTCCTGTACCACAAATGAATATAAACGGACCCTATAACACAGCCTCAGTGTTATTAGCATTGAGTAACATCGGCAGCTTCATTCAGTACTTCAAAACCAGAAACTACATTTATCAATGATTACTCAAGAATTATTAACAGTGTATGGAGGACTTCATTTGTCGTGTCACAATTGAAGTTCTACACGAATATCAAGTGGGATTGTTATGGCAAAAAGCGACAATGTAAAGTACACCCCTACCGTTAGTTATTTTATGGAATATCAATTTCAATTAAGTTAAGAATCACATCGCTTTACCTTAGAGGAGGGCAATGAGTTTTGAGCTTCTCTTTCTTAGGAGTTAGATTCTAACCTGTTTTAATTGTGTTCAGATCGTCTGTCCTCTGTCTTCACTTCTGGCGTAGTTATTTGAGTGAATGAAACGCTTTCATCCATTGCTGTGTCATAAAGTTATATAGCTATTTGATTTGCCGCTATATCAGAAAAATATGCATTTATGTAAAAATGCTCTTGCACAGAGTACCAATGGAATAAAGTCACTCAAACACTAAGGTGAAATATAAAATCTCCATAATTTATCAGGGAGCTAGTTGTGAATCACATCAGCTGAAGATTATTTACTTTCTGTCTTGAAGGAGAATAACCACTGTACTGATAATTGTGGAAGTCCACGTGTAATAGCCGGCCGAGGTGGTCTCGCGGTACTAGGCCCGCAGTCCGGAACAGTGCGACTGCTACGGTCGCAGGTTCGAATCCTGCCTCGGGCATGGATGTGTGTGATATCCTTAGGTTAGTTAGATGTAAGTAGTTCTAAGTTCTAGGGGACTGATGACCACAGCTGTTAAGTCCCATAGTGCTCAGAGCCATTTGAACCACGTGTAATATTGCTGTGGGAGATGAACATCTGAAACGTAACACTGTCAATTATTTGTCTATACTCTCCACATATATAAAGACAGAAAGAGTCGAACAAATTTATTTTAAAAGCAGTAAATTTTTTTCAGTATTTGTTTAATCTGAGTTTAGTGATATTAAAGCATAATTAATATTCTTTGGCATGGGGACATTTAAGGTTAGAAGTTCAAAGATATTTTAGTTATTCATTATATAATTTATTCAGTCACTTATTTGTGAGTCAGCGTCCCCGTCCACTGTGCAGACTCGCAAACGTCTCAGTCCTGACTCTCTCCTCCAGCGCATCCAGCACCCTTTTCAACGCTGAAGCATCGGTGGTATGTCCCCCTCATTCACTGTCCTCAGTTCCAGCTAAATATGTTTATTTATTAGTAATCATGTTTCCCCATCCACTTTTCAGACAAAGCACATTTAGCCCATACTTTCCTCAGTCCAGAACTTCAACACCCTTTCCAATGCTAAAACACTGGCGCGATGTTCTCCTCGACCACTGTTCTTGGTTCTACGTGAATACATTCATTGACTAGTGAACCGTTGTCCCCATCCGCTTTGCAGAAACACAAGAGTCTTAGCCCCTAATTTCTTTGCCCTGCACCTCCAACACAATCCACAACGATGAAGTATTGGTTAGATGGCGTTGTTCACCACTGTCCTCAATTCTTAACGTGTTTGTTTATTTGGTAGCGAGCTGGTATCCCTGTCCACTTTGCACACACCCACAGCAGTCTTAGCCACGTATTTCTCCGTCCAGAATGTCCAACAGATTCACCAACCTTGAGGCATTGGTGGGATGTCCTCCTTATCAACTGCCTCAGTTGCTATGAATACTATTATTGTGTACTGAACCGGTCTCCCTGTCCACTTGCCACACACACAACAATTTTTGGCACTGACTTTCTCCACTTAGCACCTAGAACATCCTCGCCAACGAAGGAACATTAACGTGATGTCCTCGGTGTGAATGTATTTAGTGGATAGCGAGGCGAAGTCCGCGCCCACCGTCTGGGCGCACGACGGTCTTCGCACGGACTCTCTCCGCCCAGCACCTCCGACACCCTCTCCGGCGGCGAGGGACCGGCGGGATGTCCTCGTCACACTCCGTCACAGGCGGCTCATGGATCTCGGCAGTCGTCACAATCATCCACCCATCGTTCACCTGCACAGAAAAGCAATTCCTCACGTTAAACTACTTGAATCACAATGCAACATCAGTAGCAAAACTTCACTAGTGACTTTGACGAACAAAGCACACATTAAGAGAGAAGAACATTCTGCATTTTGTGTTTAATATGAAGCAACGGTCACAGGGATCTTCCATATTATCTTCCAGCATTACTTAGATGTAATCTGTCTCATCCATTACTAGCGATCTATTAGTGAAGTTGTGCCTTCAGCGTCGCCTTACCTTCCCGACGACTTTGCCGCAGACTCCCTCAACGGCAGCAGGCGGTGGCCGGTTCTTCTCCGCCTGCGTTGCCAGCAGCACCAACTCGTCCACGTCTGAGCGAAGCTGCCAACGCTCGGCGCCCATCCTCTGTGGGAGATTTGTTTCCACAGTGAGAACTCATTTATTTGTTGATTTTCGCTTTTTTCTACTATTTACCCAAAATCTAATTTTTCTGGATGTTTATTCACGCTACAAAACAAAAGTTATTCTATTATTACTGTCAACAAATGTGGCAGCCTTGAAACTTAGAGAAAATGAGCGCAATGGAACGAGTCTGGAAATACACCCATGGACTGTTTTCAGGTAACAATATAGACATTAATTTAGCTTAAGTCTGGGTCGAAATATGTGGTAATTAGAATAGTGATTCAAGCGAAGTACTATATAAATTAGTTTTTCAAGTTTAAAATGTGTGGTGTCAATTCTCTGCTGCCAAGTCCACGTACTCTTGGCGCAGTCAGGTGACACTCACAATATCATCCGAAAGCATAACAGGACAACAGTCGAAAGTAAAAGAGAGCAGAAGATTTTTCGGGTGTATTTTCTGAATATTTCGGGTTAATGGGCCCGTGATTCCCGGTGCCTCGTAGCAGAAATATCGCATTTGGATGTATATCTAACCACTGTTCATTCTCCTGTCTCTGTTGCACAGAATGTATTTGATCAGGGGTGCAATTTAGGCAGGGTAACCAGTGAGTCTTATTTCGAATCACACTTGTTCTTCTCCCATTCTTCTCTGTATTTTGTACTGTCAACTATATTACCAACTTCACTCTTCGCCTTCAAATACGTATTCAGTACTGCTCGGCTTTGTCACATATTTGTCTTCCTTGCAAGCCTCAGTTGCACTTTAATAGAGATAGACAGTACTAAAGATAGATTTAATGACGAGAAACACACCTCGAGTATGGTTTCACTGCATGTTGTACCAGAGGTTTTATTTTTGCAGTATAAGAGTGGCAGAAAGAAGCTATTCTGCGTTATTCCCGCAGCGCCTGTAACCACGTCATAATGCCCTTTAGGACAATTTTATTGCAGAGCTCCTGGTTTTACGTTGCACACATTGCTGACACGCTTTCTCGCTGTTGTGAACGTATTTCAACAGAAACGAAGTAAGATGCTGAATGAATCGTAATCACATTATTACTCTGTAGCCAGCCTCTGAAGACAACGCGTGTCTAATACCGAAATGCTCGGAATATATCCCCGAACATCCACCTAAACCTTGTAAGAATGATTAGCGATTTCCCTGAACATATACTAGTTAGCTGCGACAAAACCCTGTTTCAGTACAAGTCAAGTATGGTGGTGAGTGGCATGACTACGCGTAAGGTCAGAGGGCAGGGCACACCTATCATATCCATATATACGAGTAGCGAAGTATCATTTGCTAAGTCCAGATGTCGGTATAGTAATCTGTGATTTAATGTATTGTTAATAGTATAATTAAGTAGCAAGTGGCATTCCTAACAATAGTTGTTGTCTTTACAAAATATTTCGGTGTTCCTCACCTCTGGTTTTCCAACGAAATCGGCGTCTATCAGGTCTGACTTCCTCCCAGATCGGAGGCAGAACGCGCCAAAAATCCTCCGGAACATCTACGAAGAAAACATAAAAATCATGTTATGTTGTGCTAGGTTAACACGTTAACCTAATAGAATTAGGGTATGTCCACTGTGGACTGCTGGGCAGTCTGAGTACTTAGAAGGCGAGCTGAACAATGGTGCTAAAATCAAATCTTACTCTAAACATGATGCAGATGCAAATCGATGATAATGTAGGAATTTTCCTGAATTTAAATATTACTCCACAATTAATTTTTAGGTTATGGTCCCAGAATCAACCTACATTAAGTAAGAAATCGTCGATTAAATCTGCATGGCGTCGTGAAAACTTATACTGGCGAGTGAAAGAGCTGCACAAATAGTTTTCGGATAAGTGTTATGTTGGACCTATTATATGAAGAGTGAGAGGTTTCATTGCGCATTCCTATGCACAAATAGTTTTCGGATAAGTGTTATGTTGGACCTATTATATGAAGAGTGAGAGGTTTCATTGCGCATTCCTAAACCCTGTACAAACAACACACGTGATATCACTGAACAGTAGAAACCTTACATGTTATCCACGTGCTACGCTTTTCCTTTTCTCTTCGGCATCTTTCTCTACTCTTCATCTCAACTGACATCAGAACGACTTTTTATGTTTCACAAAACTTCGTGTCATTCGATCTATTTGCACCCTCCCCACGTAATTCCTCGCATTGCTCGGCTTACAAATTTAAAACACCTTTGATATGGGAACGGCTTACCAGCAATCTGCACGTAAACGGCGCTCAAAGAACGAGATCCGTTGACAAAAGTACCAGATATCCAGTCAGTCTTCTCCCTCTTCCATCATCCTTCATCCTATTATTAATGAATTAAAGACTGATCTGTGGCGCATATCTTCTCCTAATGACGAGAAGGAATAATTGAGCGAGGTAGAAATGTATTATTTATCCTTTACTCGGCCATATATGAATTTACATTATCCACAGTATTATGAATACACATCGTCCACAGTAATTAATTTTTATAGCTCCCTCAATCAGGAGAAAAGTGTAATTTCGCACCCGAGAAGGAAATGGTGCTAACCTCCCACATACTTCTCCGATTCTACCACCGATGAGATAGTGACTACAGTTTCCCTTTCAGTTGTAAGATTCCTCTTCCCATGGGCGTAAGTCCGAACAAATTCTAAAAATTCTCTTAGTGAGGTGGTTACTTTTTGAAACGATAACCGTTGTATGCGGTATAGTATTTGAATTGCTTCACATTTCATTCCTTACTAAAGCTAACGTAAATGATTCATCGTTTCATTTGTAGATCTAGTAGGATGCAGACTAAAAATAAGTACGTCTCATTGATCTGCAGCACTTGGGAGGAAATGAGAAAAGCAAACATTTAGTTGCACGCATCTTTCGATTACATCTTCTAAACTGTGACCTGCTGAAACTTGTCTGAAGTGAAGCAGTATAGATAGCACGCATTGCTCACATTAGCAGTGAGGTGGAAGACAACATGCTGTCCTTGAATCTGCTTCTATGCGTGCCCCGTTTGCAACTCTGTGTGTTCGTCGAAACTACATTGTTTGACACGTAATTTACAGTTAAGGCTATTAAAAATCTCTCAGATGGGAGTAACTTTCGGGCTTATAGAAAACCACACCCAACAGCTTTCAAATATGCAGCGTTGATGTCCAACTGTATGGCAATAAGAAAATAGCATTTACCGTGAGATGTATGTAGGATAATGCAATAAATTGGTTGACTTAGATGAAGGGAAATCAAAGTGAACCTGAAATATAGCACACGTCTCACTTGTGATCTGATCAGAAACTTTGAAATCGATTGAAAAAATTAGACACGTGCAAGAATGAATGCAGAAAAATAATACCTAAAATAAAAATCAATTTTAATATATCAAGTTTTTAGATCGGACTAAAACGTATAAAATTATTTTTGTCGTAGCCCCATACAGATTCCTAACCCCACACAAATGGTCCTGAAAACTTCTAAATGTGAATTATAACTGCTATGAGAATCAATCAAATTTTAAGAGAAAAACGTGGACCTTTTGCGATATGTGATAGTCAGGGATGGTCTAGTCATGAATCGATAATATGTCACCTGCGCCTCTTATTATTCTTGTTCACCTTACTAGTATTTTCATAGATATTATAAAACATGCAATAACAAAATTTCAAGACCATCTGTACACGCTTAGAAATCTATATGGGGTATTAGAAATTACTCAATACTTCTTAGTTCGGTTTAATAACATGGTCTACTAAAAACTGATTTCTATTTAGATCATTATTTGCTGCTTATAATGTTTCTGAGTAGGATCTTTCAATTGATTTCAAACATTTTGATGAGATCGCTATAGTGTTCTATGTTTCAGGTTTATTTCCGGTTCTGTTCACCTAAGGCGACTATGTATCGTTTACTCCTGCGTCTATGTTGCGGTTAAGACCGAGAAGGAAAACAATGGAGAGATTTGAGACCACACGGAAATTGATTCGCAGTCGTACTCCCCGCGATCCTTTCGCAACACAAAGGCAGTAACAGTGAGGCACAATGTACCCTCCTCCACACACCGGTCTACCATGTGTGTGATAATGTTCAGTTGTAATAGACTCCTGAGCTACTTTGAAAGTTTCAAATTTATAGCTTATTAGGAATGGCACTTGTAAGCAAAGTACCCTCCGTCACACGCCAGACGAAAAGAGAGTTAACAGTGCATTATCATCTGTTTTTGACCTACGGTGAAAGTCCAAATGTCTACTCCTCGGAACATGACAGCGTAACTAAAAGTACTCAGACCACATAAGAAAGACTTTCATTATCGCATTGTCATCGAGTTATTACCTTTGTTGAAAGTTTCAAGTCTCTATCTCACAGGTAAGTTACTTTAGATTCCAATGCAAAATCTATACCGAGCAGACAAATAGATGAGAAAGCGATCTAACAGAAAAGTAATGAAAAGCAATGATTTTCAGGCGATGTGAT
This sequence comes from Schistocerca gregaria, assembly GCF_023897955.1. NCBI lineage: Eukaryota > Metazoa > Arthropoda > Insecta > Orthoptera > Acrididae > Schistocerca > Schistocerca gregaria. Next base: position 433,890,077 of record NC_064925.1, read on the forward strand.
GTTACAGAAAAATCGTATGGAACGAGGAAATCAACAGAAGAATGCACTTAGATATTCAGTAATTTTGTACACATATCACAGATCAAGTGTTCCTATACTTGGTCTGAAAGAGCTAAGCTTGTAGACGTAAGTGCTACCGAGATATTCGAACGCAGACGTGTGCCTGTGGTGACGATGTTCTTGTTAGGTAAATAAATAATTGCTATGTTTGTGTTCCTGGGCAAAAAATGTAACACCGAACATGGAAATTTTATTCAGTAACGCAATGTATGTAAGGGTGAGAGTGAGCAACACAGAGAAAGAAAGAGAGAGGAAGGGGAGGAGAGGAGAGGATTTGGTGAAAGGGAGGGGGGAGGCAGGAAGGGATGGATGAAGAGAGGAGAGAAACAGAGACAGACATACTAAAGCCTATAACTGGGCACCGCGAGAACTACTCGGATGGTTCAACAGGTAGCAGGGGTAAAAGAGTTTCTACAGAAATAATTAGATATTGTGAGAAATCTGTATTTCCCATAATCTGGTGGCTCATTCTGTCGAAAGACATTTGTAATGTATAAAAGTTATTAAGTGTCTAATTTAAATTCTTTCCATTTCTCTACCACGTCGGAAGATTCACCTTTAGTTAATACAGGCGGTTGTGGAAGTCTGCTTCCTATAATAAAAAAATTGAATGCAGCATTTAGTCTGCTTACATAACACATACACAACGTATTAAATAGCAGAAATCTACGCTACAGGCCAGGTGTGTACCTAGAATGTTTGGTAGGAATGGAGTGATGGGGGCGGGTTGGATGCAGTTCATATTAAGTTTGCTGTGAAGTGTGGAATGGCATACAGATTTCACGACACATGCCGCTAGTCAGCATCCAAAACAAATTCATCTATCTTTAAATAGACACTGAATAATTAGGTCTCTCTGGTTGAAGAGACATGATGCCTGTTTCTTTCTGGGGTATGAAACTGTTTTCGTTGGGTACGCCCGTGATCCAGAACCAGCAAATACAAATTGTGGAAGTCTATCAACAGCTGGTGATTCACGCAGGACAAAGAAAAGTAACTTTATGATCTACACGTTAAGCACTACGTAACATGATACAGTACGCTTATATACGTCGCAGAAAACCGCCATTAAACCCATTTCATAATGAAACAAAAAATTATTCGAATGGAATGCAAAAAGCAGCAGTGTACATCGTTTACGAAAACTATGTAAAATGATTTTGTATAACTTTTCCCGTAGACTGAACAGCACCTCGGTTTACTGGAAAGGATCGTTTCTTTCGGTGCGATTCCACATCCAAATACAGCTGGATACGACCGGTTTGTTTCGGGTGAGACAGCGTTTAGCAGTAGTCATCTACGGTTGACATCGACAGCAAAGCATATTAGTGGGTGAGAGCAGGCCAGTAGTAGAGGTTGACAGGTCACTTACGGTTCCGTACAGTGTCCCACCCAACGCTGGCTCTATGCGTTCTTCTCTCTGAAGACTGTTCTCGACAAGCAATTCAGATATCAGTGAGCTTGTCTCGCACAAGAATAAGCAATGCAACACAAAGAATTGCTCAAGGAAAATCACGTAAGCACAGACAATATGTATACGCAACACGATTTACAATCGCAGTGTTGCTACGCAACAGCATGCGTCATTTCGTATGCTATTGCATTGTTGATATTTTTGCCTGAAACGTAAGCTAAAAAGTAACGATGGCTTCCGACAATACCACAGCGCTACGCCCGCCATACCCAATACGTGACTGACCACTCACAATTATCTTTCCCAGAATAATGTCAGACAAAAGTAAAAGTTACAGTTTTATTTTGTAACTTTCATCGCTGAACGTATTAGTATCGAATTTAAAGTTTTATCTATAACGGGCTTTGTACCAGTAAGATTAGCGAATAGCAAAGATATCCGATCGTGAAAACGTTCATTGTGCAGTCTCCATTCTGAATGCAAAGTTCACAGTAATTACATAACAGAATGTCGCAGTTGAAGCTATTGCCTGTAAGAAGACTGCATCCATTTGCAAAAGAATGTCGCATATGATGCTATTGTCTGTAAGAAGACTGCATCCTTTTGCAAAAGGGCGTGCAGTGGATTGATTAATTGCAAGGGCCTGGAAGCTGACTACTAAATACATGTAAGATATTGAGCATAAATATAACATGAAATCCACTACCTTAGACACGCTCATTACTTGAAAAAGATACTTATTTACATCTGCACACCTGATAATGACAAGCGTCTTTCTACGAGAGTTGAGAGAATTTTTACTAACTTATGAAATGTCACATGACTATTGAATGCTATTTTTATGCTTTGCCTTTCATAGTTGCTTATTTCATTTGATATTAGGTTTTCAGCTGTGTTGCAGCATTGGTTTTATAAAATAAAATTAAATGCATTTGCTAATGTGAACACTTTCTGTCAACAGATCTATTATATAATCATTTTATGATCCACGTTCTTCGAAAAAGGAGCACTTCGAAAGGAAATAACAATAAGAAGAGATTAATAACAGTCACTGCACATTTAATTTTCTTTTCAACTACTTGATAATTTTTTATAGTATTAGTTTTTGTGGTGCACCACTTTAACTGCATAGACATTAAGATGTGAATAGACATTGTCCTTATCTGCATTGTTGTCTTTAGTGTAACATTTTTTCTGCTTGAGCTTTGTTATGTTTAGGTATAAGTTATAGCATTTGCTGCGTCTGTTTGCCATTCATAGTGCTACTGAATGTCACTTTGTATTACTAGGTTAAGCTAATTTTATTACTGATTTATTTTTCTTGTTTGCTGCGCATTGCCTTATATTAGTTGTAATATTGCTGCCTTTTTTTGCCAATTTCCATTTTTTTATCATTGCTGTTTGTGTAAATTGTTTTGTGCTGATGCATTGCCTTGTCCCTTAGTTAAGCATCTGAGCTCAGTAGATTTATGTTAGCTTAAGAGGGGGTAACCTATATAAGAGAATGAGTTGCGATGAATTTGAAGAAATGCACTGAGAGGTTATATGAGAAAAGTACAGAAAGCAGGTATAGATAGGACTTTTTGGAAATAATGAAGAACGAAGGGAGATCCCCAAGAAGTAAAGAAAGTTTATTTGCAAAATACTGCAGTAAAGCAAACCCTGCCCTTTCCTTGTGTTATCCCACTATTTGTTTGTGCACCCTTGTGTATTTATGTTCTTCATGTCTTTATATGTTCATCTGATAAGGCTTATGTTGTAGAATTTTCTAATATTCAGCTACATTCACTATGATGAGGAATACTGTTATCCTCAAATATAATTTGCATCAATAATATGTTATTTACTTTGTAAAGATGTTTAGACATTATTTATTCTATTTTGTTTTAATGCTCATGTGTGAAGTTGATGTATCGAAATTTATTCAGATTTTTTTTATCTATGTGCTCCTTTCATAATTCCTGTAACACTGATGTATATGTTATTTCGATTCTTTTGTAAAGCCTGTATTACTGCAAATGTTATCTGTACTATTATGTTCTTTAATGATATATTTTGTACCTTTGTTATTGTATTCTCATGTTATAAGATTGTAATTGACACCTGTTCATCAAATTAAGTAACTTGTAAGTTACATTTCACTGCACACATTTCTGTTGGTCATAGTATATGGGCAATATGTGAGAAGTAGGGACTGATAGTGTTTGCACGTCTGTTAATAATTCAGTAAAGGACTGGATAACAGTATTGCTGGTTCTAAGGACATTTCAAAAACAATTTTTGTTATTGCACAAGTGGTGGTTATGGACTTGCTATATTATCCGCAAGACTCTTCAATGGTGATTGTGCGCCTGCACAGTCAAACAGATGGCTGCTGGCCATCTCTACAAGGACTACAGTGGGTCTGCACCTTCGATGCCCACCAATACCATTAATTCTACAAGGACTGCAGTGGGTCTGCACCTCTGGTGGCCCACCAATAGTAATCTCTGTCAGGACTACAGTGGGTCTGCTTTTTGATGACCTACCTACCGATAGTCTTCAATGTTGAGTGACTCTGCTGTGACCCATTACCTGTCCGCATGTCAAGAGTCAGCACTGTCTGTCCGTTGGAAGGACAACACTACTTCTTCAAGACTGCTTAGAAATCCACTACTTCCAAGTGCAATTTCTATTATTGCTCAGACTTTGAGAAAAACACTGGAATTTTACTGTGATGAACGATCAGGTCTGGCTTTATGGACTGTGAGAAAATTTTAGCTTTTGACCAACATTGTATCTATAAGTGTGTGCATTTGATATCTTTGTTATTGTAATTATGAAAAATTTTATCAAATTATTATTGGCCACTGCCCAAAATAATTTGTAAAATTTTTTGTGGGGAGCATGGGGGCTATGTAAGTAGGCTGTTTACGTTTTGTTATTGGTAACGCCACGTAGCGCTCTGTATGAAAAATCACTGGCTGTGCCATGTGCAGTCTGTGGCTGGTCTGCATTGTTGTCTGCCATTGTAGTGTCGGGCAGTGGCAACTGGATGCTAACAGCGCGTAGCGTTGCGCAGTTGGAGGTGAGCCGCCAGCAGTGGTGGACGTGGGGAGAGAGATGGCGGAGTTTTGAGATTTGTAAGAATTGGTGTCTTGAAATGATATATATATTATGACTTTTAAGGTAAATACATTGTTTTTTCTGTATTAAAATTTTTTATTTTCTAACTATGCCTATCAGTAGTTAGTGCCTTCGGTAGTTTGAATCTTTTATTTAGCTGGCAGTAGTGGCACTCGCTGTATTGCAGTAGTTTGAGTAACGGAGATTTTTGTGAGGTAAGTGATTTCTGAAACGTATAGGTTAATTTAGTTAGGGCCATTCTCTTGTAAGGATTATTGAAAGTCAGAATGCGTTGCGCCAAAAATATTGTGTGTCAGTTTAAGCACAGTCACGTATAATTGTTCAAAGGGGACGTTTCAACACTCCATACAAATACTTTCAGAAATGACTTCCTGACACTTAAATCTATACTCGATGTTAACAAATTTCTCTTCTTCAGAAAAGCTTTCCTTGCCATTGCCAGTCTACATTTTATATCCTCTCTACTTCGACCATGATCAGTTATTTTGCTCCCCGAATAGCAAAACTCCTTTACTACTTTAAGTGTCTCACTTCCTAATCTAATTCTCTCAGCATCACCCGACTTAATTCGACAACATTCCATTATCCTCGTTTTGCTTTTGTTGATGTTCATCTTATATCCGCCTTTCAACAGCCTATCAATTCTGTTCAACTGCTCTTCCCAGTCCTTTGCTGTCTCTGACAGAATTACAATGTCAACGGCGAACCTCAGAGTTTTTATTTCTTCTCCATGGATTTTAATACCTACTCCGAATTTTTCTTTTGTTTCCTTCACTGCTTGCTCAGTATACAGATTGAATAACATCGGGGAGAGACTACAACACTGTCTCACTCCCTTCCCAACCACTGCTCCCCTTTCATATCCCTCGACTCTTGTAACTACCTTCCGGTTTCTGTACAAATTGTAAAGAGCCTTTCGCTCCATGTATTTTACCCCTGCGACCTTCAGTACTTGAAAGAGAGTATTCCAGTGAACATTGTCAAAAGCTTTCTCTAAGTCTACATATGCTAAAAACGTAGGTTTGACTTTTCTTAATCTTTCATCTAGAAGAAGTTGTAAGGTCAGTATTGCCTCACGTGTTCCAGTATTTCTACAGAATCCAAACTGATCTTCCCCGAGGTCGGCTTCTACTAGTTTTTCCATTCGTCTGTAAAGAATTCGCGTTAGTATTTTGCAGCTGTGACTTATTAAACTGATAGTTCGGTAATTTTCACATCTGTCAACACCTGCTTTATTTGGGATTGCAATTATTATATTCTTCTTGAAGTCTGAGGGTATTTCACCTGTCTCATACATCTTCCTCACCAGATGGTAGAGTTTTGTCAGGACTGTCTCTCCCAAGGCCGTCAGTAGTTCCAATGGAATGTTGTCTACTCCGGGGGCCTTGTTTCGACTCAGGTCTTTCAGTGCTCTGTCAAACTCTTCACACAGTATCGTATCTCCTATTTCGTCTGCATCTACATCCTCTTCCATTTCCATAATATTGTCCTCAAGTACGTCGCCCTTGTATAGACCCTCTATATACTCCTTCCACCTTTCTGCTTTCCCTTATCTGCTTAGAACTGGGTTCCCATCTGAGCCCTTGATATTCATACAAGTGGTTCTCTTATCTCCAATGGTCTCTTTAATTTTCCTGTAGACAGTATCTATCTTACCCCTTGTGAGATAAGCCTCTACATCCTTACATTTGTCCTCTAGCCATCTCTGCTTAGCCATTTTGCACTTCCAGTCGATCTCATTTTTCAGACGTTTGTATTCCTTTTCGCCTGCTTCATTTACTGCATTTTTATATTTTCTCGTTTCTTCTATTACATTCAATATTTCTTCTGTTACCCAAGGATTTCTGCTAGCCCTCGTCTTTTTACCTACTTGATCCTCTGCTGCCTTCTTCATCCCTCAAAGCTACCCATTCTTCTTCTACTGTATTTCTTTCCCCAATTCCTGTCAATTGTTCCTTTATGCGCTCCCTGAAACTCTGTACAACCTCTGGTTCTTTCAGTTTATCCAGGTCCCATCTCCTTAAATTCCCACCTTTTTGCAGTTTCTTCAGTTTTAATCCAAAGGTCATAACTAATAGATTGTGGGCAGAGTCCACATCTGCCCCTGGAAATGTTTTACAATTTAAAACCTGGTTCCCAAATCTCTGTCTTACCATTATATAATCTCTGTGAAACCTGTCAGTATCTCCAGGCTTCTTCCATGTGCACAACCTTCTTTCATGATTCTTAAACCAAGTGTTAGCTATGATTAAGTTGTGCTCTGTGCAAAATTCTACCAGGCGACTTGCTCTTTCATTTCTTAGCACCAACCATATTCATCTACTCACCCATGACTATTAAATTTTCGTCACCCTTCACTATCTGAATAATTTCTTTTATTTCATCATACATTTCTTCAATTTCTTCGTCATCTCCAGAGCTAGTTGGCATATAAACTTGTACTACTGTAGTAGGTGTGGGCTTCGTATCTATATTGGCCACAATAATGCGTTCACTTTGCTGTCTGTAGTAGCTTACGCGCATTCCTATTTTCCTATTCATTATTAAACCTACTCCTGCATTACCCCTATTTGATTTTGTGTTTATAACCCTGTAGTCACCTGACCAGAAGTCTTGTTAATCCTGCCACCGAATTTCACTAATTCCCACTATAGCTAACTTTAACCTAGCCATTTCCCTTTTTAAATTTTCTAACCTACCTGCCCGATTAAGGTATCTGACATTGCACGCTCCGATCCGTAGAACGCCAGTTTTCTTTCTCCTGATAACGACGTCCTCTTGAGTAATCCTCGCCCTGAGATCCGAATGGGGGACTATTTTACCTCCGGAATATTTAACCCAAGAGGAGGCTATTATCATTTAATCATACGGTAAAGCTGCATGCCCTCGGGAAAAATTACGGCCGTAGTTTCCCCTTTCAGCCGTTCGCAGTACCACCCCATCCAGGCCGTTTTGGTTATTGTTACCAGGCCAGATCAGTCAATCAACCAGACTGCTGCCCTTGCAACTACTGAAAAGGCTGCTGCCCCTCTTCAGGAACCACGCGTTTGTCTGGCCTCTCAGCAGATACCCTTCCGTTGTGGTTGCACCTATCTGTATCGCTGAGGCACACAAGCCTCCCCACCAACGACAAGGTGCATGGTTCATGGGGGGGGGGGGGGGGGGGGGGGATCCGTGCCTATTCATAAGTAATAATCACTTCACAACTCATTGAAAATCAGTCTATGGTACCGCTTTGACCAAAGAGGAATGATGTAGTCATAGACCAAATGTAGGTATAGCCGTATGTTTACTTCTTGCTTTTGAAGCACACTCATTACACTATTTTGTATGCACCGGATTGTAGCTTCTATCACATATATAGCTGTTTAATGAGCAAATAGTTAATCCGAAGCGACTTTAAATGGAGGAAACAAATAAAACAAGTAGCAGAAAACTGATATTCACAGGATGAATCTTAGGGATATGTAACACATCCATCATAGAAGTGGCTTACATAACGCTTCTTCGACCGATTCATGAATTTGATCATCACACTGGGAACATTACCAGAGATCCTCGATCAATTTTAGTGGCGGACGCTACAGGAGAGACGCTGTGTATCACGGAGAGGTTTACTCCCGAACTTGCGATAGGGTACACTCCGGGAAGGGTCGGTTATTATACGTACTCCCTCCCACGAACGTCTCATGAAAAGCCCACAAATGGAAAACTCGAAGAGTTAGACCTATTACGTAAGTTTGCCGACAATCTTTCTTGCCACGCACCTTCGTCAATGGAAGAGAGACGGCTGCACCAGTTAGTGGAACCAGAGGTGTCAGCTGTTATACAGTATCAGGTGGCTTGCGCAGTACTGATGTAGATGCAGGACACATACACAACGTGTTGAATAGTAGCTGCTAGCGCTACAGAATAAGAGCATACCTACGATAAGGATGGAAAGTGGCATGGAGGGAAGGGTGTGTATGCAACCCACGTTACTTTCGTTGTGAAGGATGAACTAGCATAGAGATATCACTGTCACATTCCAATAGCCCGTACCTATAACATTTTCCGCTTTACTTCAGACTTATACTGAATTTTTGCGTCTGTTGGTTGACGCGAGAGAATCGGGTTCATGAAGATAACCTCTTTCTAGGCAGAAAAGCTGTCCCTTTCCTAGCCCCATTGCGTAGTGCCACGTCAGAGAAACAGCAAAAAAAAATTGTATTCGTTATGTACAGGTGGTGAGTCACATATTGATTACTGTCTCGTGAACGACGGAAAACTATTGGACAAATTCGTGTATTCGTAAATGTTTATCAAGTGGTAGCAGTGCCATGAACAACGTGTCAGAAATCATGACGGGAGGGGTATGAACTTGTGGATGTGGAACTGGTTTTCCCTTGAATAACTGAAAAAACAATGGGTTCTGATGAAAATGTTTCCCATCGCGAAGTTAAACTATATTAAATTTCCCACAAAATATTTGCTGTTAATTTCTCCTATAGTGGTAATAGTTTCCACGATGCAAGGAATAGAAAAACTTAAATTATTAATAACATGGCTCTAATGCAATAAAACGAGTGCTCATTGTTAAACGAAGTGTACTAACAACATTGACAAATGTGTGTCCCACTTTAAGGCCATAAGCTTAGATTGATTCACCTTGGAACAAAAGTAGGCACATTGAAGTCATGGAACTTCAGATGTTTCAGCGTAAGTCAGATAATTCATTTCCAGAGCTTACTGTTCGTCTGTTGATTTTGATCACTCCCATTTTATTACACATATTCACAACCATCTTGCAAGATTACAGTGGATGTATGGTAAGTGGCTGCATTCAATGCATCCCACTCTACAAGTGCCAGCCATTTATGCAGTACCCGGTTTAATGACGAGGTAATTGCAATAACTTTCTGGCCATCTATTAATTCATGATTGATTGCACATGGTTACACAGCTTTACAATACGCTGCCAACGATAAACAACAGCATGGCATATAACAATCCAATTATTTCCCAAGCAACGCTGTACAAGCCACTGACAACGTGATGCTTCCAAATTAAGTACTTCTCAGCCACTATGTAAAGGAATGTATTGTACACAAAAACTGTCTTAACATCTGCAATAAGTATTCACTTAATGATCATAAACACGAGATCAATGAAGTTGTTTTGTGTACTCATAGAAGAGAACGGAAGAGAAAATGTCAGGAGGGTAACTGAATGGCGAGAAGAGCAAGTCGCCTTCCCCGGAAGACAGCTACAACTGTTGTACAGGATGGCTAATAATCATTTTCCCCTCTAGCAGTGTAGAACAGTGTGCAGATATTTTTGTAGAATTCATACACATCCTTCTCCTGCGTTAGTATTTCTACTTACCAATATTTGTATTCGTGTAGTATCAACGAGTTTGCGAAAAAAGCCTCCTTCTTCCATCGGCTGAAACGCTAAAAATATTTGTCATAGAAAAAAATGAATAAGATCATTGTGGTAGGAAATTTAATGTAGATTAATTGTATAATACGCGGTTTTGGAGGTATTTAAGAAAAATAAGCTAAACATTGTCGGTGCACGGACAATAAATCCGCATGGTAAATCGAACAAAAAGCTATCGGGATTTATAGAACGCCAAGAAATCACCAAGGTACATGATAGTCAGAACCCGTGCGACGAATTAGTAAAACTATTCACGTAGATTGATCATAGGCTCGGATCACGGAAAGAATCGTTTTTTATGCAGTAAAATACAGATGGTACGATTACATGTAAATCAGTCAAGTCTGATTTGACGTGTGAGACCACAGCGATCAGTAGTTGCAGATTAGAGTGGTCATCAGAATGAAAGGACTTTAGTGTGGATACAGAGAGAAGTATTGACTGTTCACTTACGGTTCCGTGCGTTCCGTGCGTTCTTCTGTATGAAGACTGTTCTCGGTAAGCACTTCAGATATTCAGTTACTGAGCTTGACTCGCACAAGAAACAGCACTACAGCACAAAGAATAGGTCAACGAAAGTCACGTAAGCACAGACAATATGTTTACGCAACACGATTTGCAATCGCAATGTTGCTACGCAACTGCTCTCGTGATGACGTGCAACATTTTATGGTTGATAGATTCGCCTAGGATGTAATCCAAAGAGCGATGACAGCGTCTGACACTGCCATAGTGTCTTATTAACCATACGTATTACGTTAATGTTCTGTTACGATCGTAACTCTCCAAAATAACGGAATACATACGTGAAATTACCAATAACATAGGAATTTGTATCTTCCAGCAATGCAGAAGCTAATATCGAATTTAAACGTTCACCCTTGGATTTATTCTGTTAAATAATATAAAGGAATTATCAGGTCAAGTGAATGATCTGATTCCACTCGTTTGCTTTGACCTATGACGTCCTGTCTGATATCATTAGTTTACATTCCGCGGATACAAGCGGCCCGTTATTAGATACTATATCCAGTCGTCTTAGATACCAGGGTAATCTACGTTGTCTGTAAACTATCCTGTTTATTCTAAATATGTCATGATGTACGTGGGTACTGTTTGGATTCAAGCCTTGCTTAACTTCTCGATTGAGAAGTTAACAGTGACTATATTTTTGTTTAATTTTTCTCACAAATATTTCCCTCTGTGTTTGGCACTGTTTCCGAGGGTAAGATTACGCAGGAGCTTAAGGTAAAAAAAATTAAACTGTTGTGAATGAGATGATTAGTAATTAGAAATATTATTTTGTTTCTTTCGATTATTTGGTTGTTTTTTTATTGTTAGCGAGGAACTTAAGTGAATACTTCAAATGGTCGTTAGTGAAACGAATAGTAATGTTAGTGATAAGTTTTACAAATATTTGTGTACTATTTTCTAAAGTGACATAGTTGAGGATTAGCGTATTTGAAATCGATTGTTATTTTAGGGTTGGTGTTGTTTGTTACTAGTGGCTCACTCCATAATGTATCTTCGTTTTGTTGATGTGGTTTGTAGCAATGATGTAGTGAATGGGATGCGTCTTTGGTACTCATTGTTTTTGTTTTTTTCGTGTTTTTTGTGTTTTTCTGACCATAATGGCCTATCATGCGGTCATCACGATAAAGAGTGTACTCGGTTTGATACTAAATGTTATCTGTGATTGTCTGAGTAATATATGTAAGCTATCGTTTTTACTGAAAATATGGGGCCATGTGTCAAAGCAGACGAGTGGAATCGGACCTTACTCATTTCCGAATTTCGTGTCTTTGAAAAGTCGCGAAATGAACATGATGTGCTGACGTAACTTAAATTGTGAGCAGCTACAAGTTATAAATGTGAGCTGCTGCAAGCAGATGCCCGTACAATTGTGTAATAAGTTTCTTTTCCTTTCTTTCGCTTTGATTTATCTTACTGGTAAGTTCGATAATTTTGTAATGAGCTGTGAGGTGATGGTGATGAGTATTTATGAATACGAACAGTTTTAAAATATTCCCGTCTTGTGAAGTTTTTATTACAGTGAACATTTAGTTCAACCTTAACAGGTTTGTATCACACAACAATATCTTTGGGGCTTGGGGGCCGACACACAAGGTACCTCTTTGGCTTCGAACGCTCGAAACCACATGAAACCATGCTTTTACTACCACTAGACCATAAGAGCAATATTGCTCTGTTACATTTCCACGCAAAACTCGGTTCTTGTTTGTTACAGGCATCAGACGGTGGCATGCTGTAGCCGCACTAACAAACAATCGATTTGCTTGGATGATAAAGCTGCAGTACGAATGTGTCTCTTGGAGTGGTCCCATGAGGATTACTGTGTAAACTGTGTACAGAGATATCATGAGTAGAATTAACCGTTGGAATATGGTCCACATGTTAGGGATAAGGTTGTGAAGTGCGGATATATTGCATAACATAATAATTCAGAAACATAACCAGGATGTCACAGATATGCATTACTTAATGTTACACAGATGTCTTTATTTTGAAGAATAAGAGCAACCTTAATCTGATGGTGGCTGTTCATGTAGAACACGGCGTCCACCTCCAGTGCAACAGGAATAATCCACTCAGAGTGAATACGAACTGTCTCCACCTAAGCGGTCGATGCTCACTGCGTTAAAAATAATAATGTACTAGAGAAAATTTATGAAAGCTATTACAGCTGTGGCTTCAGTTCCTACAGCAAATTAATGAGACGCCACAAGTGCACTAAAATTAAATCAAACTTCAGATTAATTCTAAATTTTATGTCTAGCAAAACGGGATCAGGAGCACATTGCAGAGGAAACAGACTGTCGCTATTACAAATTATAAAGGAGCATGTTATATTACAATTTGATACAGAAATGTCGTATGGATCCACAGTTCACTATCGGTATCTACAAATGTGAGTATCAGACGTCTCTAAAATAGCTGACTTGGACAAGTTCGGAGCTTTGATTTCTTTTATTGACAATCTTAAAGCTGAATATGCCATTTCATCGCGGAATATTACTACATTTGTTACACGTGAAGACCCAGAAGACGAGAGCAGTATTCGTCAGAAGGCACAACAGTTTGTGGATCAATTAAACATGTTAATGGCAGAGCAGGGTGAGGAGAAACAAACTAGTAGGAACAATGACCAGAGTTAATTCCAGTATGAAATGTCTTCATCATCAACACCGTCTCATGGGAAAGAGAAAACTACAGGTAGTGTGTTGCAGACTATTCATATCTTTACCCACAGCTGCACAATTGATATGGCTTTAAGAATGACAGGTAATCTAGCAAACAAATTATGCATCTGTTTTCTAGAGGTTCAAGACATATTTGGCCCAAATATTTCAAACAAGCTTCAAATGACCTGCTCACGAAACATTTATGTGGATGCAATGAAAGTCGAAAAATGACTAAAGAAGACATGTAACGCTTTCTAATTTCGATATTGCAGTAACTGTGTTATTAGCAATTACGATTCAGTGTTCGTTCGGACATTTAACAACTGGAAAGAGCCTATTGCTGTGTGATTTTTGCACAGCTCTACCCTTCTGGATACAAGTTTTCCAAGCAAAGATGTTTTGCTGAACATACATCCACCCAATACAGCTAAATATTGGCAACCTCTTGATGTTTTCTTCTTTTGGAAATATAAGTTCTAAATCAGAAATACTGCTGATTTTGTTGTACTACAATGTGCCAAACCGCAAGTGTAGACACATGGTCGTTATTTCATCATCAAACTTCTCACCGTGATTTGCAATGAATTTTCTGCATCAAAGGATACGCTTATGTTGCAATATAATTGATGAAAGGCAGGTTATGACACTGACATACCCATATCACCATTTTAAAATGTAATTTGTGTGGCTTCTGACATTGGATTGCTTGACTGCTCAAATGGTTCAAATGGGTCTGAGCACTAAAATCTGAGATAATTATTCCCCTAGACGAAGAACAACTTAAACCTAAGTAATGTAAGGACATCACACACATCCATGCCCGAGGCAGGATTCGAACTTGCGACCGTAGCAGCTGCGTGGTGGCGGACTGAAGCGTCTAGTACCGCTCGACCACAGTGGCCGGCACGTACGCATCCTGTCTTAGCACCTGTATCCACTCATGTCTACTGTGCATTCCGACGAACTTGGGCTATTCCAACAGAACAATGCAACACCCCACACGTTCAGAATTACTACAGAGTAGCTCCAGGAACACTTTTCTGAGTTTGATCTCTTCTGCTGGCCACGAAACTCTTTTAACATGAACATTATTGAGCATATTTGGGATTCCTTGCAACGATCAGTTCAGATGAGATCTCCACCCGCTCGCACTCTTACAGATATATGGAGAGCCCTGCAGGAATTATGGTGTTACTTCCCTCCAGCACTACTCCAAGCCGATTCCTTGCCACGTCGTTTTGCGACAGTTCTGTGTGCTCGCTGGGGCCCTTTTCTTCGACTCTTCACTGTATGAAGTAATTCATGCTGCAGCTAAACTCCGGAACAAAACACGTTCGAAATGCGCATACTGTATTAAACACTAGGTCTACTAAACGGATTGACCTCTCTATGAAAGACAACAACCCATATCATTGCAGGCGTCGAATGCGAAATATTATGAATGGTACTAAAGTGAAAGACACGAGACTTTGCGAACACTTCCCAGATCAGTGGCGTATGTGAAATTTGCAGAAACAAAAAAAAATGTGATAATCAAGTAAATTATGAGGGGAAGCTTACACATGTTTGACGAAAATTGGTGGAAAAGTACTTACATTTCGGATATTGTATCTATACCAAAAAGTGACGTTTAATGGAAAAGTGTCAGCACACTTATGAAAATGTCGCAAGAGATGCAGAATTGAAGATCAATCACAAGAAATTAGCCGTGCAAGCTTACAGTTACCTATATTCATTATCCAAAGCAATAAACTACTAGTCACTATCTGTGCGACACAACAAATAATAGGTGGTATATTTATCACAGTGGCCTTTAGCTGTGGGTAATTTTCTGAAAGGTAATCACTTGTTTCATCCACCCATTATTCTGTACCAATCGGGAAGTCTGTGTAAAGTATCTGCCCGGTGGGACAACTCCTAGACATTAATTTTTCCGTTCAAAACTGGTATGCTTTGCATTTCCACCATTATACTGAAATAGAAACTTTACAGATCTAGAAAATATTCAGACAAAACTTTCCAATTAAAGTTTGCACATTTTCCTCAAAGTGTGAAAAATTTAATAAAAACCGTCTTTACTTTAATACTCCCAAAACATCTATAAGAGAAACACTTTTCTAAGTGCAGCTTCCACTGACTAAAAAAGTGCTGTGTGCAGGTAGGCATTGAGTGTTATTTTCGTTAGTACCAAATAAGTACAAAGAAGGGGAGCTCTTTTTTACTATCGTACAGCAGGGTACAGTTTGTTACTGACATGATAAGCGAACCAGGGTGGCAATAATTTAAACAAAGGCGTTTTGCTTTGCTGCGGGAACTCCTCATGAAGTTTCAATCACTAGCATTGTCTTCCGCGTACGAAAATATCTTGTAGACACCCATCTACATAGGAACAAATGTTCTTCATAAAAAATAATTGAAACCAGAGCTAGCACAGAAATGTTTATGTTTTCACTTTTTCCCACGCGTTGTTCCTGAGTGTAACGGTAGAGACATAATTTGAAAGTGGTTCGATGAACCCTCTGCCAAGTACCTAATTGTGAGTTGCGGAGTAATCATGTAGATGTCGATGTATGTGTAGATTTAGATGTATGTCCTCTGTAAAAACAAAATGTTCCATAGTTTCATTGTTTGTGAGAATATTCTCGTAACCCTGGATGAATCTGTAATCTCTTTGTGCACATAACTGTTTCTAGTCCCGCTTTCGTAATTATTGCGATCTAATCATGTTGGCGATGAATTCAGTGATGGTGTAAAACGTCATGATGAAAGGCATAAAAGACGAGAATTAAATGATTGCAAGAAAGAAAACATATTTAACGCGCATTAAACTTTAGTGGTTGACTTTTTTTCTTCCTTGTCTATCAGCATAGCCATTATTAGATTTGTCTTTATCGCTGTTGAAGCATCAACATCAAATAAGGTACCAATACGTTCAAAAACTATATATCATGGACAGCTGGAAAATCTATTGAAATGAACTTATAGATGTCCAAATAAATATTGTGATAATTTCTTAGCCGGCAGACAAATAGGATATCAAAAGGGGTTTAAGCTCGTTCTGATGAGAAAATGGAAGACTGCTCTCAAAAGACTAAAACTGCTAGTGAAAGATCTGAAACTGATCTTGAAACAGGTGTATCTTGTAAGTGAAATCGGCCTTTAACAACCAGCTAATATGACTTAGAGCTCATGATATACAGAGAGACACCCTCTCCTTTACTCCTGAAGTTCTTACCAATTACCTCGATATTATTGCTTTGTGGAAAAGTAGAATTCAAGAAACCCGAAACAGTAAGCCACACTGGATCATACGTTTCATTGATACCTTTCACGTAAATATTACCTGCATATTTCGTCCATGATTCTCTAAACGTTTGGAAACACCATGTCAAAAACGAGATGATGGAAAGGTTCAAATTGTTCAAATGGCTCTCAGCACTATGGGACTCAACTGCTGTGATCATTAGTCCCCTAGAACTTAGAACTACTTAAACGTAACCAACCTAAAGACATCACACACATCCATGCCCGAAGCAGGATTCGAACCTGCGACCGTAGCACTCGCACGGTTCCGGACTGCGCGCCTAGAACCGCGAGACCACCGCGGCCAACTGATGGAAAGTGAAATACGAAGGATCAAGATGCCAAAATGATTTCTTACCTTTGCTCATGCACCATTTACGCAATCTGTGTCTTTTGCTGCCACGTCACATCATTTTGCGTGAATTTTGTCTCAAAAAAACCCAATTCTCCTCTATTGGTGAATGCCCATGGCTGTTTCTTCTGCTGTAGATACTGCAGTTTCAGGGACTCGCAGCAATTTCTTGTTGCGTTGAAACGTTATTGTTATTGCCACTATCAACCTCTTGCACACTGGGAGCAGTGTTTCATTTCAATGTAGTCCATAAAGTTACATTGGCTGATTTTGATCCACGAAGTTGATGAGTAGTAACACGTAGTTCCATTTTAAGACCTGTTGATAGTGGAATTTTCTATTGGAGTGAGTTCCAGTGTTCCTCCTTGGTTGTAGTTTGGTTTTTATCCACGTCAACCGCGAAATCGGGTGGTCCGTTGAGTTGTGGAAACACTAGAAAATACGGTGCACTTCCCTTTTTATCTGTTCCACGTCATTATAATGTCAAAGTGATCGCTCATCATTCGCAGAAAAAGGTATCTCTTTTGTGTTTTCTTTGTCTGCGGTTCTCGTTAAATGTTGCTGAAAAACTTTCCTTTAATTATAGTGCTTGAATGATTTAATTATGTCATGGTCACTTCTTCCAGAAGGTGTTCGCCACATTTGCCAAAGAATCAGTACCATTTTGAATTACCATCGCTGTATTTTCCGTTGTTGTGTGCCTTCTGACTATTAGGTTGTAGTAGAGACTGTTTAAAACAAATCGTTTGGTGGATACTTTGGTACGAATGATTTGTTTGGAAGCGCGCACAACAAGAGGGATGTAAAACTGGGACAAGCTTATGCCAGTTCGTAAGATTAGGTACACCAAGCCAAAAAGTCAGTTCACATCAGCAAGACAAAAAAATTTGAAATATTAATTAGAACATCATTCTTGGAAAGCAATTTGATAAATGGTTATAAAATAAATAAATCAAGTTATAATGTTGCGAAAACACAGACGGTCTAAGATAAATTTCACAAATAATATTTTAAGTCTAATATTAACAGCGTAATTCATCCAGTAATTTTTATGGAAAATCGCATAACAAATTTTGTATGTTAAACATTGATGATTTCTATTGCAATAACAGATTACATGCTGCTGGAAATACATATCAAATGGTAATGAAATTAATAAAAAATTGACGTTAACATCCACTATTAGAGTCAGGAAGTAATTTCAAATGAAATAACTAAAAATATTACCTGGAAAATAACGTTTATGCTCATTTGGGTTGTGGAGGAAGGGGGGGGGGGACGCTTTCAGATATTTCATTGAAGTAAAAATTGCACTGATAGTTCTTTGCTACTTTTGGGAACAAAATAACGAGTGGGAACTACAATTTCGGGAAACAAAAAATAAGGGCCACCTCAGATTTTCCTTCCGGCTGCGACGTCTATTTGGCAGTTTCCAGTGTGTGGTGGACAGAGTCTACGATGTCACTATAATTTGTCACCTCTACTATCACTGGAAAAGAGCCGGGTGAAGGTTCAAAGAGGGTAGTTTGTGGAAGCTTGCTGCATATTAATTCAGCGAAAAAGTTAATCACTCCCAGGAGATACCACGCTTCCGTGTAACCCCGCCTCAGCTCAGATAGTGGCTGAAATTCGGCGAGGAGTGTACAAGTATGTCGTACCCAGTTGATGCCACTCATTGGTCATTACATCTCAGAAAGCTACAACCTTTTCTAATCTGCGGGGATATTGTTTCTTACGTTGTATTCACAGTTCCAAATAGTCACAGATATTTTCTATGGGATCCATACTGGCTGATATAGTGGCCCTGTAAAGCTATGATACGGCGCCTGAGTTTTCGCCAAACAAGACATTTATGTATTCAGCGCTCTGAACACCGCTGTTGCCATCTTGTAAGACACCAGTGTCCACAGAATACTGATTGTGAAAACATACAAGAAAACACAGGTGGTCACCGAGATGGTTAAAAAGAACATCCCGCTGCGCATTCGCGGTAAACAGACCTGGTAGTCATAAATCGTGCTACGAAAAGACGCTCCAACCATCACTGAACCACTTTCAGCCTAAACCACAACCGACACACATTAAACGCCTCGCTAAGCCAATAGTGTGCTTGACTTCATGCATCGGTTGAAAAGAGGCGAAATGGTGTCCCGTCGGATCACACTACACGCCTCTGGTCGCCATCTGCCATGTTTGTGTCTGGTTTGGTCCACTGACGGAGATCAGTTTCATATGCCGCTTTGTTAAATGACCTCTTGCAATATACCCGACTGAAAATGCCAGCTGTACCGTAATGTCCGTTTGGAAACTGGTCGAGATGCACATGTGTTCACTGGCGTGTTTGTCTGTGTGTGTGTGTGTGTGTGTGTGTGTGTGTGTGTGTGCTAGTGTGTATGGAGCTTTTTTGCCTGTGTGTGTGTGTGTGTGTGTGTGTGTGTGTGCTAGTGTGTATGGAGCTTTTCTCAGATCCGAGGCTATGAGCCCCCATACATATATTAAAAGAAACGAATGTCGATAAAACTTCTAAAATTTCTGTCACACAGTGGAAGAAAACTTATAAAATGACATTCATTCACTAACCTCCACCACACTCACGGTGACCTACACATACATTCTATCTCAAGGGCCTTAATACTACGATAAGGAGTGAAAAGTGCTAATCCTAGGAATAAACAGAAGTCAAACCATACAAAAGAAAAGTACACGGAAATATGGCTAGCCGAGCACTTACAAAAAACACGGTTGAGGCAGACAGCCAGTCAACACATGTACATGTTGGAGACAAGTGGAACACATCACAAAATCTTAGGACTATAACCACATTCCTTTGAGTGTCACTTCAAATGGAGGCCAGATCTGCCTGCAAGTCTGCCGCTGCCCTCTGATCCGAAAATAAAACACTCTCAGTAAAATGTACGCCAAAAGCACCACACACTGGAGGATCCTCTCTCTGAAACAAGAAGCCATGTGTCCGAGTTCTGTGGCCTATGCGAAGACGAGTACGCAAGACCTCTTCCCGTTTTAGTGGCCGAATGGAGGTACGCCACGGCCACGTAGTGGGCTTTCCTGGGTGCAGCTTATTATCAGTCACTTCCAGGCACTCGTCTTGCCATCGACGCATCACTCTGTACCTCAACAGCGAGACGAGGGAATGCATTGGAACGGCACATTGAAATAATCGAGAATGAAGACGCTCCTCCCTGGCTGCTACATCTGCCCTTTCCTTCTCCGAAATACTCACATTCCGTGGTACCCAACAGGTGGAGTTCAGCTTTCTGTAACCGGAGGAGGGCTTCCTCGATATCCTGAACTACTATATCAGCTGGACACAGGTGTTGCAGATACTAAAGAGCACTCAGGGAGAGAAACGGACGAAAAATTTAACAGACGTGGAATATCTCTTCTGTTCCACCACCCTCAAGATTACGAATGTTCGTCATTGAATGCAATAAACACCGGAGGCAACCGAATCTTGTGGACACGGTCTGGAAAACCTACAGAGCAATCAACGAAGCATGTCAGCTCCATAGATTTCATGTTCATTTAAAATATCAAATAATTTCGCATTGAAACCAGGAGATGGAGTGCAGTTCCTCCTGTACTTGCTCTAAATTTAAATTACTCTGTGCCTATGCAGTAACCAGGGCGGTAGTCGGTTAAATCTCCGGATTCGAGCTGTACATGCCCCACACCAAGGGACTCTACTACACATTTCGAACGGATCACAAATGGCTTCGTTGACTGTGGACGATTTGTAAAGAGGCGCTCCACAGTCAGGCGAGCAATGGTATGGTATACTGGAGAAGTGGGAGTAGCGATGAGCTGACACGCCTCACGCACCATGAGAAGCTGCCGCCAGATAGTAAGTGACGGTTCACCAGCCTCATACCGGAGACTGAGTATATGGGGCTGCTCTCGTAAGCGCCCGCGGACAGCCTGATGCCCTAATGGCGAACTGTGTCAATGATTTTCAGGTAAAATCAATACATACCCTCGTCTTCCCAGAAATCGTAAAACCCGTCTTAGCAGCCTTCTCCTCCTCAATACTAGTTGCAGCTGACGAGTTGCTATTTGCAATACTGTAGGAGAAACAAAAAACTGCAAAATCTTCCACAAATAATGACCATTTCACAGGTCTCCTTACCCTAAATGTGATACTGTTTATGGCTGTGGCAACGAGGATAGCGCTTAAAACACTACACTGAGCATCACCTCTGTCCTGGTCTAAATTATTCGACTGTACGTCACCTCGTACCGAAAAAAGCGTTTTGATAAAAAGCACCGAATAACTATGGGGAGATGGCCACTGAAACCCAATTGGTGGAGCTACTTTAGAACACGATATCTCCAAATACTATCGTAAGCCTTACTGATGTCAAAAAATATACCTATGTAGTTCTGTTTACGTAGGAAAGCTTGCTTAATAGCAGCCTCTATCAAAAGCAGGTTGTCAACAGTGAATCGGAACCTCCTGGACCCAAACTAACAGCGGCTTTAAGAATTGCTTGGTGTCTGACGTCCATACCAGATTATGGTTAATCATTCGCTCCAAGGTCTTTCCTATGTAGCTCAATAACTCAGTTCTGCGGTATCTATTGGGACGTGGTCAGTGTTTTCCCGATTCGAGGAGACGGATCAAAATTGCGTCCCTGCACGATTTAGACAGTCGCCAGACTGCCATATCGAAATAAAATATTTTAAGAGGGTTTCCTTGGATGTCGGTTTCAATTTCTACATTTGGTCCTGACTGGGTGCAGTATCGCGGGCAGCAGACAGTACCGAATCCACGTCCTAGATGGGGAATGGGCATTTACAAACATTAAGTCCACATCACTCTGGCTGGCAGTGGCAGTTGCTCTGCAATTGTCTGTGCAATGTCTCCAGGTGTTGTTTGGGACACCCCTGAATCAAAGACATCCAGCTGCGCAAACTGCATCCAAATGGCACAGCACATCATCCATTGTGGCTGCGTCCTTTCAGTGGGAGCTCCACCGTGAAGGTGACTAAAGAGTGAGATGTGGTCACTGGAATGAAGGTCTTTATTGATCTGCCACTGAGCAGAGTCCGCAATGGCTCGAGACCTAAAAGAATGATCGATACCTCAGAATATCCCTTAGCATCATAGAAGGGACTGGCTGTGCCTGTGTTAAGGCACGCCAATGAGATGTCGTAAGACATTGTGACACGTCATGAGGCTCTACAGAACCAGACCGTTAGAGCAAGTAGAGGTCGAAACCCACAATATATGATGGGCATTGAAGCCTCCCAGCAGGAGAAATGGTAGTTGTTCTATAAGACCAGTTAGAGCCTCAAAATCAGCGCATTATGCGGAGATAAATATAGCGAAGAAACAATGATCGTCTGACAAACATAAACCTAAACAACAACTGTTTGCAGGTTAGTAGCCAGAGGAAGAGCACAGAAGTGATGCAAAGAGACTTTGCGGGTATATTCTATAACATAACAATTCAGAAATATAACCCAAATGATACAGATATACATGACTTCGCGCAGCACAGATATACGGGTTTTGAAGCACAGGAGTAACCTTAATCTGATGGTGGATGTTCATATAGAACACGGCGTTCATCTCCAGGGCAATAGGAACAATCCACTCAAAGTGAATAGGAACTGTCTCCACCCAAACAGTCAATGCTCAGTGTAGCATTAGAAAATAGTTCGGAAAACTATTACAACTGTGGCTTCTATTCATACAGAGAATTAATGAGGCCCCCAAAGTGCAGTAAAAGTAAATCAAATTCAGATGAATTCTAAATTATGTGTTTACCAAAAGGCAATTAGGAGTACATTTCAAAGGACACAGGCTGTCGAAATTACAAATTATAACACAGCATGTAATACCACAGTTTGTTAGAGCAAGGTCGTATGGATCTACACAACCGGTATTTGCAAATGTAAGCATCAGTAGCGTCTAAAACAGCTGACTTGGAGAACTTCAGAGCTTCGGTTTCTTTTATCGACAATCTTAAGGCTGAATATGACATTTCATCCCGAAATATTACTACATTTGTTCAAATGGCTCTGAGCACTATAGGACTCAACACCTTAGGTCATAAGTCCCCTAGAACTAAGAACTACTTAAACCTAACTAACCTAAGGACATCACACACACCCATGCCCGAGGCAGGATTCGAACCTGCGACCGTAGCAGCCCCTCGATTCCGGACTGCAGCGCCAGAACCGCACGGCCACCGCGGCCGGCACTACATTTGTCACACTTAAGGACACAGAAGGCTAAACAGTTTTTGGATCAAGTAAACATGTTTATGGCAGAGCAGGGTGAGGAGAAAAGAAATGTTTGGAACAGTGACCACAGTTGATTCTAGCATGAAATGTCTTCATCAACAACACTGTCTCACACAGGAGAATACTACAGCTAGTGTGTTGCAGTGTGTACATCAATCTGCCCATATCTATACAATTGCCATGCCTTTATCAATGACAGGCAGCCTAGGAAAAAAGTTATGCATTTCTTTTCAAGAGACACGAGGCACTTTGAGTCAAATATTTCAAACAAACTTGAAACAATATCGATTTGCAGTGACTATGTTATTTAGAATTACGATGTAATGTGCCTTCGGGTGTGAAACACATGAAAAGAGCCTGTTTTTGAGTGATTCCTGGTCAGGTTATACAGATGGACCCTTCTAGATAGAAGTTTTCCAAACAAAGATGTTTTGCTGAAGAAACTGCCACTAAAAACAAGTAAATATTGGCAATCCCTTGATGTTTAGTTCTTTCAGTAATATACACTCTATATCATAATTACTCATGATTTTACAAAATCACAATGTGCTAAACCACAAGTGTATATTGTTCTCTTTCTCCTTGATCTAAGCGCTTAATCGAAATACCGGATCTGAACTATGAGGGCACCATCAGGTGTGTAGCCTACATCTGTTTTGCCCTATTATAATTACTGTAAGCAAAAGGTTTATGACACTGTTGATTGAAAATGTAATGATGCACTGGTGTCATTGAATGAAACATTATTTCCATCCTGAGGTACTGATAGCTGGTTACTCTTTTTTCTCTCTATTAAAATGCCATCTGTGATAAAATGCCATTTTTTGCTAGGAAATGTTATTCTCAGCACGGTTTCATGCTGTTCGGAACGGTCGGAATGGGTGTCCCTAGTGAGTGGGTCTGTCGTTCGTTCTGTAGTTCGGTGGGAACGGAAGATGCTTCTTTCAGATGTAGAAAAAAAACAACAACCAATCGTTTAGGAATCAGAAGAGATTAAGAAAAAGGTGCGATAATTCGATTGGGTCGCTGTAGTCCCAAATCATGGTACTTATAATATGATGGCAAATTAATTACGGAGTAAATAGTGCAGGAGATGAAGTTCAAAACGGGGTCCAAATGTTTATACTGTAATAAATACTAGGTCCACCAAATGAACATAACATTGAAGGCTTAGAATGCGAAACATTGCGTGACGGAACAAATATGAGAGGCACAAGAATTTGTGAACACCTCCTAGATTAGTGTCGGATGTGATGTATGCCGAAAACAGGAATAAGTGAGATAATTTCGTTAATTATGACGGGAAGCTTACACATATTTGATGGAAATTGATAGAAAACTACTGCGTCTCAGATACTGTGCCTCCACTAAAAAGTGAGACTCAACGAAAAATTTATTGACAGCATACTTAAGAAAATGTCAGAAGTGTTGCAGAATTTGTTGAACATTAATCACAATAAATAAGCAGCACAAAATTGTCCGAAAATTGCAGCTACTGATATTCATTACCCAAAAATACGTATACAGTGGAATATACAGACCAATCATTCTAATTAATGTTTGCTCAATTTCGTCAAAGTACCCAAAACTTAAATAAAACCCATGATTATTTTATTATTCCGTAAAACATCTATAAGAGAAACAGGATTCTATTGCAGTATCTGATGAATCATAAACTGGTGTGTACATGTGGAGAGCTCATTTCCTATAATCGAGCAGTGGGGAAGAGATTGCCACTGATGTGACACGCGAGCAGGGGTTTTTCGTCGCTGTGGGATCTCGTGCAGAATCGATATCAAATAAAGGTAATCATAAATTCAGAATTTATATATCAGAGACAGCTGAATCTTAAGCAGTTCCAGATCAAAATTGGATTAGATTCGACAGATGAACAGGAAATCATAACGGGTTTAAATAGGTTCAGATGATAGATGGAAATAATATGTTCTAAATACTAATATTGCCAATGATGTAACTGATGTAGAAAGAGGTGTATCATGTAAGTGAAAGCTACCTTCAATAACCAGCTAGTTTCACTGTGTTGAAAGGTATCCTTCAAGAAACCCAATAATAGAAAACCGCACGCGATCATGCGTATCATCACGATTCTATAAATCTTTTCGAAAGCATCATGTCAAAATCGAGATGATGAAAAGAGAGATATTACAGATGAAGATGACAAAACCTTTCTTGCGTTTGTTCTTGCACCATTTAGAGCGATCTGTGTCCTTTGTTGTATCACATCATACTGCGTGAATTTTGTCGGTAATATCCCATTTGTTTAGTGTTTGGTAAACATCCAGGGCAGCTTCTTCTGCAGGAGGTACTGCAATTTCAGGGACTTCCAGAAATTTTTAGTTGCCTTGAGAAGTTATTCCTATTGCAACTATCAACCTCTTCAACACCTGTGAATACCGGGAGCAGTATTTCATCGCAGTGCAGTGGTTGAAGTTAGGTCGTCAGTTTTTCATCCACGATGTCGAATCATAGCAATACATAGATCCATTTCTTGATAAGACCGTTTGATAGTGGAAGTTTCTACTGGAGTGACATTCAGTGTTCCTCCGTAGCTGTGTTGTAGTTTTTTATCCACTTCAACCGTAGAAGTGGGTAGTTCGTTATGTTGTGGAAACATTGGATAATACTCTCCACTTCACTTTCTATGTGTTGTTGAAACATTACAAAACATCTTCACTTCCCTTTCTATCTGTTCCAAGTCATTAGAATGTCAAAGTGATGGCCTATCATTCGCACATAAGGGATTCCCCTTTCCGTTTTTCTTTGTCCGCAATTATCGTTTCTTTTATTACAGTGTTTGTATGATTTACATATACCACAGTCATTTGTTCTGGAAGAAGTTCATATTATTTTCGAAATAATCAGTAACATTTTTCACCACCAACGCTTCATTTCTCCCTTGTTGTGAGAATTCTGACCGTTAGATGGCAGTAGAGATTGCTTAACACCAACAATTTCGTGAGTAACTTGACACGAACGATTTCTCTGGAAGTGTACACTACAAGAGAGATAGTGGTATCAAATTACGCCATTTTGTAAGACCAGGTCGCCAACTCACAAATTTACTTCGCATCAGCAAGACGAAATATTTGAAACATTAAATGAAACACTATGCATGGAAAGTCATTTGATCATTGGATATAAAATAAATAATCCATACTTTAAAGCGGTAAAAAATAAAAAAAATAAAGGAAAAAGGCAGACAGGATAAAATAAATTTAACAAATAATAATATTTTAATTTTATTAATTACAATGTAAGTTCATCCAGTAACTTTTTTTGAAAATCGCATAACATAATTTGCAATGTAAACATTTATATGTTCGCATCCAGTAACAAATTACATGCTACTGGAAATAAACATCACATGCAAATAAAATTAATGAATATTTATATTAATATTCATTACTAGTGACAGCAAGTAACTTTTAATGAAATAACTAAAAATATTACCTGAAAAATTACGTTAATGGTCGTTAGGGTCCCTTGCCGTTGTATCTTTGAGCTGAAATACACACTGATAGTTCTTTGCACCTTTTTAACAAAATAACGGGGTGGGAACTACACAACTGCACGTTCGGGAAGTAAAAAAAAAAATTGCCATCAGAGCGTTTCCTTCTGGCTGAGACGTCTATTCGGCAGCTCCATGCTGTTCTGAGAGGTAACTCAAGAGACTAAGTTAATAATTGGCTCCTTCTACCGACCCCCAGACTCCGATGATATAGTTGCTGAACAGTTCAGGGAAAATTTGAGTCTCGTAACAAATAAATACCCCACTCATACGGTTATAGTTGGTGGGGACTTCAACCTACCCTCGGTATGTTGGCAAAAATACTTGTTCAAAACCGGTGGTAGGCAGAAAACATGTCCCGAGATTGTCCTAAATGCTTTCTCCGAAAATTATTTCGAGCAGTTAGTCCACGAACCCACGCGAATTGTAAATGGTTGCGAAAACACACTTGACCTCTTAGCCACAAACAATCCAGAGCTAATAGAGAGCATCATGACTGATACAGGGATTAGTGATCACAAGGTCGTTGTAGCTAGGCTCAATACCGTTTCTTCCAAATCCACCAGAAACAAACGCAAAATAATTTTATTTAAAAAAGCGGATAAAGTGTCACTAGAAGCTTTCCTAAGAGAGAAACTCCATTCCTTCCGCACTGACTATGCAAATGTAGACGAGATGTGGCTCAAATTCAAAGATATTGTAGCAACAGCAATTGAGAGATTCATACCTCATAAATTGGTAAGAGATGGAACTTATCCCTCATGGTACACAAAACAGGTCCGAACGCTGTTGCAGAGGCAACGGAAAAAGCATGCGAAGTTCAGAAGAACGCGAAATCCCGAAGATTGGCTAAACTTTTCAGACACGCGAAATTTGGCACGGACTTCAATGCGAGATGCCTTTAATAGGTTCCACAACGAAACATTGTCTCGAAATTTGCTAGAAAATGCGAAGATATTCTGGTCGCATGTAAAGTACACAAGCGGCAAGACGCAGTCAATACCTTCGCTGCGCAGTGCCGATGGTACTGTTACCGACGATTGTGCCGCTAAAGCGGAGTTACTGAACGCAGTTTTCCGAAATTCCTTCACCAGGGAAGACGAATGGAATATTCCAGAATTTGAAACACGAAAAGATGCTACCATGAGTTGCTTAGAAGTAGATACCTTAGGGGTTGATACGGGCAAGTCTTGAGGTCCAGCTTGTATACCGATTAGGTTCCTTTCAGATTATGCTGATACAATAGCTCCCTACTTAGCAATTATATACAACCACTCGCTCACCGACAGATCTGTAACTACAGATTGGAAAATTGCGCAGGTCGCACCACTGTTTAAAAAGGGTAGTAGGAGTATTCCATCGAACTACAGACCTATATCATTGACGTCGGTTTGCAGTAGGGTTTTGGAGCATATACTGTATTCAAACATAATGAATCACCTCGAGGGGAACGATCTATTGATACGTAATCAGCATGGTTTCAGAAAACATAGTTCTTGTGCAACGCATATAGCTCTTTATTCGCACGAAGTAATGGTCGCTATCGACAGGGGATCTCAAGTTGATTCCGTATTTCTAGATTTCCGGAAAGATTTTGACACCGTTCCTCACAAGCGACTTCTGATGAAGCTGCGGGTCTATGGGGTATCGTCTCAGTTGTGCCACTGGATTCGTGATTTCCTGTCAGGAAGGTCGCAGTTCGTAGTAACAGACGGCAAATCATCGAGTAAAACTGAAGTGATATCAGGTGTTCCCCAGGGAAGCGTCCTGGGACCTCTGCTGTTCCTGATCTATATAACTGACCTGGGTGACAATCTGAGCAGTTCTCTTAGGTTGTTCGCAGATGATGTTGAAATTTACCGTCTCGCAAGGTAATCCGAAGACCAGTATGAGTTGCAAAGCGATTTAGAAAAGATTGCTGTATGGTGTGGCAGGTGGCAGTTGACGCTAAATAACGAAAAGTGTGAGGTGATCCACATGAGTTCCAAAAGAAATCCTTTGGAAGTCGATTACTCGATAAATAGTACAATTATCAAGCCTGTCAATTCAACTAAGTACCTGGATGCAAAAATTACAAACAACTTCAGTTGGAAAGACCACATAGATAATATTGTGGGGAAGGTGAGCCAAAGGTTGCGTTTCATTGGCAGGACACTTAGAAGATGCAACAAGTCCACTAAAGAGACAGCTTACACTACACTCGTTCTTCCTGTGTTAGAATATTGCGGCGCGGTGTGGGATCCTTACCAGGTGGGATTGACCGAGGACATCGAAAGGGTTCAAAAAAGGGTAGCTCGTTTTGTATTATCGCGTAATAGGGGAGAGAGTGTGGCAGATATGATACGCGATTAAAGCAAAGACGTTTTTCGTCGCGGCGAGGTCTATTAACCAAATTTCAGTCACCAACTTTCTCTTCCGAATGCGAAAATATTTTGTTGAGCCCAATCTATATAGGTAGGAATGATAATCAAAATAAAATAAGAGAAATCAGAGCTCGAACAGAAAGGTTTAGGTGTTCGTTTTTCCCGCAGGCTGTTCGGGAGTGGAATGGTAGGGAGATAGTATGATTGTGGTTCGATGAACCCTCTGCCAAGCACTTGAATGTGAATTGCAGAGTAATCACGTAGATGTAGATGTAGATGACATTTACGTCTACACCTATATCGTAGCTTTCCGAGCCAGTTTCCATTGTGTGGTGGAGAGAGCCTACGATATGACTATAATTTTCCCCCTCTACTATTCCAGGTAAAGAGGTGGGTGAAGGTACGAAAAAGTAGTTTGTAGAAGCTTGCTGCATATAGATACCGCGAAAAACGTTAGTCGCTCCCAGGAGACACCAGTGTCCACAGAATATTGATCATGAAAAATGTATATGGAAGCACAGCTGGTCACCGAGAAGGTTAAAATGAACATACTGCTTCGAGTTCACACCAAACTGACATGTTGTTGTTGTTGTGGTCTTTAGTCCTGAGACTGGTTTGACGCAGCTCTCCATGCTACTCTATCCTGTGCAAGCTTCTTCATCTCCCAGTACTTACTGCATACTACTGAAACGTCCCCTTACAACAATTTATGAATTACTGTGCTGATAAAGCTGTTACATTAATTGATCTTCAAACAGCTGAGCGGAACTAAACGTATTAAGACATCTCTCTCCTTACTTATTCTGATCATCACTAAACTGACACACAATATTTTTAGCGCAACGCAATCTGACTTTCAATAATCACTACAAAAGAATGGCACTGACTAACAATAACCTATACCTTTCATGAATCACTTACCTAACAAAAATCTTCGTTACTCGAACTACTGCAATAGAGCGAGCGCCAATACTGCAAGCTAAATAAAAGATTCTAACTACTGAAGGCACTAACAACTGATATGCATAGTTAGCAAATTATGTACAGGCTATACCTATACCAAGCAATTAATATCCACCGTGGTGGGATCCAAGCAGGCCTCCACCGACTGAAAACTCACAAAATGTTAGAATAGTGGAGGTACCTTCGGAAGGAAAACAAAACACTCAGAAGGCAACAAACTAATTTCGGTCCCTGTAGGCCTTCGGCAGGCGGCCAACAATGAAGGCAATAGGTCGACGGAACAAAAAACAAACATGATACGGTATCAGGATGGCAACAGGGCCGAAGATGAGCTACATCAGGAACCTGTAGGTGTCACCGGAGCTGTAAATGGTGTAACAACTACTATTCTGCTTGACACAGGCGCTAATGTATCAGTTATGAACACGCAGTGCTTCAAGAAGATATCGGAGATACGAAGATTGCCGATTTTGCCGGTTGCAAATTGTAAGGTTATAGGGGCATTGGGAAAAAAGGCACAGCGTATAAAATACCAGACAGAGGTGGAAGTTTCCTTGGGAAATGATCGGTTATTATGCACGTTCCTACCAATGGATAACTTGTCAGTGCCGGTGTTTCTGGGTCTTGAGTTCCTTCGGGAAAGGGAAGCTGTAATTGATCTCGCCCGTGGGGCATGTGCACTTAAGTACCAACAGCGACCCATAACATTAATGATGAATCGGGATTATGGTGCGAACCTTCCGCTGATGAGAAAAATGAATCTTTATGTCAGCAAACAGAAGCTGTTAGTGTTGGATTATAAGCACCCACAGATGTGTCACAAAAATCGAAATAACGATGCACCGAGCAACGTGAGTGACATCATCACACCAATGAAAGAGAAAGTACAGGAAGCAACTTGCATTAATACTTCAGAGGCTAGACAATTAACATAATCATCATCTGGATACCTCGAAGTGTTCATTGAACGCCCTTGAATCATAAAGGTTTACCAATATAATATGAAATTATTTCCGCACAAGACCTATTGCACAGCATGTTACTCGGACCCCTGGAGTACGAAAAACGAAGTGATGAAAGAAATGTGAAAAATGGTGGATTGGGGCATTATTGAAATATCTAATTCACCATGTAGCAGTCCCCTATTAGCAATAACGTAGGCAGATAAAAGTATACGCTTAGTTCTCGACGCACAAGACATCACTAAGATTATAGTGCCAGTGCGAACGAGACCTGAAAATTTAGACAAACAAATCCAGAAGTTTTTTAGCAAGAAATATGTAACTACATAGTTATGGAGCACATTTAAAATGTAGAAAAATTTCGCATTAAAATCACGAGAAGGAGCGCAGTTTCTCCTGTACTGTACTAAATTTAAATTACTCTAGGCGCATGAGGTAACCAGAGCGGCAGTCTGTTAAAGGCCTAGATTTGAGCCTGTACATACCGCATACCAAAGGACTCCAGCACACATTCAACACGACTCCCAAATGGCGTTCTATAGCTGGACGAGCAGAATTGCGGCTTGCTGGCGAAGTGGGAGTATCGAGGAGCTGACAAACCTGACGCCGCAAGAGAAGCTGCTGACGGGTCGAAGGTAACGATGCACCCGCCTCAGGAAGGAGACTGAGTATACGGCGTTAGGCCTATAAGCAACCCCAGACAGCCTGAACCCCTAATGGTGGACAGTGTCGCTGGTTATCAGGTAAAAAGATAACACACACACACACACTTCTCCACAGAAAACTCAAAACCTCCATCCTCTTCAATATGACTTGCAGGTGACTAGTTGCTGGTGCAATACTGGAGGAGGAACAGAAAACTGCAAAATCGTCCACAAATGAGGAGAACTGCACAGGTCACCTTACACTAGACGTGATACTGTTGATGGCTACGACAAGAGAGTAAGACTCAAAACACTGTCGTAAGATATACCTTCCTCGTGCTCGAAATTGTTCGACAGCATGTCAACAACTTGTGCGGAAAAAGCACTTTGATAAAAAGGACCGAATAAAACTGGCGAAATGACCTCGGAAGACCCATATGTGGAACCGCCCAAAAACAAGTTGTCTCCGAATAGTATCGTAACCCATAGTGACATCAAAAAGTTTACCTAGATATTGCTGTTTAAGAAGGATAATCTGGTGAGTGGTCGCCTCTAGCAAGATGAGGTTGTCGATAGTGAATCGAAATATCCTGCATCCACACCGACAGCTGCTTATCAATTGCCTAGTCTCTGACATCCGTACCACACGACCCTGCGAGGTCGCGAGGAGGTGCTAATGAAAGAATTCATATGGAAAAATGTTTTCCAGTGAGTAATATTGTAACGAAATTATTTTGTTCGTTATGTTAATGGAGTCTCTCGATGCTACTAAAAACCAAATCGTTTCTGGTGAATTAGTATTTTTGTTTTCAGTTCGCTTGAGGCAGAAAAACAAAAATAGCTACAACAGCTACTCAAGAAGAGAGGAGTTCAAATCAGTTTCCCTGCTGTCTGCTTACAATCCTCTAGTTGCAGTCTGTGCAGCTGGATACCATACTTAACGACAGTTACACCCAAATCATAGTTACACCAAAGAGAATAAAACTTATGAGTTTTATCAGGTATTTCTGCTACCAGTCCACGCAGTGTCAGCCGGCACCAATACGTTTTTAAGTGCAAGTTTCACTAGTGCTAACCAACTGAATAAACACATTGGCTGAGAAAATTTATTCCATCTGACCTTACCGTGATGGATAGTTGCAAAACACGGTAGAATACGTGCGGCAACTATGTGACCGCCGATTTCCTGGAGTGGTCCAGATTAAGCCTGGTAAATTTATTCGAGATTTTCTTGTACCTTAAATTAACTACTCTCAACGATTCTCATGGATGACATAGCAGTGACAAATTTATGTTTCTGAGTCCAGGAAGCTCGTATTAACTGGAATTGTAGCTTACTGTGCCTCTTACGTTACGAATTTCCGTCTTAGCCATTACTGGGACAGCAATGGAGCATAGTGTGTCACCACTTTGTGCTAGCTTTACGAAAAGTATTGGCCCTCCAATACAGATATGTTTTAGTTTCCGGCTCTATCCTCGCTCGAAATATTTTTACCTCTCTTGCGAATCATATCTCAAGACAGCGTTTCCTCCACAGGTTTTGTTGCTACTCTGATTCTGAGACATGTAGATATAAAAATGAAAAACATGAAGTATTCTACATACGTGAATGCCTACTTTTCTGTTTCTGGCAATTGTATACTCCTATCTTTGGCTGGCTCTGAGCACTATGGGACTCAACTGCTGTGGTCATCAGTCCCCTAGAACTTAGAACTACTTAAACCTAACTAACCTAAGGACATCACACACATCCATGCCCGAGGCAGCATTCGAAGCTGCGACCGTAGCAGTAGCACGGTTCCGAACTGCGCGCCTAGAACCGCGAGACCACCGCGGCCGGCCACTCCTATCTTTGGCGCTCAATAATTTATAAACTGTATTTCTTTATATATTTACCCTCTCTGCTACATTGGACGCTTTCGTAGTCCTTCTTCTCATAACACTACTTCAGTATAACTGCGGACAGAACGTAGACAGAGACCATAGAGCAAGTGGATGAACATGTTGTCCTACTAATTCTTGACAATTTCGAAATTTCGCTTCCTTAAGAAAGACTTATCGCTTAACTTTATCAAGGTAAGTTGTAATTAACTCGCATAAGCGTTTATGTGTCTGTTTACTGAAGGCAATATATGAACATAAGACGTTGCTCGGACAGTTTCGCTGCTGTTGGTAGCACTTGTTCCCATTGCACGCTATAGTGTGGAAGATCTGCAGGAACAGTGTTTGGACAACAAAGTGGCTGCACTCTTCAAGACTGTAAAGATACCAATTTGGGAACCAAAACTTCTTGAGGATACTCTTTAAAAGATTCTGATCTGGAAAATAACACCGAAGAACCAGGAGGTCTCGGCAAATGACTGGAATGTATCAACTGATGACTGAACCCTAGTGGTGGAAGTGGAGGAAATTCGCAAAACGGCAATGCAAGAAAGGTATCTGAAATTATACATAAGAATCTAGCAGTTTGCCACTACCATAATCAAAGACACCTGAAGCCACCGTGGTGGGAAGACGGTGACTGCATGTGTTGCAGATAAAGCTACAACATAGCATATAGGCAACGTCTGGGCTCTCTCGTGTTATAGAATCACGGGAGGTGGACATGGCCCTATCAGGAAATCAGGGGATGTTCGGGGCCTCAGTGGGACTGGGGGTAGTACATTTATGATAGAAACTTAAACTGCTGAAAATATGCTCTTATGTCAAGGATGGAATTTCATTCGACCGTACAGTTGACTTCTGTTTCAGGGACATAGTGTCTATCACAACGAAACAAAGTGAGAAACGAAGACGAGGGAAATTTTATTGACCCCACGTTACTTGCTTTATGAGAACAGAAAACATACTTTACCAAGAAATGAGGAGACTTGTAGATAGTTGCTACCAGCAGAATGACCAACTGCTGGCTGGTTGTCATCCCAGTGATCACAACATGGAGTTCGGAAGCAACGACTCCAATAATTAGAAAAAGAGAATAATCCGGAAATCTTCACTAAAGGAACGGAATTTCCCTTCAGAATTAGAAGGAGGGAGGAAGTAAATGACATAACTTTTATGTTCGCTCTTGCTGATAGTTACGTCAAACAGTGGCTTGTGTTTGACATTGGGTGTTAAACAGACCATGGCCCACAAGAATTGTAGGATAACACACTGGGGCTCATATAGGAAAGACGGAAACTCATGATTATCAGAAGTCACTACTTTGGTAAGGAAACAGTAGATTTTGAGGAAGTGGCAGACGCAGTGACATCTGGCGTTTCGACCTCGGATTTATAAAACTGCTCTGCCTTCAAGAAGTGGACATACAGTGATGTACCTCGGTGAGACAACTCTTTGGAAAAGCAAAGAAGATAGGTAAGAAAACGATTCAATCTGGCAAGAAAGAAAGGACAATTGCCACAATATCAGGAGGCCCTTGTCAAATAATATTTGCAAGTGGGAGTCTGCCAGAGAATGTGTGGCTTAAATAACATGCAGTGGGTGCGGGGAAAGATCCAGCCATTTATTTCACCATGCACAGACAATACTTTTCCAGCTCTCTACTTCAACATTCAGGAGACAGATGAATTAGACTGCTATGTAGACTGTTCACGACCGTCCTAGCAACAGGAACTATTCCTAACGCTTCAAAGACAATGAGGGTACCTTTCATTCTACAGCAGGAAATAATTGTTGTACCATGGCTAACGATATGAGCACGATCAGTCTGTTTTCTTTTTTTATAAAGATATTAAAAGAACTGATTGATCTACAAGGGGACAAGAGGTTAACTGAGGTTCCCATACATGTGAACGAAACACACATCGACCATATAAATCACGTCCAAGAATACTTCATTTACTTTTTGGAAAGGTGGAAAAAGCTTTGCCCTTTCAGGAAACAGCTCTTTGCATCTCTCTAGATACCGATGGGACTTTTTAGCGACACGACCTTCGAGTCCATGCCTACATCTGTACAAGAGCCGGGCAATGAGACAATAAAATGCAGGTATATTATGACCATGCCAGGTATGAGAATTCTAGAACTACCTCAGTGAATGAGAAAATAGCAACTAAGAGCAATAGGGGCGCCAGAAAGGTTGGGTATTGTCCCCACTAGTGTTGCACCTAGGGGTCAATAAACTCACTGAAGGTTAATTACTAGAGGCTACATTTTCTAAGGACGTACAGATGAATAGTCATATTAATACTTGGCATATTTGCTAGTACAAGGATCAGTACCAAGAACAAGCACAACCCTGGAAGCGAAACCATCTCAGATGCCTCACATAAAAAATATATCTTCGAAAGCAAAAAGGACTGATCAGCAGCAGAAGGACCTGTGCTGCTGACAATGAACTTGATGATGGACTCTCCAACATAGACACTTCAACTTCATTTACTGGACTCGAAACCTGTCCTAACGGTCACTACGGCTGCGGTAAAATCACATCTATCTTGCTGGATCAGAAAGCAGCACATAGAATAGTGAAATACGTCGAAAAATTAAAAATCCTGTAAAACTGAAGTTGAGCATCACACAGATTAAACATTTTGTGGGATCCTTCATTGTTTATGGCAGCCTTGAGAAACATCTACACATGATGGGTACAGAGGGAGAAGCCCCATAAGTGTAGACTCTGTGATGACGAGGAGGAAACCGCACCACATCCAATCTTCCAATACGAAGATTACGATGGAAAAATTCATTGAATATTCTGGTCGACAGAGCTGGAAGAAATCATGTCTACTAAGGAACAAGCAAAGGCTCTCCTACCACTTCTTAAGGGTAATCAAATTAGCTTTGTGGAAGAGAGAATAAAGCTGTGCAGTTGACCATAACGATAAAGAGAGGGTTCGCACGAATTCTGTCATTGACTGTACGTTCATATTTGTGATCCTTACACACTGTTTCAAACTTTTGTCAAATGACGTAAATATTTTTTCTGTTCATAATTTGCTTAAGCTTATGGTGTATGTAGAAATTCAGTTAGATACACTAAGTAAATTTCACTACCTACTGCAGATCTGTTACATAACTGTAACGCCTTCATTTTGTCTGTAGGACCAACCTGCAGTACGAAAACACATCTAATATCATGCATAGGCTGTGTGTGTCTATTTTGCCGTCTAGATGTTAACACAGGCCCAGTATAGAATACACTACCAGCTACATTGCTGGTTACTATGTGTTACTTCGTTTTTCCCTGAAGCACAAATGAATATAAATGTGCCTTATACCTCAGCTTCAGTGTTATTAAGTTTGGGTAACATCGGGAGATTCATTCAATACCTCAAATCCAGAATCTACATTTATAAATGATTTTTCAAGAGTGATTAACAGTGACTGGATAACTTAATTAGTTGTATCACAATTGAATCTGTACTCGAATAGCAAATTGTTGTAGCCCAATGTGACACTGTAAAGCAAGCCCCTACCGTTAATTATTTTATGCACTATTAATTACATTTAACTTAAGAATGATATCCCTTTACTTCAAAGGAGGGCAAGGAGTTTTCATCTTCTCTTTCTCAGGACTTAGTTCCTAAGGTGTTTTAATTGTGTTCAGATCATGTGTCCTGTATCTTCACTTCTGGCGTATTCTTTCGAGTGAATTACACGCTTTCATCCATTGCTGTGTCATAAATTTATATAGCTATTTTATTTGTCGCTATATCAGATAAACGTACATTTATGTAAAAACGGTCTTGCACAGACTACCGATGGAAAGAAGTCACTCAAACACTAAGGTAATGTAGAACATTTCCGTAATTTATCTGGTAACTAGTTGTGAACCAAATCAGGTGATGATTATTTACTTTCTGTGTTCAAGAAGAATATCCTCTGTACTGATACTTGTGGAATCCATGTGTAATATTGCTGTGGGAGATGAACATCTGAAAGGTAACATTGTCAATTATTTGTCTGTATGCTCCACAAATATAAAGAGAGAAAGAATTGAACAACTTTATTTTAAAAGTAATAAATTTTATTTCAGTATTCGTTTAATCTGAGTTTAGCGATATTAAATCATAACTAACATTCTTTTCATGGAGAAATTTAAAGTTGGAAGTTCAAAGATATTTTAGTCATTCATTTATTAATTTATTCAGTTTGGTTATTTGTGGGTCTGTGTTCCCGTGCACTGTGCAGACACGCAATAATCGCAGCCCTGACTCTCTCCAACCAGCACCTCCAGCACCCTTTTCAACGGTGTAGCTTCTGTGGTATGTCCCCCTCATTCACCGTCATCAATTCCAGATGAATACGTTTATTTACTAGTAAGCCTGTTTACCCATCCACTTTGCAGACACAGCACTTTTATCCCAGACTTTTCTATGACCAGCACATCCAACACCATCTCCAACGATGAAGTACTGATGGAATGATCTCCTCCTCCACCGTCCTCAGTTCTTCGTGAATATGTTTATTTGGTAGCAAGCTGGTGTCCCTGTCCACTTTGCGCACACACACAACAGTCTTAGCCACGAATTTCTCCGTCCAGCATCTCCAAGATCCTCACTAGCCTTGAGGCATTGGTGAGATGTGCTTCTTATCAACTGCCTCAGTTCCTATGAAAAATTATTGGGTAGTGAACCAGTCTGCCTGTCCACATGGCACACACGATAATTTTTTGCACTGACTTTCTCCACTCAACACCTCCAACATCCACGTCGACGAAGGGACATCAACGTGATGTCCTCGGCGTGAATGCATTTAGTGGATAGTGAGGCGAAGACCGCGACCACCGTGTGGGCGCACAACGGACTTCGCCCCCACTCTCTCCGCCCAGCACCTCCTACACCCTCTGCGGCGGCGAGGGACCGGCGGGATGTCCTCGTCACACTCCACCACAGGCGGCTCATGGATCTCGGCAGTCGTCACTATTACACAGCCATCATTTACCTGCACAGAAAAGCATTTCTTCACCTTAAAATACTTGAATCTTAGATTTGCAACATTAGTAGCGAAAATTCTTTAGTGGCTGTGACGGATAAAACGTACTCTTAACGAGAGCGACGTTCTGTATTTTGTGTTTGGTATGAAGCAACAGTCACAAGGATCTTACATATTATCTTCCAGCATTACTTATATGTAATCTGACTCAACCATTATTAGAGATGTATTAACAAAGTTGTGCCTCCAGTGGCGGCTTACCTTCCCGATGACTTTGCCGCAGGCTACATCAATGGCAGCAGGCGGTGGCCGGGACTTCTCCGCCTGCGCTGCCAGCAGAACCAACTCGTCCACGTCTGAGCGCAGCCGCCGACGCGCAGCGCTCATCCTCTGTGGGAGATTTGGTTCCACCGTCACAATTGTGGCAACACACCCATGGACTGTTTTCATAACGTAAAAGTATATACACTAATTTAACTTAAGTCTGGATCGAAATATGTGGTAATTAGTAAAAGTGATTCAGGCGAAGGAATACATAAATTAGTTTTTCAATTTTAAAATTTGTGGTGTCAACTCTCTGCAGCCGAGTACACGCACGCTTAGCGCATTCAGCTCACACTCACTATATCCTCCGAAAGCAAACCAGGATAACACTCTAAAGTAAAAACAGAGCAGAAGATTTTTCGGGTGTATTTTCTGAATATCTCGGGTCAATGGACCCGTGATTTCAGGTGGCTCGTAGTAGAAACATGTGGATCTATATTTAACCACTGTTCATTTTCTTGTCTCTATTGCACAGAGTATATATGATAAGGAGTGCATACGTTCCTCTCTGTGTTTGCTACTGTCAACGGTATTACCAACTTCACTCTTCGCCTTCAAATCCCTATTCAGTACTGCTCCGCTTTGTCCCACATTTGTCTTCCTTGCAGCCTCAGTTGCTCTGTAATATAGATAGTAGTATAGATAGTAGTAAAGATAGAGTTAATTGAGAGAAACGTGCTGCCACACATCTCGTGTATGGTTTCTCTTGATGTGGTATCAGAGGTTTTATTTATGCAATGTGAGTGGCAGAAAGAAACTACTCTGCGTTATTCCCGCATGGACTGCCACCTCGTCATAGTACTCTTTTACATCAGGGTTACTGCAGCACTGTGGCTTTTGTGTTGTGCACGTTGGTGAGGTGAAACGCTTTCTTACTGTTGTGAAGGTGTTTTCACAGAATCGAGGTAAATCATGTAAGGTACTGAATGAATCGCAATTACATTATTAGTTTGCAGCTAACCACCGATGACAGGGCGTGTCTAATACAGAAATACTCAGGCCACATCCCCGAACAGCCACCTAAACTTTGTCAGTAGAAATCGTGTTCTCCCTGTACACATAGTAGTTAGTTGTGAGACATCCCAGTTTCAGTACCGGTCCAGTACCGTGGTTAGTGGCACGTCGACGTGAAAGGCCAGAGGGCAGCCCACACTGGTGCTGACTAATCACACAGATGACTGCGCGACAGCACTTGGTGTTGTGTGTACGATGCCATTTTTAGACTGTGGAACGCTGAAAGAAGGTCCTATGGCGTGTAGGTCTAAGTATTCTATCCGCAACTGAAGTGTTGAGGATTAAACCATGAAGACATTGGGATTCTGTAGAAGTGTGTTTCTGAAATTGCCCATATTGCAGTAAGTGATTGGAATATGGTGTTGTGTAAAAAGTTGGAGAGAAGGAAGATTAAGATAAAAGTCTGGTCCATAATGAGTTTATTAGAGAATCACAGTTTGGGGAATGATGACCAGCAATTTCAGCCGTGTCTTTCTGTAAGAGACTGGCAAGGCGCGCACGTTAAGCAATTTGAAGAAGTCCTGGAAATACTACAACTGGATTGTGAAACGGAGATTTGAACTTTATGCACTAACATTGTTCAGCTACTGCGAATTGCGCCCATAAATCACAGTGATTAGGAGAAAAGTTATACGATGTATCTGTTTTAAGTTACATGCTTGCAGACTTTGTAACCATTTCACGCCAGTTTAAGGAGACATTTCTCTACATTCCGTAAATTCTTATGGAGCACTTGTCGGGAGCTCCAAAACTCATAAAAAGACTAGAGAAGTTATTTTCGACTATTGGTGTTCCATGTAACCTATTTTTAACAAGAGTAATTCCTTCCTGTATGATGAATTCCGTTTTACGAATCTGTAGGCAGTTCCTAAGAGTAGTTGATGACTTGACAATATATTTCAGTGTCCTCACCTCTGGTTTTCCAACTAAATCGGCGTCTATCAGGTCTGACTTCCTCCAAGATCGGAGGCAGAACACGCCCAAAATCCTCCGGAACATCTACGAACAAAATAGAAAAATCATGTCATGTTGAGCTGGGTTAACACATTAACATAATAGAATTAGAGTCTGTCCACTGTAGATTGCTGGGCAGTCAGAGTGTTTCGAACGAGAACAGAACGATGGTCCTAAGATGACATCTTACTCTAAACGTCATACAGTTGAAAATCACTGATAATATAGGTATTTTCCTAAATTTAAATATTAGTCCACAATTAAATTTTAAGTTATGGTCACAAAATCAACCTACTTTAAGAAACAAATCGTCGATTAAAGCCCCATGGCGTTGTGGAAACTTATACTGGCGAGTCAAAGAGCTGCACCAAGAATTTTCGTATAAGTGTTATGCTGGATGCATCATGCGAAGAGCGACAGGTTTCATTGCGCATTCCCAAATCTTGTACAAACAACACACGTGATATCACTGAACAGAAGAAACCTTACACGCTATCCAAGTGGTACGCTTTTCTTTTTCTCTCTGGCATCTTTCTCCTTCATATCATCTGGCATTAGAACGACAACCTTTGGTTCACAAACCTTCGTGTAACTCGTACTGCTTGCACCCTCCTCAGGTATTTCCACTCACCCCTCTCCATACCAATTTAAAGCAACTTCGATATTGGTATGGCTTACCAGCAATCTGCACGTAAATGGCGTTCTAAGATAGGTGCCTCTTCGCAAAAGTGCCAGATGTCTAGCCAATGAATTAAAAAGTGCGCTGTGGTCCATATCTTCTACTAAGGACGAGAAGGAATAATTGAGTGAGGTAGATTTATATTATTTGTACTGTACTAGGCTAAATATGAATTCACATTATCATTCGTCCACAGTAATTAGTTTTTATAGTCGCCTCATTCAGGAGAAACGTGTAATTTCGCATCTGAGAGGAAATGATGCCTCGCTCTCGCATACTTCTCCGATTCTACCACCGGTGAGATGGTGCCAACAGTTTCCGTTTCAGTTGTCAGATGCTTCTTCCCACGGGCGACAGTCTGAACAACTTCTAAAAATCCTCTTAGTGAGGTGGTTACTTTTTGAAACGGTAACCGTTGTATGCGATATGGTAATTGATATGCCTCACATTTCATTCCTTGATAAAGCTACCTAAAACGATAGATCGTTTCATTTGTAGATCTAGTAGGATGCAGACTACAAATAGTAACGTCTCATTGAACTGCAACACTTGAGACGGAATGAGAAAAACAGACATTTAGTTGCACTCATCTTTCGATTACTTCTTCTAAACTGTGACCTGCTGAAACATGTCTGAA